>NC_055996.1:127712372-128023541 GCF_018446385.1 Zingiber officinale
TTCTAACGATCCAAATGTTAGCATCACATACCCCCCTGACGTTCCATCTTACATTGCGCCAACTGAAGTCTACGCGACAGCAAGGTCAATGGGTCCAGACGCATCAGTGAATTTGCAGTACAATCTTACATGGATTCTTCAAGTAGATGCTGGCTTCTACTACCTTGTCCGGCTTCATTTTTGTGAGATCCAGTATCCCATAACCACGATTAACCAAAGAGTTTTTGATATCTTCATTAATAACCAGACAGCACAGAAATACGCAGATGTTATTGCTTGGAGTGGCGGTATCGGTGTTGCAACATTCAGGGATTACGTGGTGATTACAACAGGAAGTGGGCAGATGGACATGTGGGTTGCCCTTCATCCAGATACCTTTACGCAACCAGCGTACTACGATGCAATTTTAAACGGGCTGGAGGTCTTCAAGTTGCCAAACAGCAGCAACAGTTTAGCTGGTTTTAATCCAGAACCACGTAGTACTCAGACTTTTGATAGTCCTAATGGGAGTGCCAGTCCGAAGCATCATAAGGCTTTTGCTGCTGTTCTTGGTGGGTTAACTGGGGGAGTTGCCATTTTGCTTGTTGCTTTTGGCCTTATTCTGTTATGCAGGCGCCGTAAGAAGCAGAAGGCGAAGGAAGTAGCCACCAGTGAGGGGACTTATGGTGCGTTGCCTCTCTCCCTCATCGGCAACTCACCTTTTGCTACATCAGCCAAGACAACAATGGAGAGCAATGCCTCGCCGCTTCCTGCTAATCTTTGCCGCTACTTCACCTTTGAAGAGATCCAAACTGCCACAAAAGACTTTGATGAATCTCTTCTTCTCGGTGTTGGTGGGTTCGGGAAGGTCTACCTCGGGGAGATTGACGATGGAACCACGAAGGTCGCGATCAAGCGTGGTAACCCAATGTCAGAGCAAGGTGTCCATGAATTCCAGACCGAAATCGAGATGCTATCCAAGCTCCGACACAGGCATCTTGTTTCTTTAATTGGTTTCTGTGAGGAGAACTATGAAATGATCTTAGTCTATGATTATATGGCTCATGGCACGCTTCGTGAGCACCTGTATAATACACAAAAACCACCACTTTCATGGAAACAAAGACTTGAGATCTGCATTGGAGCTGCGCATGGGCTACATTACCTTCACACAGGTGCGACATACACTATTATACATCGAGATGTGAAGACCACAAACATATTGTTAGATGCAAATTGGGTTGCCAAAGTTTCAGATTTCGGACTTTCGAAAACTGGCCCCGAAATGGACGACACTCATGTTAGCACAGTAGTGAAGGGAAGCTTTGGTTACCTTGATCCAGAGTACTTCAGGAGGCAGCAGCTCACTGAGAAATCTGACGTTTACTCTTTTGGGGTCGTATTGTTCGAGGTCCTCTGTGCTCGGCCAGCTCTTAATCGGGCACTTCCAAAGGAGCAAGTGAGCTTGGCTGATTGGGCACTGCACTGCCAAAAGAAGGGCATTCTCGAGGAGATCACGGACCCCTGCTTGAAGGGTAGGATTGCTCCACAATGTTTCAAGAAGTTCGCAGAGACCGCAGAGAAATGCTTGGCTGATGTCGGGGTGGAACGACCTTCCATGGGCGACGTCCTTTGGAACCTTCAATTTGCCCTGCATATCCAGGAAAGCGCAGAGAACAGCGGCAACATCATCGACGGCATATTCGATGAAGCAATACCACTCGGTATGTTCCATAAGCAAGACCTTAACACTCCAACGACGGAATCAACTACTGCAACAACCATAACCTCCACGATGAGCATTCAAGACCGGAGCATTATTGGTAGCGAGGACTCTCAAGGACTGGCTCCTAATGCTGTCTTCTCAGAGATCATGAACCCTACAGGACGTTGAGAGGCCACATCGGTTAATGTCATGGCTTGTTGTTATAAGTTTAGGTCAGTTTCTTTGCATCTGCAAGAATGTTATTCTGCCGTATTGAAATGTAAAAGCTATAGTCATTGTATGATGAAGCTTTAGTTATTATCACTTGATAGGCGATGTTTTCTAGTAAGATCTCGAGATTACAAGCATCTGTTAAAGATAATTTCTTTAAAAAACTTCGATTGTTCATGGACTCACTCCATTGGCGTTCTCTCCAACAGATTGAGTTGATTCCACATTTTTGCGGTGATCTTACAACAAATTAATTATTAGAATAGTGTTAAAACTATGGTTAAGGAACATAATGCTCCTTATCTCTTTAGAACTTCTCACTTATTTTTCAACCTTAATTTGATTATTGACTTGCACGTATCGAGATGAACCTTTATTTTTAGGGATGAACCTTTATTTTTAGTGTTTGATACTCAAGATATTTATATTTTGATCGGTCCTAAGTCCAGATGAGCTTTTAAGACTTCATTTCTCAAGCACTCAAGTGGATTTTACCAAATAATAGATCGACTTTATGGCTGGCCAAACCTTAGAATCTAGTCGGTCTTAGCTTCGGACGGACTTAGTTCCATATGTCTCGTGAAAGTTCTGGACATTCGAAATGCTATCACTTATGTCTTGTTCACTTGGGAGAGCCGAAAGCAAAATTAAGGAAAAGTTTTTGTCGTTTACTTCATTAAAATTTTCAAATGCAAGAGAAACACTATCCATCAACAGATAGTTTTGGAGCCAAAATCGATCACCTCAAAATCAGACAGAAAGTAGCGGATGGGAAAAAAAATGACAGCATGTGCCTCTTTTTATTCACAAAATACACCATATACCCCCAAAAATGACGTATGTACCTTTTTAAACTCACAAAATTACACCATGTATCGAAAAAATGACGCATGTACCATTTTTATTTACAAAATTACATCGCATGTATTCACCTTCCTTTATCAAGATAAACAAGCATGCAAAGGAAGAGATTTCTTCACCCTTTCTCTTCTTTTCCTCCGAGGATAATCTTCTATCATAGATTTCTTTCCCTTCCTCATCTGTGCTTTAGAGTAAACAGAGCATTAAGATTAGGTGATAAGACTTCTAATTCAGTACATGAAATTGGACTAAGACGATCCTTCGTTTAAAATACACAAGACAATCTCGAATACGTAGAAAAAAAATATAATAATAGTGAATAAGATGGCTAAGCATGACTAATAAGTAGATTAAAGAAAATAAAGTTTTAGTTACAGCGAAAAGAAGCTCATTTACATAAGTTGTATTTGTTAAGCAAAGAAAAGGGACTACTTTAGAATGGGAAAAGGCCGAGCAGACGCTCTTTTATGATCCGTTGGCGATCTAGGAAATGAGTTAGGGGTTCGAATGCTAAGTAGGCCCCTCCTTGAGCTATGACACTGCACCTTCAGCCCCGACGAGACAATGAAATCACGTGACTGGAAGAGGACTGTCTTTCTCTCTTTGAACCGCTTGTCCTCCCTAGCTCGGTAGGTAGCTAGGTCCGCCAAGGCCACTGTCAGCTCAGAAGAAACATCCACCAGTTCAGATTTAGAGGCAGCCAAAGCAGTTTAGCCAACCCCGAAGTCCACCCGGAGGGACTCTAGCTCCGCCTTTTGGATGCCTAGGCTTTGCTACTGCTTGGACGTTAATTGAACTTGGGTTGCCGACTCTGTTGGTCCTTTGGTGACCGGCTAGAGGGAGGATGAATATCCTGCACAATAAAACGAAAAAGACCTTCCTCGACTTATAGCTTTATCAAAATAAACACTTGCATAAAAAGTATTAAAAGACAAAAAAAAAGAGGCTCAGAAAGAGTTACTTCGTTACAACTGGAGAGGTTGTTAATCCAAGGAAGATGAAAAGCTCAGTAAAAATCTCCTCTGGGTGGAGAAGCCTCTTACAGCAATTAAATCTCACAACTAGAAAGCTAAACTCAAACAGAATCGATTACAAGTGTTGTGTTTTGCTTTCTGGGACCGAAGCTGTATTTATAGCCCTGGTCGGGGCACCTGGAAGGGTTCCAAGCTCATGGAGGGGGATAAAACTTTATTTCCATCGCAACGGATCACGTTTGGCGCGTTCCGGATAAAAATCCTAGTCCGGGCGCCCAGACCAAGAAAGTCAACATCTATTGACTTTCGATCCCGGTCTTCCGTTCCGGTTTCACTCGCCTTGGTCCGGGTCTTTCGCTCTGGTTCCGCTTGCTTGGGTGATCTCGGCCATTCGGAATAGGGCTCACTCGAACTCAACTTCTGACTTTCGAGCAATCTTTCGCTCCGGCTTCTCGTCCCTCGAAAACGTCGCGCGCCTCCTTCTCGTCTGCCTGCGTACTCTTCCGCAGCACCTTGTCCCTCAAACACACCGATCCCGTCATCTCTCTTCTGTGTCATCCTTCTCGCTAGCTACGTCTTTTGCTCGACTTCCTATGCTCCTAAGATCCTGCACAATTAGACACAGGGGTTAAAAACTAATATGACCTAACTTGACTTGGTTGATCACATCACAACTACCTTAGAGTACTAACAATCTTCCCCTTTTTGATGTGATCAAACCCAAGTTAAGTTAGGGTAAACAAACATAAAAAAATAAGAAGGTAATAAATTTACAACTTAATAATTTGTAAAAAATTAAATTATCCTTTCCTAGACTTAATCTTCTCTTCTCCCCCTTGATTACATTAAAGAGAGTACTTAAAAAATTAGTATGGTCAAAAATAAAAGTCTAAGGAAGACTATAAAAAAAATTTAAATTTTAAGCCTGAAAAAAATTTTGAGTTAAGAAAACAAGTTGAAAACAAGTTAAATAAAAAATTTTACTTAAAAAAAGTTTCTAACTCTTTTAAAAATTTTAAATTTTACAAGATAAATAATTTCTAAGTGATGAAATTATCAAAAAAAAAATGATTTCTAGATAATTTCTAATAGTATTTTTGATAAATATTGAAAGCATTATTTAATTATTATTACAACTTATCAGTTTGTCAATTAAATATTTATTTCAATAATTGGCTTCTAAGCTGTGACGAGACACTAGACCTTCTTAATTATTGGAGCAACAACCACTTTCTAAACAAAGTCTCTTAAAAAAATTAAATATTTAATTTTCTCTCTGAAAGCCCTAATTAAAAATTTTTTAATCCAAATATGATTTTGGAGCCCAATATAAGTTCCTTCCTACTATATTAATTAAAAATTTTTAGGAATGTATTTTTATGAAATTTTAAAGAATGTATTTGAGGTACCAATTTAATCCATTGTATTTTCTAATATGCTGAATATTTAAGCATGCACGATTTTTCAAATTTTTTATTTTATTTTTTATAATTTTTCATTCTCAATTTTAATTTTATCGAAGTCCTCTAATCGACAAGTAGTAGCTAAGAATGATTTTAATTCTTTATTTTTTTTTTTAACATACAACAATTCTTTGTTAATAATTTAACAAACTGAAATAATTTGTCAGGAGGAAGAGACCATACCTGATTTATTTTATCAATCCTGTAATATGAAGCTCCCCCTGAAATACTGCTTTCTTCTGATGTAGCTCCCTCTTCATTGATGCTCTCAATGCTCATTTCAGAGCTTGCTTTGTCTTCGTCTTCTTGATGACTTGTCACTAACGCAAGTCCGGTGATGACTTCAATTTATGATTCGGACGACGTTTCGTCCCACGTCGCATTTAGATTCTTGTATTTGTTTGTTTGGGTCGACTTCTTGTTCTTGCTCTTGTCCTTGTCTTTCAATTTAGGGCAGTTATCTTTCACGTGCCCTTCTTCATCGCAGTGGTAGCATCTTATCCTTCTTCTTCTTTTACTTTGCACTTGATTAAATCTTTTAGTTTTAAATAACTTTTTAAATTTACGTACCATCAACGCTGTTTCATTATCATCAAGAGAAGATTCTGAATCTTGTTCGTCCATCTTTGCCTTTAGGGCAATGTTGTGCTTTGACTCTTTCTTCAGATCTGCATATCTTGTTTCATGGACTTCAAAAGTTGAAAATAATTCTTCTAAAGTACTATATTCTAGGTCCTTATATATATAATAGACATCTACTAATGATGCCTATTCAGTATTTCTAGGGAATGCATTAAGTGCGTACTTTAGCGAATCTCGGTTGCTTACCTTTTCTCCGAGATTCATGAGTCTGGTGATCAACTCCTTGATCCTTGAGTGAAGGAGTGCAATGGTTTCATCTTCTTCTATTTTGATGTTGCTGATCTGGTTTCTAAGCAAATCCCGTCTCGCGAGTTTTGCCTCCGAGGTTCTTTCGTGTAGTTCCAAGAATTTCTCCTAAAGCTCCTTGGCAAACTTGTAGGCTCCGATCTGGTTAACTTCTTGTGGCGGTAAGATACTTAGTAGATGGAACTTTGTTTGTCGTTTGCCACGAAGTCGGCTGGCTCCTTCTTAGTCCATTGGTGTTTTTCTTTGTCTTCAGGTGCTACAAAACCAAATTCCATTATTAAGAGTAAATTAAAATCTGTCTTAAAGAATACCTCCATCATTTTCTTCCAACTCATGAATTCCCTCTAGAACTTTGGTGGGTCGTGCTCTATTCGGCCATCTTGAGTGCTTTGTTCGGCGGTTAGTCTTCCTGAAATTGTTGGGCTCTGATACCACTTGTTGGTCCCTTGGCGACCGGCTAGAGAGAGGATGAATAGCCTGCACAATAAAACAAAAAAGACCTTCCTCGACTTATAGGTTTATCAAAATAAACACTTGCATAAAAAATATTAATAGACAAAAAAAAAAGAAAGAAGAGGCTTAGAAAGAGTTACTTGATTACAACTTTGGAGGTTGTTAATACAAGGAAGATGAAAAGCTCAATAAAAATCTCCTCTGGACGGGGAAACCTCTTACAGCAATTAAATCTCACAACTAGAAAGCTAAACTCAAACGGAATCGATTACAAGTGTTGTGTTTTACTTTCTGAGACCAGGATTGTATTTATAGCCATAATCAGGCGCCTAGAAGGGATCTAGGCACCTGGAGGGGGATAAAACTTTATCCCCATCACAACATATCCCGTTTGACGCATTCCGAATAAAAATCCTGGTCCGGGCACCCAAAAGGATTCTGGGCACTTGGAGTCTGGCGAGTCGTGGCGCCCAGACCAAGAAAGTCAACATCCTGTTGACTTTTAGTCCCGATCTTCCACTCTGGTTCCGCTCGCCTTGGTCCGAATCTTCCACTCTAGCTCTGCTCTCTTGGGTAATCTTGGCCCTCTAGAATAAGTCTTACCTGAACCCAACTTCCGACTTTCAAGCAATCTTCCGCTCAAGCTTCTCGTCTCTTGGAAACGTCGCGCGCCTCCTTATCGTCTGCCCGCATACTCTTCCGCAGCACCTCGTCCCTCAGATGCACTGAGTCCGTTGACTCTCTTTCGTGTCATCCTTTTCACTAGTTTCGTCTTTTACTCGACTTACTGTGCTCCTAAGTTCCTGCACACTTAGACACAGGGGTTAAAAATCAACAAGACCTAATCTGACTTGGTTGATCACATCAAAACTATCTTGGGGTACTAACAGACTCTGCTGTGTGTATGGTATTCATTTCCTCTAGCAGAGCAGAGAAACGCTGGACTTCTGATATCTTCCCGTTTAGATCAGCCACTATCTTCGCTCAGTGGGCTATCTCCGAATAGAGCCTATCTTCTGCGATTTTCAGGACGGACTCTGATGTTTTTGCCTGTTTTGCCTCAGCTTTACTCAACGTTTGAGCTTCTTAAAGTTCCTTTTCTAATTGGCTTAGTCGCTCGAGTTGTGCTTGACGCTCTTGTGGGGACAAGGCGGGAGGATACATGGAGTCGCCCTCCACTAGGCGTTTTTTCAAAGTCTCATTTTCCAGGGCCAAAGTTACAAATTTTTGCAATATGCCTATCTTGAATGCCTATTGCTACAAGATAAATATCATCATAAGTATTCAAAGTAGGAGATAGCTGAAGGGTTAAAAACATACCATTGTCAAGTCAAAAGAATACTCGTCCGTCATCTCTGCCGATGTGAAGTGGCCCAGGCGGTTCATAGCTGCCTCCTAGGCCTCTATCATCTAGCCCCTTAATAATACGTGACCGCTAACCGGTGGGGGAGATGATGGGGAAGCAATGTGCATAGCAGACAGTAAATCGTAGACGGCGGAGAATTTGTAGAACTTTTTTGGCTCGACCCCCGTTGTAATCGATGGAGCCTTGACCAGAGAGGTGACAGGGAGAGTGGTAGGCTATTGAGCTGACTGACTGGTAGAGCCAATCGGTCGGGAAGTAACCTTCTTAATTGGACTACTTGGAGGAGGAGCGAACACTGAAGGACGAGCAGACAAAGTCCGCTCAGAAGATTGCACTAGGGTCTCTTCCTGAACGGGCATAAGGTGCGGTGAAGAGACTATTATAGGGGATGCTCGTCCCTTGGAGACTTGAGCATAGTGATGAGGCGGCGCCTCTTGCACCTGGTCGACAGTGCCTCCATCTCTTCAGATGAAAAATCCTTAGAGACTGGGAGAGGGTCGATCGATGATTCCTCTGGTCCGGTCGCCTCACTAGACTCAGCCGCTTGGCTGCTAGATGCCCCGCTGGAAGGGTCGGCCGGTTGTTGCTCACGTTCGGCTAACAACAATTGTTCTTGTCGAAGCAAGTAGTCCTCCTGCAACCGAAGACGCTCGGAAACTATAGACTTGAAGAAAGTGTCCATTGCAAGAAACAAGAGAGACTTTAGTTAGTGTCAACCTAATAGACAAGTTGATAAGACTTACCAAAAGAGCACGAAAGCTTTGCTCGAACAGAACTTAGTCTAAGGGGGGGGGGGGGTGTATTCAATGTTGGACTTTTAATTATTTTGAATGACTTTTATGGATTTTAAAAGTCTAGGTGTATTTAATCTAGACTTTTATAAACTTTATAGAAATCTAGTGGTATCCAAATTAGATTTTTATAGAGTTTTAAAAAGTCACGTGATATTCAAATTTGACTTTTTAAAACTCTATAAAAATCTTTTGGTATTTAAAGTTTCAATAGATTTTCATGGATTCTTTTAGAAATTCTTGGATATAAATTTTAACCAATAAGAGCTCTCCAAAACACTTGGTATAATTTTAAAAATAAAATAAAAGTCTTCTCCTCACCCTTGAGATTTCTATAAACTTCAAATCACTTTAATTTTTTACAAATCAGTTATTTATCTTCTCGCTCCTCAATTTTGATTATTTCTTTGATCTTAAAGGCTCTGTCTGTGTTTAATCTCTCTGTAGCCTGCATCAACCTCTCAGCATGCATTTCATTCGAAGCTGAGAGTCCTCTGAAATGTCGTTCTCTGATGTTATTGTTGGATCGTGACACACATGAGAGGAGGGGTTGAATTACGTGGTTTTTAATATTTTCTTTTAAAAATTAAAAGCAGAGTGCACAATAAAAAACAAAAATGAGAAAGAAAAAATCAAGACACGAGAAAACACAAGCGGTTTCTACTTAGTTCGGAGCCTTCGACGACTCGTACTCCAAGGCCCAAGTCCTGCGAACTTATCGATGGGCAATCCACTAAAAAACCTCTTCTGATACCCCTGGAAGAGAGAATTGAGTACAAAAAGGTTAGGTCAAGTGCAACACACTGCACTTGCCCTTTTATAGTAATTAAGTACAAATACAAAGTTACCAACACTCTTATGGATCGAAATGAGAGCTCTTCTTGTGTTAATGTTTGTCTGCCGGGCACGACCGAAACTCCTCGAATTAGTCGTCAGGCTCAACAACTTCGTAGTAGAGTCGTAGCAGCAATCGGGAGTAGTCGGAAGCTTGAATGAATGTGTAGTAGCTCGTATGTAGTTGTTGTATAAGTGCATACCCGAGACTGCATTATAAAGGGCTTGGAGGGTGCCTCCCATAGCTATGGAAGGCGCCTCCAATGAGGCAAAAGCTATCCTGATTTCCTTGGCACTTATCCGCAGTGAAGTCAAATTTTATCCGCGGAAGACGCCTTCCATGAACAATACCGAAGTGCCTTCCATAGCCATGGAGGGCGCCCTCGGCTACTATTCACCCGAAGGCAGCTTGCTTACTTGCTTGCTTTCTTGCCCTGCAACAAATGTGTTAATACAAATACCCTGTAAGACAAGTGTTAGCATAAATATAATAAATAGAATAATTAGTTCCTGTACTTCCAGAACTAGAAAATAGTCAAGGTCTCAGTCTAGGGATCCCAAATGGACCTAAACTGAACTGACGCCTATTGTCCCCCAATTGGGACGCGTCCTCACAGTCACTCTCCTCCAATGACTTACCTTCACTTACCGTTTACCAAACATCTGATCAGCCCTTCGACTTGTCTGGACTTCCTGCCAACTATCCGGTTAACCCGTTGACCTAGCTGAACTTCCCTACAACACTGAGTTAGCACAATAGATAAAATGGTAAGGTAAAATAGTGTTAATAGAATTCAAGTATAACCTAGGGTTATCTCCCCCTAGGGTTGTCTAGCTTCACTCACTATAACTTCCATTGTCTGGCTTCACTCACCAGGACTTCCTCCACCTAGCTTCACTCACTAGGGCTCGGTTTCACTCACCAGGACTTCCACCACCTAGATTCACTCATTAGGGTATGTCTTCACTCACCAGGACTTCCACTACCTAGCTTTACTCACTAGGGCCCGGCTTCACTCACCAGGATTTCCACCACCTAACTTCACTCACTAGGCTCTGGCTTCACTCACTAGGACTTCCATTACCTAGCTTCACTCACTAGGGCCTGACTTCACTCACCAGGACTTCCACCACCTAGTTTCACTTACTAGGGCTTGGCTTCACTTACCAGGACTTCCACCTCCTATCTTCACTCACTAGGGCCTGACTTCACTCAGCGGAACTTCTACTACCTAGCTTCACTCACTAGAGTCCGACTTTACTCACCAGGTCTTCCACTTTGTCTAACCTTTGGTTAGGACTTACCTTTGCTAGTCATCTAGTCCTGACTAGACTTCTCTCTCCTAAACATCAAGTCCTGTTTGGATCAACCCTTGGTCAAATTGACCAAACTTAGGTATATTGTCAAACATTGAAATCCTAGAGGTTGATTGCACCAACAGTTATAATGACAAAAGAATGGATCAGGACGACTGAACGGAACAGTAGCTGCTTACAGCCTTTTTTCCGGCTATGGCTCATGGCGGCGGGCTGCAAGCGAAGATTTTTTCTCCGATTGCTCGTGATGGGAAACAATAGTGTCATCCAGTGAAGCTTGTGGTGCGCTGGAAAGAAGGAAAATAAATAGAAAAATTGTTTGAGGCGGCCGGTGATGCTTCCTTAGGCTACTTGTGAGCAAGTTGAAGTCGGAGTCGATTTGGACGGCAACGTGTGTAGAGGGAAGAGAAACTGGAGACATTAGGTTTTAATATAAAATATATATTAATAAATCAAATTAATTCTTAATTTAATTAATAGATTATTTAATAAAGTCTAATGAAATTTGACCATAAAAATATTCTATAAAATTTATTAAATTTAAAAAATTCTTAAATAAAATTTATATATTTATATTTATTTATTTTAATATTATTATTACTAATCAAATTAATAATAATATTATTAATTTTATTACTAATCAAATTTATCAATTCAATATTTTATTAACAGTTTGATTAAATTAAAGAGTTGACTAACATTTCATGATAATTTGGATCAAAATTATAAATAAAAATATTTAAAATTATTATAATATTGTTAGATTTAAAATTATATTATTAAAGTTTTTTTTAAATGAGACGTTATCTTCCCTGTGTTTTTAGCTAAAACAAAATAAAAGTATAAAAAGTTGGAAAAATTTTTGGGATAAGTATGCTATTTATTATTTATTAAAAAATAAATTTAATTAGGTCTTTTAGGTTTTGTTTGAAAATAAATATCGTGTGGGACCATGACCACCTGCGCTTTTCCAAGATTGAATGCACCCCTTTAAATCCACAAGTTTCCATGAAATTTACAAATGTCTGTAAAAGTCTTGCAAAAAAATCCATAGAACTCTATGAAATTCTTTTCATAACTATATGAGATTCTATACAAGTCAATAAAAATCTATCAACTCCACAAAAGTTTATCATTAAAAAAAAGTCAATGAAAGTCATTCAATCTCTTGATTAAATAAATAGAATAAGTCGAAGCTTTGAATTACGTGCTGCTTTGTGTCTTTGTGTACGAGAGGAAGGTCAGGTCAACCTTAAAGTTCCCAAGGTCAAGGAGTGGGGAAAGGTTAGACCACCAGCGATCGGCCAGGAAGCGGGCTTGGGCAGTTCAACAAAAAAGAAGTAAGTTTTTCAACCTTTATCGGAAGAAAGACAGATCTTTAATGAACACTGTCTTAGGCTAGGATTGAAATAGAAAAACCCCCGACTCTGACTTCTTAGGGTATAAAAACAAGTGAAAGTTATGAGAAGTCGGTGAAATGTCATACAGGCAAAATAAAATGAACATCCCACACATGCTACGGAATGCATTCGGTGCAAACTTGAGAGAGGGACATTGAAGCAAAGACTTATTTTGGAGAGAAAGCAAGGGATCGAAAAATGCAAACCTGCTTTCATTTTATCTTTAAAGAAGGTAACACAATGATAACGAGCATTTTTTTACATTATTTTGGCTCTTGTATTTGTCATTTTTATCCCCTCGTATGTTTAATTCGGTATTTATTTCATGTTTTACGAATAGGAATCTAATTTTGGCTTAATCATAAATTTTCCTAAATTTTGATATTATTTCATGATTTTGTAGGGAATTAAAGAAGAGTTACGGATATGAGTTGAGTCAAACTGATTAGTTCAAAGTTATAGATTCAAAGCCGGTTCAATTTGAGAATATTTGGTTCAAGTCAAATGGAGAGTTGGGTTCATCTAACTCAATCAAGAAAGAGATTGTCTTCTAATGGTTTCAATCTTAAACCCAATTCAATTTAATAGCCCACTTCTTAAGCTCAATCTCGAAGCTCAATTTTATAGTCCAATTCAATCTCTCTTATCGAATCCGGATCCAAACTTCTCATTCCACCCAAAATCCAAAACTCATTAAGAAACCCTTTCATTCCCCTCTTCTCTTCTCATGCACGGACACGCCCCGACACGCACGCAGCTTCTCCCCGATGCGGGAGCGGATCTTCTGGACCCAAAATCCCTGGTCCCCTCCTGGACCACATATCCCATATAAAAGTCCCTCACGTGCAAAGTGCGTGCACACGCCAACTCACCAAAAAACAAACCCTAGTCTCGCGATTTCCTTCCTTCTCCGGCGTCGCCTCCGTAGCCAAATCCCTCGTCGCCTGCGACCTCCCTCCGAAGCCATCACCCTCCAGCGCCACCTCCACACAAAGGCCCTACCCTCTCGACGACCAACGCCCCCTCCCTCCCGACGACCTCCAGCGTCGCCTCCCCCCCAGCGTCGGGGACCTCCAGCCCCGCCCTCGTCGCCTGCGACCTCCCGTCCTCCACCTCCTACCGACCTCCAGCGCCGCCTCCGGTTTTGTTTCCAGCAAGCCTATTTTGGTATTCTCCAGCGACCTCCATCCTTGCCACCGTGTGGGGAAGCAAGATAATTTAGATATTCTCCAGCAAGCCTGAATTTTGGCTTTTTGGCAGTTACTACCCATTTATCGGGCAAAAGAAAGATTCTGGTCTCTCCACCAAATAGATTAGGCTGTTTTGGTTCTATGGGTTTCCTGGAGGAGTATTGTGCTTGAGTTTACTTGAGTTTGAAACTTTGATTGCAGGAGACATTCACATGCTGCCTGTGATTCTTCGTGTAGGAAGAATACTTAACTATTGCATATCGTTTAAATCTATTTTATGTCTTACCTTCTTGAGTATAAATCTCATACCTATGGTTTTTCCGTATAAGAAGAATACCTTAATTGTCTATATAATTAGTTAAATCTATTTTCTGTTCTAGCTTCTCGAGCATTACGCTTGAGTTAACTTGAGTTTGGTTGCAGGAGACATTTGCATATTACACTGCGAAAACAACTTTCGAACGACCTTTGTTAAATGGGGTAGCATATGCTGAGAGAGTTGTTCGTTCCCAAAGGGAAACTTTTGAGAGTAGGCAGGGGTGGACCATCATGACCATGAAAAGGGAGCCATCAACCATGCAGGGTGAATATGCTCCTGTAATTTACTCCCAGGAGATTGTATCTCACATCAGCGCAATTGTAATTTACTCCCAGAACCTTTTCGATTGTTGCTGAAAAACTTTTCATTTTTTTTTGCTGATGATCCTTCAGAAAGGTAATCATTTGAAATATGAATGGACATGTTCAGTCTTTTTTCCTTCAAACTAATGTGTCTTGATATATGAATGGTCATGTTCTATTGTAACTTCCTTCAATTTCACACGCAATGTTGTATTTGCTATTTTTGATAAGTTGGACACGGAGAAGTTTAGTTCATAGGATGTTTTTGCAACGTTTGGTACATACTCTTTCATATTTAGCTCGTAAATTGCTCAACAGTCATCTCATACAAATATAAACATTATTTGAGATTGAAATTGCTCAGTCAGTGGTCTTGTATACTTGTTGAACTAAAGAGTTTAAAAATAAGAAATTCTTGATGATTTTTTATACGAATGGTTAATTATCTTGCATCAGGATTTTTCATCAGTAAAGAGAGTTCTATCAAATGGTTTGAGTGATTATGAGTTATTGAGTTTAACACTTCAACTTGAAGGTCATTGTTATCTTTTTTTCTGTTGAAAATTATATATCTTAATCTAATTTATGTCTTTTTCGTATATTGGTATTGTTCAGGTACAAGAAAAAAAACATAGCACCTGGCTCTTCATCAGCATCATCTTTCATTCGACGATGTATGAACGATGAGCATTGTGAAACTCCTCACATAATATGTAATTGTGGGTTACGAGCTATTCTCTAAACATCATGGACAAAATATAATCCAGGAAGATGATTTTTTCATGTCCAAAATATAGAGTAAGTTTTTGTTATATCAACACGGTATTGTGTGTTTTTTAATTATTGAGTTTTGATTAAGTTGATTTGAAATTCAACAAAGGGGATGCGACTTCTTCTTATGGTATGACCCTGAACCGTCAGAGAGAAGTAAGACGATTATTAATGAGTTGAAGAAGAATAACAACAAATTAAAGTTGGAGATTAGTGAATTGAAGAAATGTACTAGTTACGAGGGTGGCGTTGAATACAAGGATGTTCTGGATGATGGGAACAACAACCATGTAATAATGCAGTTAAGTGATGAAATATGTTCATTGAATAGGAAATTTAGAATTGCTATCGTTGTAGTTGTATGTACTTGGATTGTGATGATGAGTATGTGGTTGATCTAACTTAATTTTTGATGTAACTTATGTAGATGTGCAACTTCAGAGTTAAAATATTGACAATCTTTGAGTCCACCTCTAGAATATTGTGTTCCATTCTAGATTCAAACTCTAATTATTTTATCATTCCTAGTAGTATTTCACCATTATTGTATCAGACTAGTGCGCCTTTGCCATAGTTTGGCTCTCCTCCATGATTACTCCATGCGTTGAGAATCTAGTTTATCGATAGCTGCATAGCTGACAAGCTTTGTCAACTTATACACACTCACTCGTTGAGAATTGTAATTAGTATACCGACAGACAACTTGAGAGTTAAAATATTACTGCATAGATGACGAGCTCTGACATTAAAACTTGCACCTCTGTCCCACTTTTAAAATCAGACTGCGAATCTTGTAGAGGAGATATAGCCTGAGAGGAAATCTAGGATCCAAAATCAGCTCTGTGTGCAATCATTGGCAACTTGCTTTGGCTTGTCTGATTATGAGGCATATTCATGCATTTCGTAGGCAGCCATGGATCATGGATGCATATGCACATGGTGGGCATTCATTGAACCTTAGATTGCTGAAAGAGATTGATCTTGAACAACAGACTGTAAGAATTCACAATTACTTCCACTTCTTTTTTATGAAGTTTCATTTTTCATAAGCCGCCAGAGGAAAAAAAACAAAGAAAAGAAAAGGCGGCCACAGATTTATCTACAGAGGAGGAAAAATGGAAGAGCAGAAGCAAAAGGAGAATATATCTTTTCTTCAGTCCAAAACCACAGCAGCTCAAAACATATCTTAGATGACAAAACCACAGGACATGTTCTTCATACAAGATGTAAACACATCACAATATAGCAAAACCAACCGAATGCCAGTCAAACACATCACAATCTCATCCACTTATCACTATAAAATAATATCATGACAAGATCAAATGCACATCCCACATCAATACATTCACAATAAAATCCTGACAACCAAACCAAATCTTTACAAACAAATCAACATGAACTTTAGTTTAACATTAAAGAAGTAAACTCAAACTTGGTCTACCACAATTTTGATTCTTCATCCATAAGTTTCCAAAAAATCCAACCCATCAAAAATCTCTAGCTTACAAAACCTACAAAACCAAGATGCCCCACATTTGTAGAGACACATAGATCTCAGCCAGTTCTCTTCAGGCATCATGATATGCCATAAATCTGATATAATGTCAAACAATTCATAATGTGTTAGTAACAAAAGATTGCAATACAACGTAACAAAGAAAATTCAAATACTAATGGATAAGTTCCCACATGTCTAAGTACTTGTTGAGAAATTCAACAGCAACTTTCATATCTCCTCGTGCTTTTGCAATAGCAACCATTCTCTTATAAATTATTTGCACAGTGTAGGTATAAGACTTACAATTCGTTGTTCAAGAAATTCATAAAAAAATCCATAACATCTAAAGAGAATTTAACATTCAGACCTACAACGTATTGTGCATTTTGTATGTAATACACACTTTAATCACAAAATTGAAAGAAAAAAGCCACCATACCAGACATTTTGTATGAATGTCTCTTGCAATCAAAGTTTCAAACTCAAGTAAACTCAAGCACAATACTCCTCCAGGAAACCCATAGAACCAAAACAGCCTAATTTATTTGGTGGAGAGACCAGAATCTTGCTTTTGCCCGATAAATGGGTAGTAACTGCCAAAAAGCCAAAATTCAGGCTTGCTGGAGAATACCTAAATTAGCTTGCTTCCCCACACGGTGGCAAGGATGGAGGTCGCTGGAGAATACCTAAATAGGTTTGCTGGAAACAAAACAGGAGGTGGTGTTGGAGGTCGCCAGGAGGTGGAGGACGGGAGGCCGCAGGCGACGAGGGCGGCGTTGGAGGTCCCCGACGTTGGGGGGGGGGGGGGGGGGGCGGCGCTGGAGGTCGTCGAGAGGGAGGCAGCGTTGGTCGTCGAGAGGGTAGGGCCTTTGTGTGGAGGTGGCGCTGGAGGGCAGTGGCTTCGGAGGGAGGCCGCAGGCGACGAGGGATTTGGCTGCGGAGGCGATGCCGGAGAAGAAAGGAAATCGCGAGGCTAGGGTTTGTTTTTTTGTGAGTTGGCGCGTGCATGCGCTTTGCACGTGAGGGACTTTTAAATGGGATATGTGGTCCAGGAGGGGACCAGGGATTTTGGGTCCAGAAGATCCCCCCCCCCCCCCCCCCCCCCGATGCACACACGCGACGCCACCACTTCTTCTTCCTCCTTCACGAATGGCCGGCGACCACCTCTGCTCATCACTCGCCGTCGGTCGGCCATCCCTAACCCCCTTCCCTTTCCCACTTCCACCTCCACTCGTTCATCGCCGCCCTTCGCGATTTTCTACCACCGACCACCGCAAGCTTCCTCTTCGTGATTAGAGGAGGAGGATTGGTTTCATCCTCTCCATCTTCCCACCGTCAGTTTCTACCCGCGATTCTAGCCAACACCGGAGTTCATCCACTTCAGATCTGGCCACCATCTACCATCTTCGAGCATCCTTCATCCGGATTAGATCTAGACAGAACAAGATCCAACTTCTGATCAGATCTGATCTTCTTCGTGCTTCAACAGAAGATACCTTCAGCCGATCAATTCTTCAAGCATCCAACAACAACTTCTTTGTCATCAAGATTGGTCTATTTCTTTGATTGTTGATTGCTTCTTTGGTTTTTATATTTTGAATGAGTTCTTGATTGTTGATTGTAATTAAATTTAAGTTCCCATGTTCTAGATTCTCTAGATTAGATTTAAGTTGAATGTTGCTCACAAGTTGTTCGATGTAATGCCCCAAACATTTTGATAACTTTATTAATACATTTTAGTTCTTTAATTTCTTTCAATGGTTTGTATGGTCAAATGTTAGTGATAGTTGTCCTTTGATTGCATGCAATTATGTTATATTAGATTTCTTTAATGTTCTAGATTTCATTCAATGTTTACTTTGTGTTACTTTAATTTTATTGCAATCATAGTTTAAATTAGACTAGATTTTCATACTTGTATTGCTCTTTCATTCATTAGGTTTAATTTCATACTTATTTTGTTATTTCATATCGTAGTCTTAGAATTCAAAACACAAACTCCTAGTTTCATAAAAAAACCTAAACGCCATAATCAATTCTGAAGTTATCATCCTATCGTTACATTCATTGGGAGATGACCAGAGTCAGCTCTATACTACTTTAGTGTAGAGGGATTCAGTAACTTTAATTATAATTTAATAAGCTCCCCTAGTATGACACTCAAGCTCATATAATACAACCTGAAGGAGGGCAATGCGGGTGATCCTTGGAAGTTGGAAGGCGAATATAGTAGTTGGTGGGGATTTCGTATTGCAAACGGATTGTTTGTCGATCGATATTTTTGAAATCGGAACGGGTGGAGCAAAAACTTTCTAAGATTGTAAGGGAAACAAAGAAGGAATAGAGGAAGAACTTACTGATTCAGATCAATAGGAAGACGAGTTGGTCGAAGGGGATCATCGAAGAGAGGGTTGAAGAAGACAAAGCACAAAGTGACTTATCTTTGCACCACTTAGGGTTTTTTAACATACGCCACGAGATAAGGTCATGCTGCAGTCGTCTGATTAAAATAGCATGTTCATTGATAATCGTTGATTTGCCAAGGGAGGAGTGTCGTTGGTCCGTATGAAAAGACATACATCAATTGTTGTTTCAAAGAATATGTTAGTGGACTTGTGACACTTGCCCATAAATGAGCATTTATAATGGATAAGATGACGAAATCATTATGTTGGAAAACACCTTCCTGCGTATTAATGGTATACTACTGGGTGTATCGATCTTCTAACATGCATTTTTTTTTTCAAAAAAATATAGCTAAGTATAACACTAAAGCTCAAATGGGAGCCTGATTGGATGATCAGATTGAAGAAGTATCCACCCAGTTGGACCAATAAAGGAGATGATCGGGCAAATACAAGACTTGAGTCTAGTCAGTCGGCTACCAAGTCTCCTTTGACAAAATTTGAAGAGAAGGCTAGTGATACGGGCTATTACGAACGGATCCAAGTATGACGTGATAGTTAAAGTTAGGGTGACGAGACCGTCAAAGTTAAGATGAGGTGGTGATCTAAGTCAAGGGAAAGTGATAATCAAAGGGTCACTCTCAATATGGTCTGGTTCCTTCCTCAAAGCTAAGGGTCCTAATACAAGGACGACCTGCCCTAGAGCCAGTCGAGCCTGAGGTGTCTAGTGTGTCGCTCTTATGCCAAGACACGTAGCATATAAATGAGTGTTCCTGGGCCACTCAGATTTAATAAAGGATCGGCCTGCCCTAAGACCTTTCGTGAATACATTCATCCGGGTCTCAGTGATCCAACTTTTCACTCTTAGAGTACAATTTAATATACATCCAAGTCAAACATATGGGTTTTCGCTATTCATTCCCTCATCCTTTAATACATGGGCAACCAAGTATACAGTTGACTAGAGTTACAAAGTTCAATATCCTTTTCTTCGTCGAGCAAATATAAGGCAAATTTTAGAAGAAACCCGATCAGATTTCTAGAGATCATATATCACTTCAGGAACAAGCCTCCCGGTATAAGGATGATCGGACGAAAGTACTAGTCGGGCCTCTCAGGGCTCAGTTCACCATTTTTCATAAAAAGGTATCCTTCCATATGGCTAGTCAATCGTAAGAACCATCTAGATGTAGGGGACTTGGCCTCCCATTACTTTATAATCAGGCCTCTAGCATCACACGACATATATCAGGGTAGCCCTAAAGGCTGAATGCCCTAGCATACTGAGTACTTTGCTTTTATATGTATACTCGATCGGCTGAATATCTGGCCGGGATATCTTTTGGGGACTACATTGTCAGAGAATCTCAGCATCTTGTTAGAGAATAATAACCGCTGTTCAGAGAATATTTTTCTATTATTACATGGGAATTTAATAGAACTCTCCTCGAAGGTAAATCTGCATTTTCCATTAGCCAACACATTATGACCATAGATTCCTTCATCCACCTTATTAATGGTGTTAGTTACAAAAATGATGCACACGGATAACGGAAGATTCTACGGATAGTGACTATACGCCTCCCAGGATACACATTCCCGTACTCGACAACTTCTGAAATCCGATATTTTTACCATCTCATGATTGTGGAAGTTATTAGAGGTGGTACATAAAGGAATTGTCCTTTCCAATGGCAATGTACGCTTTGGAACATATTCTTACTACGCACACGCTTTGATATACATCTATTGTTCAATTTCCTGCTCGGGTATTATACTAACTTGAGCGTCGGAGGGTCTTTGCCAAGAACCTCTTCCCTGATTTTTAGCACTGATGTTTGTCTGCTTTCTCGAGTGTGCACAGGAAGGGTTTTCGTTCTCATTTGCAGCCCCTGCTTCAATATAAAGTCTTCATCAGTTAACCTTACAACCACCAGCCCAGTTCGCCATCTCTCCAACTTTCAGATAGGATCAATTACTATAACGTATCTCGCCAACTTCTTCCTCAAATCATTTTTGAAACCGTCAAGGTCATCTTAAGCATTGAACCTATCATCCTCTATTGCAAAACCTAATCATTCTTGAAACGAAGTTTGAGTGTATCCAAAAGGAAGAAAGTAATCTTTTTTCTTTTTCTCCCAATCTATGATCTTGATTTTGCCCTATTTGTCTCGTGAGGGCCGCAAGTGCTCCCACCACGGTAATTCTTGATTAACAATTAGCTTCACTTTCATCCAATCTGGAACTTGTTTATAGTTGAAGATTCGCTCCACTTTGTTGATCCAATAAACAAAATTCTCTATATTTGACATACCAAAATATTTGGGTAGATCAACTCAACATCCGAGTTCTCCATGTCGATCCTCTTGACCACGTTCCTCAAGATCTTCAAAATTTTGTGTCACTGCTACTACACGCTGGGTTAAATCTATGACTTGTCTCTATAAATCTTCAATCTTCATATGCTGAGTTAAATCTGCAACTTGCCTTTGTAAATCCTCGATCACATCTTGGGCTCTACGACCATGATGCGAGGCTTCCTCAATCGGAATTTGCCTAGAACAACCATGATCATGATCACAATGACTTTCCATTGGATCTGACGCTCAACTTCCTCATTCGAAACTTGCCAACTCTAATACCAATTAATGCCAGATAGGATATCGATTATCCTATGAGTTGATAAACTAAAGAGAAAAACATAGTTCTCTAGATTTTATCAAAAAATAAGAAAATTTTAATCAGAATAGAGGATGATTCTTCGAACAGTTAAAAAAAATGTTTATATAAATTCTACACTCTGAGACCCAAATACAAGAAATAAATTTTAATATATCGAATATAATTCTTAACTTGGGAAGAAAAAACATAAATTCTAAAAGAAATAAAAAATTATTAACAGGTAATCCTAAAATTCTTAAATTTACTAAAAATAAAAAAAATACATAAATAATAAAAATTATCAGAAATACCTATAATACTAAAAATACCTTAAATATTAAAAAAAATTATCAAAAGAAATAATAATAAAAATCTTCCAAATCTCCTGTATTAATTTTTTAAAATTTAATATTTTTTAATTTATTTTTATTTATAATGTATCAATTTAAAATTTATTAATTATTTTTTCTGCATTATTTCCCACCAAAATATGTCGCCCACTCAATTTTTATTGACCGAATTCGTGATTGACTTAGTCGGAAAAACAAGTCTACCCTCCCAGTCTTCCTAGCCCCATCGTCCAATTAAATTAAACAGCAGGGGTCTTCCTTGACGGGTTGGATCACTATAAGAACATGGGGGAGCACTGAGCCGCCAAAACTTCTCACTTCTGTCACTCACGCAGTTCTACGATCGGAGTCGGAGGCCTTCTATACTCGATCCGTCTGCTGCATCTGGTCAGGTTTTCTGCTTTTCCATTTTAGGTGTTCTTTTTTGCTTTTGATTTTGATGCGGCGTCTCTGCTAGTGTTTGCTTGGCGGTTGTTGAATTTTTTATTGCTAAAGGTTTTGCCTTTCCGGTACAGGCTTAGCCTCGTTCTTCCTCTTGTTTCACAGAATCTGCAAAGTTGGTCTTCGATTTGATTCTCCCAAAGCCCCTTTATTTTGTACTTTCTCAGTGCTGGAAAAATCGAATCTTGTTCGAGGTTCGAGCGTGCTCTTTCCCATGAAGAATCCTGTGGTTCCTCCTAATTACGCCTTCGTCTGCGCTTCTTTGGCTCCGGCCATCTTTGCCATACAGAAAAGCACTCACTTTCATATAAATGATAGAAGACCGCACAATCTTATGATTGCGCTTGATAAATTTCTGAACGCCACAAGGGAATGCTTTAATAAGTTCAAGTTCAATAAAGAACTAATGAATGAGAGTTTCATGCTGCTCTAGACGAAATATGTCAAAAGATAGACTGTCATCCTCCTTTTATTTATGACTATGGGATGTTGTCATCATGGGTGACTTAAACCTAAAAAGTTAAAATAAAGTTCATTTAGTAAACGACTAAATAGATTACTTAGTCATTTTAAATTTATGGTATTATTATAATTCAAATAAGGACAGAAATTGAACCTAAATTGAATTTAGGTAGCAAATACATCCCCTACTGCATATACATGAGACTTAATATATCTAATTAAATTCATCTAAAATTTGAATTAGGTTAGTTAAATCGTATGACTTGATTTTTGTCAAACCTTCTTCGATTATAATTTTGACCTTCACATATTCAATTAGCATATTAAAATACTTCATTTTTTTTTTATCTTAGCCCTTATCATAGGGTCTAGGTTAATATATGATGAATAATTATTAATATCTAGAATAGGTTGTTCATTTTCTTCTATAGTCTTAACTTGATTCATATTGTTAATTTATTAAACAATTTGTTCTTTTTCTTTGATTCCATTGTCAACTATTGAATTCTCCATCTCATTATACTAAAAATTTATTATGCTCACTTGGGTATTTCTCACAACTCATCTCTAGATTATACGAATGAAGATAAATTATACGATCAACTTAAAATAGACCGCTTGAACATGAAAAGAGTTTTTTTCCAATATATTCCATGGAAATTAACCCTAATCACTTGTCCATGTCTATTTATCACAACTATTCCATCCTGATATAGCCCAAATATATAGCAATAGAAATGTGACCTATTAATTTATATAAAATAGTTTTAAAAATTTTAATATTGCAGATCAAGTGTATAATAATAAAATATTAATTTATTAATTCATATAGAATAATTAATTTTTTTTTAAAAAAAATAAATAGACACCAAAATCAAACTGTTGAATCATTCAAGTATACAAAAAATAATCTTATACAAAGGCTAAGAGAAATTAAATTAAAAATTATATTAATTTTAAGATGTTTCAAATACAGACTATTTTTTTTTAAAAAAAACGACTCAATAATAAATATAGAGATTAATATGTTAAATAAAAAATATGTTACTGGATTATAGTTATTTATTATTAAAATAAAAAAAAAATTAATTATCACGATAAAAATTAAATATTTTTTATTCATAATGTAGCAATTTAATATTTATTAATATTTTTTTCTAAATTATTTCCCACTAAAATAGATCATTCTTGATTGACTTAGGTAGAATAAAATATGTCCATGCTCCAAACTAAAGATGACAATGAATCTAAATTGGTATGGGAACCAGCCCCATCTTTCTTTGGATCCGTTCCGTCCTATCTTGTGAACTTGACGTGATGGGAACTTGACGAGATGGGTCCGAATTAAATTCGCTAGATCTGTCATATTTAAATATATTTATTTTAATATTAAAATATTATAAAATAAAATTTTAATTAAAATATTAATTATCAAATATAATATATATATATATATATATATATATATATATATATATATATATATATATATATATATTCACTTACATCTATTTAGACGGATCTAAACTCATTCTACCTAGGCCGAATTTAAATTCGCCCTCCATCCCTATCCCAGACTTCCTAGCCCGTCGTTCAATTAAATTAAAGCAGGTTCTCCATTGCTTTTTGATCAATCATTCAAATCCACTTTGGAATTGAACAGCAGAGGCCTGCCTTGACGCGTTGAAATCACTATAAGATTCTGTGTCGAATAATATAATAAATAATATAGGCGAGCACTGAGCAACCAAGCGCTTCTCGCGCGCAGTTCGACGGTCGGAAGCCCTCTATACTCGATCCGCCTGCTGTATCTGTTCAGGTTTTCTGCTTTTGTTTTCCTTTTGCTTGTGATTTTGATGCGTCGTCTCTGCTGGTATCTGCTTGCTTGTTTTTGCAATTTTTTTTGCTAAAGGTTTTGCCTTTCCGTTACTCATTCTTCCTCTTGTTTCACAGAATCTGCGAAGTTGGTCTCCGATTCCATTCGATTCTCCGAAAACCCCTTTCTTGTGAACTTTCTGCGTCATCCTTCTTGTTTCTAATCTTGCTCGAGGTTCGAGCGAGCTCTTCCCAATGAAGAATCCTGTGGTTCACCCTAATTGCGCCCTCGTCTGCGCTTCTTTGATAATCTTGTCGGTGGCTCCGGCCATCTTAGCTGCTGATAATGACTCCGCGATCCTCCTCAGTTGCGGAGCTTCTCAACCGGGCTCCGACCTCGATGGAAAGGATTGGACCCCCGACTCCGATTTCAACTTCTCCCTCCCTTTGAGCGGCCATAGAGTCAAAGCTACACAGCAAGCTTCGTCGGTGCCTCGAGTCCCTTACTTGACGGCTCGGGTCTTCACTTCCCCTTTTACCTACAAGTTCCCTTTCGCCGCTGACGGTCGGGTATTCCTCCGCCTCTATTTCTACCCTTCCAATTACGACAACGACAACTACACCTCTGGCGATGCCTTCTTCACTGTCATAGCTGGCCCTTACACCCTCCTCCACAATTTTAGTGCTTCTCTTGTTGCTGATAATACAAGTGTTGATTACTTTACTCGTGAATTTTCTCTCTATGTCTCCACAGGCGTCCTAAACCTCACCTTCTCCCCCTCCCCCACTCATAACCATTCTTATGCCTTTATAAACGGCATCGAGATTGTGCCAATCCCTGACATCTTTAGGTCCGGCAATCCTATGCTTATCACTGGTGGCGATGGCAATTCCATAACGTACGAGATCGATCCAGAAACGGCCATCGAAACTATTTACCGGCTCAACGTGGGTGGCGGAGCAATCGCCCCTCCCAATGGGGAATTTTCCAGACTTTGGGAAGACGATTCACGTTATATTTTTGCCGCTGCGTCTGGTGTGACATTTTCTAACGATCCAAATGTTAGTATCACATACTCCCCTGACGTTCCATCTTACATTGCGCCAACTGAAGTCTACGCGACAGCAAGGTCAATGGGTCCAGACGTATCAGTGAATTTGCAGTACAATCTTACATGGATTCTTCAAGTGGATGCTGGTTTCTACTACCTTGTCCGGCTTCATTTTTGTGAGATCCAGTATCCCATAACCACGATTAACCAAAGAGTTTTTGATATCTTCATTAATAACCAGACAGCACAGAAATACGCAGATGTTATTGCTTGGAGTGGCGGTATCGGTGTTGCAACATTCAAGGATTATGTTGTGATTACAACAGGAAGTGGGCAGATGGACATGTGGGTTGCCCTTCATCCACAGATCGCCACGCAACCAGCGTACTTCGATGCAATTTTAAACGGGCTGGAGGTCTTCAAGTTGCCAAACAGCAGCAACAGTTTAGCTGGTTTTAATCCAGAACCACGTAGTACTCAGACTTTTGATAGTCCTAATGGGAGTGCCAGTCAGAAGCATCATAAGGCTTTTGCTGCTGTTCTTGGTGGGTTAACTGGGGGAGTTGTCATTTTGCTTGTTGCTTTTGGCCTTATTCTGTTATGCAGGCGCCGTAAGAAGCAGAAGGCGAAGGAAGTAGCCACCAGTGAGGGGACTTTGCCTCTCTCCCTCATCGGCAACTCACCTTTTGCTACATCAGCCAAGACAACAATGGAGAGCAATGCCTCGCCGCTTCCTGCTAATCTTTGCCGCTACTTCACCTTTGAAGAGATCCAAACTGCCACAAAAGACTTTGATGAATCTCTTCTTCTCGGTGTCGGTGGGTTCGGGAAGGTCTACCTCGGGGAGATTGACGATGGAACCACGAAGGTCGCGATCAAGCGTGGTAACCCAATGTCAGAGCAAGGTGTCCATGAATTCCAGACCGAAATCGAGATGCTATCCAAGCTCCGACACAGGCATCTTGTTTCTTTAATTGGTTACTGTGAGGAGAACTGTGAAATGATCTTAGTCTATGATTATATGGCTCATGGCACACTTCGTGAGCACCTGTATAATACACAAAACCCACCACTTTCATGGAAACAAAGACTTGAGATCTGCATTGGGGCTGCGCATGGGCTACATTACCTTCACACAGGTGCGACATACAATATTATACATCGAGATGTGAAGACCACAAACATATTGTTAGATGCAAATTGGGTTGCCAAAGTTTCAGATTTCGGACTTTCGAAAACTGGCCCGGAAATGGACGACACTCATGTTAGCACAGTAGTGAAGGGAAGCTTTGGTTACCTTGATCCAGAGTACTCCAGGAGGCAGCAGCTCACTGATAAATCTGATGTTTACTCTTTTGGGGTCGTATTGTTCGAGGTCCTCTGTGCTCGGCCAGTTCTTAATCGGGCACTTCCAAAGGAGCAAGTGAGCTTGGCTGATTGGGCACTGCGCTGCCAAAAGAAGGGCATTCTCGAGGAGATCATGGACCCCTGCTTGAAGGGTAGGATTGCTCCACAATGTTTCAAGAAGTTCGCAGAGACCGCAGAGAAATGCTTGGCTGATGTCGGGGTGGAACGACCTTCCATGGGCGACGTCCTTTGGAACCTTCAATTTGCCCTGCATATCCAGGAAAGCGCAGAGAACAGCGGCAACATCATCAACGGCATATTCGACGAAGCAATACCACTCGGCATGTTCCATAAGCAAGACCTTAACACTCCAACGACGGAATCGACTACCGCATCAACCATAACCACCACAACGAGCATTCAAGACCGGAGCATTATTGGTAACGAGGACTCTCAAGGACTGGCTCCTGATGCTGTCTTCTCAGAGATTATGAATTCTACAGGACGTTGAGAGGCCACATCAGTTAATGTCATGGCTTGTTATAATTTGAAGTCAGTTATTGTCTGCCATATTGAAACGTAAAGCTATAGTAATTGTACGATGAAATTAACGAATATAATGTCAGATTTCATGTCTAATTCTTGTGTAACCCGGGTGATTTTGCCTTAAGGAAGCAATCTTTACTAGTCCAGGCGGTGGCCGCCATTGGCGGGGAAGTGGAACATGCCGTAGAGCACAGTCCATTGCCGAAGGTGGAAGAGGACAGCAACTTGTTAATGTCGTGACTTTTCTCTCTTTGACCTTTTCATAAATATTCTGCAGCTGGCCTGATCTGTCCGCTATAAGTCCGTTCTTCTGTACGTAATACAAATCAGCCCCTGTTAACACTTAACAACATGATATCACCCGTTCAGATCATCTTTATTATACATTGAATTTAAATTCTGTGTAATTTTAAAATTCAACTAATTTCCTAAAATCTTCGGCAACATATTGTTTTGATTGTTTTGTCCAACATATATGACTCCTGGTGACTAGGCTGCAAGCTCGTGGTGGCCTAGCCACAAGGCCCACAACTATGATTTTTGGCAACTAGACTACCACTAGTTCATTAAACACTATATAGATTATTGGCTAGATGACATAAGAGGAAGTTAGCTAGTTGGGTTTGACACAGAAGGAAGATGGAAGGCAATAAGAAAGTGACTATTGGTTGGCCAAATACGACATCTGAGGAAGGAAAGTTCATTTTTGTCTAATTCCGAGTGGGACAAAAAATAGTCAAAACTAGTCCAAGGAAGAATTTAGATCCTTTTATTCCTTTAGTTTCACTAAGTAAATGAAAAAAAAAAAAATCTTGATTCTCGTGTAATCCATTCTTTCTTGTATCTATTTGTCGATTAAATAGAGTATAAAGTTGGGAGGTTGTGCTTATTTATAACATTTTCATTATAAAATAGGAAGAGGAAAAGGTCTCGGACATTTTAATGTAATTTTGCAAGGTAAAATATCTTTTTCCAATCTCTTGATTTTAGAGTGGGAACAGAATAGTTATATACTTAAAAAACATTAATAAACCAAGAAATGCAAATCCGTTGTAGTCTAGTTGGTTAGGATACTCGGCTCTCACCCGAGAGACCCGGGTTCAAGTCCCGGCAACGGAAATATTCTTTGACCAGTAAGTACTTTTTTGAGAAATGTAAAAATCTCATAGTTAAAGTAATATTAATAAACCAAGGAATGCAAATCCGTTGTAGTCTAGTTGGCTAGGATACTCGGCTCTCACCCGAGAGACCCGGGTTCAAGTCCCGGCAACGGAATGCTTTTTGACCAAATAAGTACCTTTTTGGGGAATGTCAAACTCTGAATCCGCATTATATTTCAGCATTGATAAGCACATGTTTATTGTTTCACGCAGCAGAAGAGTTTGCTCGTTCGCAACGGCGGCAAGATCTCCGGTATATTCTGGGGATGATGCCCTTACTGATACTGTTATCCTAGGCTCCTCCATTGCCATGGCGGTGAGTTACTTCCTCCGGGCCTGGAATTGGCAGCTCCGGTGAACCATTGGATCTGCTTCTTTGGACGGCGGAGCGAATGCTTTGCGGGAAAAGCGAGGTCCCTCGGAGGCCGCCCATGCTTTGCTTGATCTCCTGGAATGAATTCCGACGAGTTCAGATAAAAATCTCATTTTTACAAGCTTAGCAGATTCTCGAGCTGCTGCTACTCACTGCTAACAAATGCTTGATGGGCCTCCGGCCTGCAGATTCTTCTGCCGTCGGCTTCTCCTCCTTGTTCGCGACCGCCTTCCCCTCTTTCGATTTGTCGCTCGAATGAGCACTCGGTGAGTTATCTTGATGCCTGCCTCTGGCTACGATCGGCGAGGATGACTGCTTGCGAATCGAGCTCGACACTGGAGCGACGCTCGGTGAGTTCGAACCGGTACGAGCCGTCGATGCCGTTCCCTGTTGCGGCGAAGCAGGTGTCGGCGTTTTAGCTCGGCCTCGGGGCGCTGGGGAGCTCGGACGGTTCGAAGCGCCGTTGGATCGGTGATTTGCGGCGGGAGCGTGGCTGACGGATGCGGATCGGGTCATGGCTGGAAGCGAGGCTGCCGTTGTTCCGCGATGGATTGGGGTTGAAGGCCGGGAATTTGGTCGAGCAGCTGGTGTGCAAGGCATAGTGTTCTGCAGCTGTTTTGGCGGGGTAACTGGAGTCTTGGAGGGGGTAGATGGCCGTGATCTAGAAGCGGAGCGATAGCCGGGGTTTAAAGCTTTGGAGGTGACCGAGGCTGTGCTAGTGTTGAGGATTGCTGTCCTGGTGCTGTTTGACAAGTATGTGGAGGATGATAGAGTGCTGGATACAGCAGACCTTGATGTAGAGCTGCTTCTCGTTGGCTTAGCAGAACTCTCTCTCTCTGATTGTGACAGAGATAACTGGAAAAAGGTACTCTCAAACTACAACACTTACTTAAAAAAATGGAATTGCTCAAAATTATCTACTTTAAGCAATTTTGAAAAGCATGTAAACTTGAATTGCTCCTCATTATAGGCTAAATTTATGTAGCTGTTCTAGAATAGAGTTAATATAACTTTGAAGAGGATAACTCACTCTTGAAGCTTTTCCAGTAGAAACTGATCTAGCATTAGCTTTGCTACTTGTTGCTGCTTTGGTAGTTTGGATGTTGCCAGCGTCTGAGAAGGGACATAGAGGGGTTTCAGGAGGAGTAAGGAGCCTGTCAGCATTTTAATTTAGATCAAACACTTATTAGATTAGATAATTGATTCGGCTAGGAATATTTTAAGGAAAAAAGTTCATTGGGCTTTCTGCATTTCAAATATACTTCAGAAGGTAAACCATGCTTAAAATTTAGAACTAAAATTTAATTTTGTGTTTGTTCTCCTACCTTAATCAGACTTAAATTATTGCTGTAGCTTAGTGAATTTTGTGAAATTGTAGAATGGTTATAGAGAAGCTAAATTTAGAGGTTTGACCAAAGAATAAAGTAGATAATATGGTAGGAAGGCGATCCCCCACCAATCTAAGAAATTTGATAAAATTGACCTTGGCAGAGTTTCTTGCTTTTTAATTGGAGTGTTGAAATACAATATCTCACTTCTGATAGTATGTGATAAAATGGTACATTGGTTACAAAATACTAGGTTATAATTTACTTAATACTGCAAATAAATGCAATGAAACACTACGTATTTGAATTCCTCGAAGGAAAAGAACACCTATTAGTCCTATTACAATAGAACTAAGAAAAATGAAAATAAAAAGGTACACTATAGATTTGCTTACCAATCATAATCATGCTTTCCAACCTCAGCAGATAAAAGATCATCCATTCTGCTCTTTGTTGAGGATTGCATTTTATATCCTGTCCTTTCTATAGTAATTGACACTGCAACAGTTACAAGTTCAGCTTCATTGACAAAATGGTTGATAGTTATTCCATAAAGAATGATTCCAACAAATTAAACATCAGAACTTTACTAAAAACACAGTTGTCTAAAGAAAAAACACATCAAGCATAACAAAAGGAATTCTTCAAAGGAAGATGTTTTGTTGAAACAAAAGTTTAGATGACAAATTAAGTTGAATCCAATCTAAACCATAATTAATGAAGAATATCAAAGTGAATCTGTAACAAGAGGGCTCTAGTACAAACAATTTTTGTAGTCAGATCCCATATGTGAAATTGCTGGTTCATTGTGGCGTATCCTTGAGAAATTCAAGCTGCCATTAGCTTCTCCTTCAATCCTCCTCCGGTGCCTCCGTGGATCTGTTGATTGCTTCGCTCTCCCATTGGAAGTTGTATCCTATGCATCCAATGTACTAAATATGATTGGAATTCCTTGACTGCAACTATTAAATCTTTCTTCTGACACCTGAAGTATTTGGACCAGCAATAATGCATGGAAGCTGTCTTCAGATCTGAGAGAGGAGGAAATGAGGAAAGGGATGTGTATTTAATGTAACAGAAGAAAAGTGTGGCATTATGAGAGTAGACATCTACTGTGATCTTTACAGGCAATTTCTGTATTTATGACACTTATCTCAAAGTTTAAGATAATCTGGCATTACGGATGAAAAGCAAAAATATGATATATATTTTTTCAAGGTATTTGATGTCAGCTCAGTAATCATTTCTCATGATTACCCTCCCATTATACCGATAATTTACTTTATCAAAAATACATATGTAGAACTTGATGTAGGCAGTTTCAAGTTCTGAACCAAAATCTTTGTAGAGATTCCCATGGAAAGCCCTTACCAATTGAATAAGCTAGCACCTTCTGAATGATCTAATACTTAGGGAGCAATATGAGAACTAGCAAAGTTTAACATCAGCTATGGCCTAAAAACAATTCATCTCCAGTGACATGCTGTATGTCATATGAATATAAATATTGTTATATTTATTTCATTATTTACATATAGTAGATTATTTACAAGGACATTCGTTGAGTGTCTGATTGAAGTCCTGTGGGCTGGCTTCTGATGGTAATTTAGGACAAATCTTCTTGCAATATTGAAATGTTTAACCACTGTATCAATTGGGACAAGGGTTTTCTCCAATGAGGACTCTATTGTTTTTTTATGAATGATTTAATTGCACAATCTGTTAACTTATGATATTAAGTGTTGTTACTTAATAGACTGCCACATGAAATGTTGGGTGGAAAAGAACACCAGGCAACCAATGAATTGAATGAGGACATTATTGCTCCAGTTTTATGCCTACTTCATTTCTATTGTGATACCTAGTTCACTGGACAGATTCATGTGCTATGTCACCTACTGTTTAGTGTTCTTATCTGGTAAAATAATTTGGGCTTTGGATTGCACTAGAATTCCTGCTTCACTAGTCCAAATTGGACATGGAATTCCTGGTCCTTCACATCAACAGATTATATGTACGCAAATAACACTCCCTCGGATAGGCTCCATCGATTGTTTGTTGCTAAGTCTCAATAATGACATAATGGCAGTTTGATGCTCAGGATGATACTGATTGCTATTGCACATGATCCAGTATTAACCCAGGTATGTCCCAATCCTTTTTTTTTTAATGCTGATCAAGGTTTAATTCCAGTACTAAAATTTGTTTCTCAATCATGTGGTAAATTCAGTGGCTACTGATGAAGGCCACAAGGCCCCTCAATGAACTGGATGACAGTATATATTTTAGAACAAAGATACAGTGAGGATCTGATGAACTAAACTTTTGTTTGTTTTCTCTGCAATAAGCGTTACAGGAAAAACACAAATTGACAGATGTAACACCTACCTTTTGGCAGCCACATGCATGAGGCAGAGAAAGGGGGAAACTTTCCGTATGAGAAGGAGATCAAAGTAAGATTGTCCTGTGGTGGTATATATTAAACATTATGTTTGATGTAGATGCCAAGAAGGACCACTCGCAAATGTGGGTCAGAGGAAGCAGTTCATGTTTCAGAACCCACCAAAAGTGTCAAGTTTTGCAGGACAAGAGGCAAAAGTGAACTAGAACAGGGCATGTGAGAACAGCCCGTAATCAAAGACTAGATCTTGAAAGAAGTGTTTGGTCCATTTACTCCGCATGGAAACAAGGACAGACAATTACATGAAGCCCTTGCAAGAATCAAGATCTAACGCCCAGTGGGTCCTTCTGTGAGTGCAACCACTCACCAACACCTACTAGAAAATTAGTCCGAGGTGCCTCAGTTCAAGTTATTTTGCCTCCAAACACAGTTGCTGCAATGCAAGTATTGTCATGTCCATCAACATATTCAGTTTAAGACTGGAGTTATTTTTTGTGGCTGGGTTGTGATCCCACCGAAATAGTTCCGTTTCATACACTGTTGGAGAAGAACCCTTTTATGTAAATTTTTTTTTGCTGAAGTTGATATTTAGAAATAGTTCCGTTTCAAAAATATTTGTCAAAGTGATATGATGCCGATTGATACAGTGTATCTGGAACTTGTTCTCAGGGATAGGGTGTTCAATTCAAAGTTTTTCTTGCTGAGTCAAATAAAGAGGAGCATAGTCTTTTGAAACAAGATTTTAGCTCTTCTGAATCTTGTACTGTTGTTCGTTATTTGATATATATATATACAAAGACGAATCAATTAGGAACATAATTTTTCAGCTCATTAATCATTTGCTAATGGAAAAAGAAGAAGGAATGTTTGCCTTGTTTGGGGGAAATTTTCTATTTAGTTTTTTAGAGAATAAAATTTAGTCTTTTGTTTTTAACATTTGAATTTGTTAGTATAAAATATTTAATCTTTAAATTTTATTTTGTTCAACAAATATTGGGAGCTACATGGGCTTAAGAAATGGAACCCTCCCAGAGTATAATCATATTTTTGTTTTAGATGAGCGAGAGTGGTGTTACTACTATGAAATTCGAGAGTTAAATCTTGACTAATAGCCGGTGTCTATTCTCCTCCTATGCTATTTAACTGTCCAAGGTTAATAGTTATCCGTGATTTGTCTCTTTTGTGTTGGTCTGGGGACAGACTGACAGAAACGCTAGGGCGAGTTAATCATCTGCCACTAAACGAGCTATATAAGTTGTTAAAAACTTTTAAAGTTACATATTGTGATTTTATTGAGAAACTGTTTTCAAGAGCTTGGAATTGTATGAAAACGAATGCTTGATTTGAAGAAAATTGGCAAAATTTGATACGTTGTAAGTTGGTTCGATGTAATTGATTTATTTTTTGCTTGATTTGGAGTCATATGAAGAAGTAGGGTCACACTTGAGTCGACCCATATTTGTATAAGCTTCACGAGGAGTTCCTTATTTTCTCTTGAATTACTACCATGAATGGAAAAGTTTGAGCTTGGGAGTTCTTCTCGTCATTTGTCAAGAGGAGAAATATTAGGAGATTATTGGTGCAATCATTTTTCGGATTAAGGTTGACCAGTTTGACTAACCTCGAGTGGATTTGAGCTTAAGTCTCAATGTTTGGACAATATATTGTGGACACATATTTGGATAATATGCTGTTAGACAATATATGAGAAAGGTCAAGTAGGTCAAGGAAAATCAGTACTTGACTAGTAAAGTTCTAACTGAAGATTCGGCAAGGCAAGTCCTAACTCGAGGGTTAGGCAAAAAAAAAGTCCAAGTGGATCAAGGAGAACTGCATGTTGACAAGGAAAGCCCTAATTGCAGTTAGGCAAAGGAAAACTCCAAGTGGCTCAGCGAGGACTATACGTTGGTAATGAAAGTCTAAGTGGGGTTAAGGAGGACTGCACGTTGGCAAAGAAAGTCTTAACTGCGGTTAGACAAGCAAGCAAAGTCCAAGTGGATCAAAGAGTATCACACATTGGTAAAGAAAAATCCTAACTGTGGTTAGGCAAAGGGAAGTCCAAGTGGGTTAAGGGGGGTTGCACGTTGGTAAGGTAAAGTTCTAGCTGCGGTTAGGTAAGGTGAAAATCCAAGTGAGTCAAGAAGGACCACACTTGGTGATCAGAAGTCCGTTAGGGAGTTGACAAAGTCCAAGTGGATGAAAAGGTTGATCAGACATTTGGTGGAGAAGTCCCAATAGGTCACAGTTGACTAGAGATTGGGCAAGAGAACCTTAGACTTGGTTTAAGCAAATTAGGATTGGGAAATTGATCATGTGATCGATTGAGACCTATGTCAATCGCTCATCTCTTTGCGAAGTGCATGGTGAATCGATTAGGTGATCGATTCACCCTGAACCCAAGTGATAAAGTGATCGATTGGAAGTTGGTTTTCGTGAAGCACAGTGCATTGCATTGTGTTGAATCGATTGTGAAGAATCCCAATCGATTGAGGATATCATGAGAGGCTTAATCAATTAGCTAATTGATTAAGCTTGGTCACGAGTGAACAGAGAGTTTTTGAATTGATCATGTGATCGATTAAAGCTGCTTGATCAATTGGGTAATCGATTGGGAGAAACTCGCGAACGAACAGAAGGCTTCGTAATTGATTGAGTGATCAATTAAGAAGACCCGTAATCGATTGGCTAATCAATTAAGTAACGAAGAAAAGAACCGTTACAAGGTTTGGACGGTTGGATGCGTTCGGATCTATTGTGGCAATCAATTGGCGGTTGGGAGTCCTAATCTGCGGGATATAAAAACGACAACGAAGATTCAAACGCAAGACTTCTTCTCGGATTCTTTTTGCCAGTTCTTGAAGGTTTTTAGAACAAAGTGTCGTTGGATTTCTAAGCATTAAGAGACGATCCACATCAACAAGACATCAAGAGTAAAGTTTCCACATTGTATTATTCATTTTCTTGTTCTTGTTGTATTTATCATATATTCTTGTGTTGGAGTTTATACGAGGTTTCTCCGCCTCCTAGAAGGAGGATTTATATGTACTGTGAGTAAAGAAAGTGAATCTTTGGATTAGTCATCTCAAAGGGGTGGATACCAAGTAAAATCAAGGATCTTAACATTTACTTCGAGTTTCTGCTACAACAAATCATCAACGAAGTGATTGGAGCTAATCACCCTCTCCTCTAACTCGCTGGAGTATCCTAACAAGATACACTCTTCTTCTTCCCTTGAGCACGTGGTTAATCCCTATCTCTTGACGACATCATCATTGAGGAGGATTGATGGGTCTCCAATTGATTAAGGTAAGAATTAGTCTTCATCATCCTCTTCATGCTTGTTTTGAGGTCTAAAAGAGTATTGTTCCGTGGATATAGTCGAGTTGGTACTTAGACAGAGCTTACCACTAGAGAGATATGGTTTGATTCCTGATAGATGTAAATACTACTTAGCAAGGGCGTAGCCAGTACTGGGCTGCACTGGGCTGAAGCCCAGTGCAGCCCAACAATTTTTAACACCCTAATTTTCTAATTCCTAATTTTTTTTCACCGCCCAGTGCAGTGAACAACGAGCCCAGTGATAACCTAGCAATTTTTTCGCCGCCCTCCTCCTCTAGCACGACATTGCACATCGAGACAGTGATCGTCGCCATCTTCAGTCCTTCTTCAATCTTCAGCAGTTGGCACATCATCTCCTTCTTCAGCCGCCGGTTCTCCTCGCTCAGCCTCTTGCAAATCTTCAGCCGCCGATTCTCCTCGCTCAGCCTCTTCCTCTTGCAATACCTTTTCAAGCACTGCTAAGTGGTAATCTACTAATCTCCATCTACATCTTCTTCGTCTTCTTCGTCCTTCGTCAAAGACTCAAAATCCAACCTCTCCAGATCTCTAATGCTCTCCTGTTATAGAACAACAATTTCCATTTCTTTTTTTTTTTTTTATGATTTGTGATTCTGTGAATTCTTTGTTATAGAACAGCAATTTCCATTTCTTTTTTTTTTTAATGATTTGTGAATTCTTTGGTTTCTTCGTCTTCCTTGCTAGTTGCTTCACCCTTATAGGAGTTCCATGGCTCTTAGAATGTTTTGTGTGAGTTTAGTCTTGACGATCTGGGGATCGCCGTGTATGATGGATTTACCATATTAACAGTAGAGATTGTTCTTCATAGAATCATAGTCGCTCTAATTTGCCCTAATTTTTTTAGGAAAGTTTTTTCCAACCTAGGTTAAATTTTTGAAAAAATTAAACATTCTGTCAATCTAAATGTGATACTCATTATTATTTGTGATTGTTGTGGTTGAAAAAAAAGTGGAAGGTCTTAAGTTTACTTCTAAATTCCCACATTTGTTCCCTTTTTAAGTCCTTTATTTTTATTTTTGATTTCAGGCATTTCAAGTTTTAGCATAGCACTGGATTTTACGGGTAGGCAGTGAACTTCTCTTTATCTTAAAGTGACAAATCACAGCCTCACAGGTAATTTTAGATTTGTAGTTGTGATTTTATTTGAAATTATTTAAAATTTTAAATTATCTGAAAATTATGATTCTAATACTAGGGAATGTTGTGATATTATAAATTGATTTATTATTGTGTTTGAGTTTATCATAAAATGAATAATATGATTGAGTTTGTTATAATTGATTGGTAGTTGTTTTTTGTTTTTAAGTTATAAATAATTAATTTATAGTTATTTTTTTTCCTTAGGTTATAAATGGAACACCAACAACCTTCAAATAAAAAGCCAAAAACATTACTATCATTTTTTAGGAAAAGAGATGATCAGTCTGAATCTGATAATCAATTGCAATGTGATAACCTCTTAGACCAACAGTTGGATCCTCTACTTCCGATTTACAACCTCATTTTGTATCTAGGCCAATAGAACAAAGAGAAGAAGAATTTGATATTTCTTCTCTTGAACGAGATCCAGGATTACGAAAATTGATTTGTGAATACTCTGTTAATGAGCGGGATGAGATTAGAAGAGCATATATCAAAGCAGGTCCTTATCAACCCAAACTTATTGAGTATCCAAGAACAAAAATTGGAAAGCAAAACTATCGATTTCAATATGTTTGGTTCAAACAATTTCCTTGGCTAGAATATTCACCTTCAAAGGACAAAGCATATTGTTTTCCATGCTTTCTTTTTGAGAATATATATAAGTAATCCAATGGCTCGTTCTGCACTTGTTTCTGAAGGGTTTAATAGTTGGAAGAGAGTTAATGATGGAGAAAAATGTGCATTTCTTATTCATGTTGGTTCATTGTCTTCATCACATAATAGATATGTGAAATGTGTTCAGGATTTGATGAAACCAAAGAAAAATATTGACAAAGTATTGAATGCTCAATCTACGGAAGAAATTATAAAGAATAGGTTACGCCTAAAGGCAACAATTGAAGGTTTATTATGGCTTGCAACTCAAGGATGTTCTTTTAGAGGTCATGATGAATCAGAGAGTTCCTTAAATCGTGGAAATTTTATTGAATTGTTGAAATTTCAAGCACATTTAAATGATGAAATTGCAAAAGTTGTGTTACATAATGCCCCACAAAATGCTAAATACACTTCTCCGCAAATTCAAAAGGAAATATTGCATATTCTTTCTAATAAAGTGAGAACAATGATTCGAGATGAATTGGGAGATGCCAAGTTTTGTATTCTTGTTGATGAAGCTCAAGATGAATCTAAAAAAGAGCAAATGTCCCTTATTTTCATATTTGTTAATAATTCTGGATTTTTGGTGGAACGTTTCTTTGAGATTGTGAGTGTTGAGGACACAACATCAGCAAACCTTAAGAAATCAATTTCTGACATCTTTGTTCAACACAATATTCAAATCCACAACATGAGAGGACAAGGGTATGATGGTGCAAGTAATATGTGTGGTGAATGGAATGGGCTTCAAGCATTATTTCTTAGAGACTGTCCATATGCCTATTATGTACATTGTTTTGCTCATCGTTTACAGTTAACATTGGTTGCAGCTGCTAGGGATGTGCCTTCTATTTGGCAATTCTTTTCTTATTTGACTTCTGATCCTGTCCGAACCAGAAGTCAAAGGACGCTGGGGACGTGGCGCTCCCTGCTGGATCCTCGAGTGCTCCGGCGAACCTGCAACAAAACCGAGCCGGGAGGGGTGTCCCGGCGACGGCCCTCCGACGCTCAAGTCAGGCGAGGAATAACAAAGAGGTGGCTTCAGAGATTCAAACCAGCGTACCTCTGGTGAAGAAATGAAGACCTTATATAGACCTCTCGAAGGAGCCTGAGCGCGCCAATCAAAGCAATCACCTGCTTTCGACCATGCCCAGGTATGGGTCTGTCAGAAGGACATCCATAAGGCCATACCGCTACTGTACCAACCTCTCCATGATGTGACGGCGAGATCCTCCCTCGTGCAAACTTGTGTACGGCATAATCATCAGACACGCCTTTGCTGACATCCCATATCCCGAGCCGAAAGAATAGGCCGCTCGGCTAACCTTTGTATCCTCGCCCTTATCCTGGCCGAACGGACCACCCGCTCGGCCCTTCGGTTCCAGCCGGGTAGACACCCGCTCGGCCATTCGGTTCTCCCACCTTGGCGTCGGAAACCCAAGCCCATGGCTGGGTTATCTCTGGCTCCGCTCGGACCAGCTTAGCGCGGCCATTACCCGCTTGGCCAGCCCTCCATCCGTTCTTAGGCCGGAACTCTTCAGGAAGTGGGTCCCCCATTCTTACCGCCGGATCACTTGCCTCCCCTTCAAGTCTAGTCGAAGGAGGCAGTGAGTTCGACTGACTGGACTATGTGTCCGAGCGGGTGCTCGTCGCCTTTTGTTTTAAAAGTATTCCACAGGCCGCTCGGCGTGTGCGCCGAATTCAGCCGTTCGGCGCTCGCTCAGATGTGACTCATGCGGCCTGTCGTCGTTGCCTCCTGTCTAAATCCCCTCGGGAACGGCGGCAATCCATTCCATTAAGGCTGCGCGTGCGTGGCATGGTGCACATTAAATGCGCCGAATCGCTCAGCGCCACGTGTTGACCATTGCGTGGCGGCGGCGTTTCTTCTGATGGGACGCCATCGTTTGAAATGGACGGCCCGATGGCGTCCTTGTTTCTCGTGACCTGGATCGGACGGCGGAGGCCGACAGGCCTCGGCCGTATAAAGCCCCAGTCCCCCTCCTTGGCCGCACGCTTGCTCGCGCTTCGTCCTTCTGCTTCTTCTGTTGCTGCGGCCTCTGGCGATCCAGTTTCTGTTTTTAGGCGGCTATCATCTCACCGGTGATCCTTTCCGCCCGTTTCCTTCTCAGTGAGTCCTCTTCCTTCATTTACTAGGTCTTCCCTGCTCATTTTGCCTCTTTCGTTCCCATTCCTTCGATTTCTTGCTATCCTTTTGCCTCTCCGAGATGGCAAGCTCCTCCGAACCCGCCACCAACGTTCACGGTCCATGGTATGCGACCATGGAGAGTCGGTTTGATGAAGAGGGCGCTCGGCGTCTTGTTCGGACGTACGGGATCCCGGACGACCATGAAATAGTTCTAGCCTACCCGACCGATCGGCCCCATAACCCGCCGATCGGTACCATTTGTTTTTTTCTGGACCAATTCCAGGGCGGCCTTAGATTTCCTACCCATCCTTTTGTTTTGGAAGTTTGTAATTATTTTCGCATCCCGCTCGGCCAACTTGTGCCGAATTCCTTTAGGCTACTGAGCGGGGTGGTCGTCCTCTTTAGGCTGCACAGCAAAATATTCCACTTCTTCTTCTACCCCAAATAATCCGAGTTGGGTACTTTTATTTTCCAAAGTAGAATAGGCTTCAAATTTTTTGAGAATATGCCGACCTCCAACAAGCACTGGAAGGAGTCCTTCTTCTATATACGACTTCCCGAGCGGCCAGCATTCAGAACCAAATGGCAGACCGCTGTGCCGACCCAGCCGGAGCTCGGCCTACCTTCATGCGGCGAACTCCGGTCAGCGGAACAAAATCGACCAGTTGCTTCTCAAGGGGGTGTTGTACATTTTCGGATTATCTCCCGTTCGGGCCAATCTCCCCCACCGCATGGGTAAGGACTCTTTACTCCCTTCGCCTTTTTTATCTAACTGATTTTAATTTTTTCTACTGCAGCTGAAGTCATGTGGCGCTCCAAGGCTACTGATCATCTGAAATTGAAAGCCGTGGAAATTGAGGCGGCTACCAAAAAAGAACTCGCCGAGCGGGGTCTCATCCCCAGCCGCCCGGCAGATGCAGGAGAGGGGGTTACCCAACCTGCTTCAACGGAGGTTGAGGCGGATCCTGTTTCCTCTGCTCCAGCCGAGCTGGGAGTCCCCCAGGCCGGGGATTCACCACTGGAAGTTCGGCGGAAACGTCGAAGAGACTCTAGCCTTCCGCCGACCCAAGAGGGTGAACCACAGGCGTCGATCGAGATCGCTTCTCCAGATCGCACGCCGTCGCAGATCAGGACCTCCGTGGCCTCGCCCATCGCACAGCCTTTTGGCTCTCCTCCACGGACTCACCGTCGCTTACGACGGTTGGGCGAAACTTCAACCATAGGGGAGTCCTCGGGCCAGGCGACTGCGGCTGAAGAAGTGCCGGCCGGCCACCCGACCATCAAGACTACCCTTCGATTCCCATCGAAGGAATATTTATTGTCTGCTGATCGGCCATCGAGCCCCGTTCATGAAATAACATTGACGGGTCCGCTCGCCAAACTTTTCGAGGACGCCCAGATTCGGGTGGCCCTCATGACGCCCAAGCAGCTCGGCGATAACCATATGCCGCAAGCCACTCAGGTAGGTTCGTTTTTCTTCCTGTGCCATGCTACTGTTCTGTTCCTGATTTTGTTATTTCTCTTACAGCATTGGGCGGAGCAAATCGCCACTAGCCATCGGCTGGCCGAGCTGGAGGACCTCATGGAAAAACTCCAAGTCTCGGGGGGTCCATCGGCCGAGCGGGAGAAACAAGCCCGTGAGGCCGAACAGAAGAATGCCGCTGACCTGGCTACAGAGGTGGCTCGACTTGAAGGCCTGGTGAAGAAGCGCGACGAAGACATGAAGCGGGCCAGTAGCCGGAAGAAGCGGGCGATTGCTGATATGGACAAAATGAAAGTTGAAGTCCGAGCCCTAGATCAGCGATCTAAGGAGCTGGAAGCCCAACTAACTGCCGAACGGGATGGGCGCTCAGCTGAACGCACGAAAGCGGAGGTGGATCAGAAAGTCCTCCACGATTCACTGATTGCCTCCCGGTCGGCGCTCAGAAACTACAAGGAAGGGGAGCCGAGTCGTCTGGCTGCTGCACGTCAAGATTACCTCCACTCGGAGAGGTTTGGCACGAAATTTGGCGGCAGCGTCTCTTCGACCTTTGCCGAGGCCGTTAAGGTCACTGTGGCCTACTTGAAGAAGGGTGACCACCTTCCTACGGGAATGCACATTCCCGCCTCCGATCTGGCGTCCATGATAGACGACATTCCGGACGGCTTCTTCAACTTCGAAGACCCTGAGTGAGGAGTGTTCCTTGTCTGTACCTTGTTTTTACGTTTCCTAAGCCCAGCGCAACTTTTTGTACTTGTCGTTCGGCATGCTTTCCTTTTAATGTAATTATGTCTTTGCTTGTGTCTTTCTATCCATAATATTCTTCTGTTTGCTTAACGTTTATGCTTAGAGTTAGTCATGCTCTTAAGCGTTCTCCGTCATGCGGCCGGTCAGCTTAACCCATTAAACAAAGTCCGAGCAGGAGGGCCTACTCGCTCTACACGTATCTAGCCAGTGTGAACTCAACAAACGCCAAGTATCGAAAGACCAACGCCTGAGCGGGCCTAAATGTTTTAATACTTGTGGTTTCCGCGGTTTCTTATTCTCTGATATTCGTTCGTCCGCCCGGGGTATTTATAGTCGCCGGACCGACTCTCGATTTTTAACGACGGAGCTCGTCGGTCTTTTGCTCGGAGATTTATAGCCGGCTGGCTCGTCTCTACGGTTTAACACCTGGGCTAGACAGTCTTCCGCTCGGATATTTATAGCCGGTCGGCGCGGCTCTCGATCTTTAACGACGGAGCTCGTCGGCGCGGATATTTATAGCCGGTCGGCGCGGCTCTCGATCTTTAACGACGGAGCTCGTCGGCGCGGATATTTATAGCCGGTCGGCGCGGCTCTCGATCTTTAACGACGGAGCTCGTCGGCGCGGATATTTATAGCCGGTCGGCGCGGCTCTCGATCTTTAACGACGGAGCTCGTCGGCGCGGATATTTATAGCCGGTCGGCGCGGCTCTCGATCTTTAACGACGGAGCTCGTCGGCGCGGATATTTATAGACGCCGGACCGTCTCTCGATCTTTAACGACGGAGCTCGTCGGCGCGGATATTTATAGCCGGTCGGCGCGGCTCTCGATCTTTAACGACGGAGCTCGTCGGCGCGGATATTTATAGCCGGTCGGCGCTGCTCTCGATCTTTAACGACGGAGCTCGTCGGCGTGGATATTTTTAGCCGGTCGGCGCGGATATTTATAGCCGGTCGGCGCGGCTCTCGATCTTTAACGACGGAGCTCGTCGGCGCGGATATTTATAGCCGGTCGGCGCGGCTCTCGATCTTTAACGACGGAGCTCGTCGGCGCGGATATTTATAGCCGGTCGGCGCGACTCTCGATCTTTAACGACGGAGCTCGTCGGCGCGGATATTTATAGCAGGTCGGCGCGGCTCTCGATCTTTAACGACGGAGCTCGTCGGCGCGGATATTTATAGCCGGTCGGCGCGTCTCTCGATCTTTAATGACGGAGCTCGTCGGCACGGATATTTATAGCCGGTCGGCGCGGCTCTCGATCTTTAACGATGGAGCTCGTCGGCGCGGCTCTCGATCTTTAACGACGGAGCTCGTCGGCGCGGCTCTCGATCTTTAACGATGGAGCTCGTCGGCGCGGATATTTATAGCCGGTCGGCGTGACTCTCGATCTTTAATGACGGAGCTCGTCGGCGCGGATATTTATAGCCGGTCGACGCGGCTCTCGATCTTTAACGACGGAGCTCGTCGGCGTGGATATTTATAGACGCCAGCTCGTCTCCCGGTTTCCTGGCCGGAGGGTTTATAGACGCCGGACCGTCTCCCGATCTTTAACTGAGCTTGCATATATAAACTGTAGGACCGTTAGATTCGATAGAGGGGGGGGTGAATATCGATTCGAAAAACAAGAGTATAAATACGCAGCGGAAAAGTAAATGAACACAGTTGTTTTTTTACTTCGTTCGGAGCCTGTGACGACTCCTACTCGAAGGCCCGTACTCCGTGAGTACTTTCGTTGGGCAATCACTATCAATTCGAATATTACAGAGTTAAGTACAAGAATTGACAGATAAAGAAAATACCGATAATAGAATTAAAACAAAACCAGCACTGAGTCGGAGAGCTTTTCGTGGCGTCGCAAGAGCACAGAGCAGCAGATCTTGGATTCTTAGTTCTTAGATTGATTGATCATCCTGAAGCTCCTGTCTGGGGCTTCTTTTATATGCTGTTCCGGGCGCCTGGATCCCTTCCGGGCGCCTGGAATGTGACGTAGCAGCTCAAACCGAGATGCACCACGTGGCGATGCGCAATCAGGATAAAGTTTGCCTCCCGAGCGCCCGGATCCCTTCCGGGCACCCGGACCTCCGGGTGCCTGGTTTCCTTCCGAGCGCCCAGACCCTGTTTTCTCGCAGAATCCGTCCTGCACGACAAACGTTAGTCCGGAGGCAAATATATATCCTGTAAAACAGATTGTTAGCACAATTAAAGTTCAACAAAGTAATAGCAAAGAGTATGACTTAGATTCCGTCTTTCCGAGACCGGAATCTAGTCACGATCTCGACTTAGACATCCGAAATGGATCTAAGCAGGATCGACGCCTAATGTTCCCTTCCCGGGAACGCGTCCTCGCAATCACTCCCCTCCAGTGACCTACCTCACTTACCTGCTAGACGTCCGGTCAGCCCGTCGACCCGTCTGGACTTCTCGCCAAGCGTCCGGTCAGCCCGTCGACCCGCTTGGACTTCTCGTCAGCTATCCGGTCAGCCCGTCGACCTAGCTGGACTTCTCGCCAAGCGTCCGGTCAGCCCGTCGACCCGCTTGGACTTCTCGCCAGCTATCCGGTCAGCCCGTCGACCTAGCTGGACTTCGTGCCAGACATCCGGTCAGCCCGTCGACCTGTCTGGACTTCTCCTGCACACTCGATCAAAGTGTCAGACAACAACAAAACTAACTTAACATATTTGTCATTCATCAAAACCTGGGTTAAATCGTTAGTGCTAACTGCACCAACATAAACCTCCCGGCCGAGCGGCTCGGGGGCCTTCGGATAACCAGCCGTTCGGCTATGAACACAGAATGCCTTGGGAATAATTTGTTTCCTGCGATAAAAGGAGTACAACTATTTTGAATTTACACAAAATAGAGCAAAAGCGCACCTCTCACCCAGCTCTATATGGCTGAAGGTGATTTGCACTCCATGGCCGATCCAGCATCCGACCTTCCGCATCCTTGAGGTAATAAGCGCCCGAACGGAGCTTCTCGACCACTTCAAAGGGTCCTGCCCAGGGAGCTTCCAACTTGCCGACATCTCCGACCGGCTTGACTTTCTTCCAAACTAGGTCGCCTACTTGAAAGGCTTTGGGGATCACGCGCCGGTTGTAGTTCTGTTTCATACGTTGCCGGTACGCCATCAGCCGGACGAGCGCTTTAGCTCTTTCCTCTTCGACCAAGTCTAGCTCCACGCTCCTCCGTTCGGCGTTATCTTCATCATAATTTTGTACCCGAACGGACTCTACCCCAACTTCAATCGGGATGACTGCTTCGCCTCCATATACCAAGTGAAATGGAGTGACGCCCGTTCCCTCCTTTGGTGTCGTGCATAGAGCCCATAGGACCCCCGGCAGCTCGTCTACCCAGCTGCCTCCTTCATGGTCGAGCCGAGCCCGTAAAATTCTGAGAATCTCTCGGTTGGTTACCTCGGCTTGACCGTTACTCTGGGGGTACGCCACCGATGTGAAGTGCTGCTCGATGCCATAACTTTCGCACCACTTCCCGAGCAGCTTCCTAGTGAATTGACGTCCGTTGTCGCAGACGAGTCGTCTCGGGATGCCAAAGCGGCAGATGATATTTTGCCATATGAACTTTTTAACCATCTGCTCGGATATTTTTGCAAGTGGCTCAGCTTCTACCCATTTTGAGAAGTAGTCGACCGCCACCAATAAGAACTTCCGCTGCCCGGTAGCCATGGGGAAGGGTCCCACGATGTCCATCCCCCATTGGTCGAACAGGCAGGCCACAGTTGATGCTTTCATCTCATCTGCCGGTCGGTGGGACATGCTGTGATACTTCTGACAGGATAGACAATTTGCCACGGTCCGGGCAGCATCCTTTTGAAGTGTTGGCCAAAAATACCCGGCTAGCAAAATCTTCCTGGTTAATGACCGTCCGCCTGGATGTCCACCGCACGAACCTTGGTGCACTTCTCGAAGGATGTACTCGGCATCTTCCCAGCTGACGCATTTTAGGAGCGGACGGGAGAAGGCCTTCTTGTAGAGTTGATCTCCTACGAGGGTGAACCGACTAGCCCTTCTCTTTAGTAAGTGAGCTTCTTGCCGGTCGGATGGGGTAGCTCCCGAGCGCAAAAACTCCACAATAGTTGTCCTCCAGTCGCTCGGGTATGTGATGCCCTCCATCCGATCGACATGTGCTACTAAAGATACTTGCTCGATCGGCTTCTGAGAGCCGACCGGGGATAACGCGCTTGCCAGCTTGGCCAATTCGTCCGCCACTTGATTCTCCGCCCGGGGGATCTTCTGAATAATCACCTCCCTAAAGTTGAGCTTAAGTTTTTCAATAGCTTCCACGTAGAGCTTGAGCCTTGTACTATTTATCTCAAAAATCCCCGAGATTTGCTGAGCAGCCAACTGGGAATCTAAATAGAGGATGACCCGGCCGGCTCCAACGTGCCGAGCGGCCTGCAATCCAGCAATAAGGGCTTCATATTCTGCTTCGTTGTTGATTGCTCGGTAATCTAGCCGGACGGAGAGCTGCATCCGCTCTCCTTGAGGGGATAGCAAAACTATGCCAATTCCGCTCCCGTGTCTAGTGGACGATCCATCCATGAACACTTTCCACACAGCTTTGGGTTCCGGGTCCTGCACCTCTGTCACGAAATCGGCTAAGGCTTGTGCCTTGATAGCCGAGCGGGGTTGATATTGGATATCAAATTCGCTTAGCTCGGTTGTCCATTTGATGAGCCGTCCGGAAGCTTCTGGATTTAAAAGCACTCGTCCCAATGGGCTATTGGTCTTGACGATAATCGTGTGTGCCAGGAAATAAGGACGAAGTCTCCGAGCGGCAAGGATCAGAGCAAAGGCCAACTTCTCGAGTCCGGTGTAGCGAGTTTCAACATCTTTCAAGATATGACTAAGGAAATATACAGGTTGCTCCTCCCCTCCCGACCGGACTAACGCTGATCCCACAGCCTGCTCGGTTGAGGATAAGTAAATGTGCAACGGTTCGCCGACAGCTGGCTTGGCCAGCACAGGTAGGGAATTTAAGTACGTCTTCAGTTCTTCAAAGGCCCGATCGCAGTCTTCGTTCCATTGGAACTTTGTGGCTTTGCGGAGGATTTTGAAGAACGGAAGGCTCCGGTCGGCAGTCTTGGAGATGAAGCGTGATAGCGCTGTAATCCGACCGGTCAGCCTCTGTACTTCCCTCATGTTTCTGGGCGGTGGCATGTCCTGAAGAGCCTTCACCTTGCTAGGATTAGCTTCAATACCCCGTTCGGTCATAATATAGCCCAAGAAACGTCCTCCTTTGGCGCCGAACAAACACTTATGAGGATTTAGCTTGACCCCATATTTTCTGAGTGTACGGAAGGTTTCTTCCATATCTTTGCATAAAGTGGCCGCTCAGAAGGATTTGATGAGGATGTCATCTACATAGACCTCCAGGTTGTGTCCGATTTGCTTGCGGAAGACCTTATTCATCAATCTTTGATATGTTGCTCCGGCATTCTTCAGTCCGAACGGCATCACCGTATAGCAATACGTCCCATCCGGTGTAACGAAGCTAACTTTTTCCTGATCTTCCGGGGCGAGCGGCACTTGATGATAGCCTTGGTAGGCGTCCAGCATACATATAAGCTCTCATTCGACTGTAGAACTACGAGCTGGTCGATTCGGGGCAGAGGATAGAAATCCTTCGGGCAAGCTTTGTTCAGATCTCTGAAGTCGATGCACACCCTCCATTTGTTGCCCGGCTTGGAGACGAGCACCACATTTGCTAACCAGCTTGGGAATTGAACCTCCCGTATGTGGTCGGCCTCTAAGAGCCTTTCTACCTCCGCTCGAATGATAATATTCTGCTCGGCACTGAAATCTCTTCTCCTTTGTTTTACTGGCCGAGCGTCCGGCCGAACGTGAAGCTTATGTTGGGCTATGCTAGGGGAGACACCGGACAGCTCATGCGTCGACCAAGCGAAGACGTCATGATTCATCTGGAGGCATTTGACCACTTCTTCTTTCTGTTCGTCCTCCAGGTCGGCGGCAATAAAGGTTGTAGCCTCCGATCGGCTCGGATGGATCTGAACCTCCTCCTTTTCATCATAAATTAAAGCAGGAGGTTTCTCGGTTATGGCGTGTACCTCGATCCGTGGAGCCTTTCGCGCGGCGCTGGATTCGGCTCGGACCATTTCCACATAGCATTTCCGAGCGGCTAACTGATCTCCTCGTACTTCACCGATTTTGTCCTCGACCGGGAATTTGATCTTCTGATAGAACGTCGACAAATCGGAATTAACGCCGGCCGCCCCAGTATCACGTTGTAGGATGAAGAGTCGACCACCACAAAGTTTGTTGTCCTCGTTCTCCGGGCGGTTCTTCCCTAAGGAGATAGCCAGTCTTACCCGACCGAAGAACCTCATTGCCAGTAAACCGTAGAGGGGTTGTCATGGGCAGCAGCTTGATCGATTTGTAGTTGATCAAAGGCCTTTCTGAAGATGATGCGAGCTGCCGGTGTCAATGAAGATACGGTGGATGATGTAGTTGGCTATCACCGCTTTGATGATAAGGGCATCATCATGCGGCACTTCAACTCCTTAAGATCCTTGGGCTGGCGATCTCGGGTCCGCTCGCCTTTTCTTGGCTGCAACCCACCTCATGGATTCTGAGCTGCCGGATGCTTGCCTTTCTCGCCCTGTGTGAATCTCCTCCGGTCGGCCCACCCGCAATAATATTGATTTCTCCCCGGGAGGTGTTGTTTCTGTTCTCCTCTTCCCGAGCGGACTGCCTAGGTCGCTTATTGGACATTCGAGAGCGATCTTCATGCCTTAGAGGGAAGCGCTGTTCGGGAGATCTCCTATATGTTCGCCGACCGGACTCTTGATGCCGCTGCCGGCGGTCGAGCGAAGGCGATCGTCGAGGGCCACCCCGTCGTACAGGATGGGTGATTGAAGGTAGGCCCCAACAGTCGCGGGTGTTGTGGGAGTCAGTATTATGGAAAGAGCAAAACATTGGGGTCCATACCCTCTTTTTCTTCATCTTTGACCGCTCGGCCGCTACCTCTTGGACCACCGGGGACTTCGCATGATGTGCCCGGGATGCCTCAACTCTTGGTCCTCTTGGTGGCTGATGGGCAGCGGGCTGCTTCAGTTAGGCTTGGGCCGGACGTTCGGCATGAGTTCCCTTCCGTCGGGTAGCCTCCGCCTCTTCCACATTTATATACTCATTCGCCCGGTGTAGCATGTGGTCGTAGTCTCTGGGCGGTTTGCGAATGAGCGCGCGGAAGAAGTCCCCTTCCGCGAGGCCTTGCGTGAATGCGTTTACCATTGTCTCCGAGGTGGCTGTGGGGATGTCCATCGCTATTTGATTAAACCGCTGTATATATGCTTGGAGAGATTCTCTTGGTTCTTGTTTGATGGTGAACAGGCTGACGCTTGTCCTTTGATAACGTCGGCTGCTCGCAAAGTGATGAAGGAATGCCGTTCGGAACTCCTGGAAGCTAGTGATAGAGCCGTCCGGAAGCCTCCGAAACCACCTATGTGCAGATTCCGATAGAGTGGTGAGAAATACACGGCACTTTACGCCATCAGAGTACTGATGCAAGGTGGCGATGCTGTCGAACTTCCCCAAATGATCGTCGGGGTCGGTCGTTCCATTGTAAGCTCCGATCGGCGGTGGTGTATAGTATTTTGGTAACGGATCCCGATGTATGGCTTCAGAGAATTGTCGGTGAACCTGCTCGGGTGGTGCGTCCGCTCGAGGAGCTTTGCCCTTCCTATGATCCCGAATGGGAGGCTCATCGGATGAAGATCCTTGCTCCCCGTGAGTACGGAAGAGAGCCCGAGGGAACCCTCCTGTTGAAACATATTCCGGGCGGTCTGCTTGCGCCGCCCGGCCTGCTGAAGCCGAGGTTTGTTGTTGCGCTCGCTCAGCCAGTGCTTTCTCCTTTTGCTGCGCCACTATCTTGGCTGCCCTCGCCTCAACTACTGCGTCAAACTCTTCTTGTGAGAGTGCCACGGTATGTAGTCTTCCATTCCCATTGCTTACGCCGGATGCGAGTGCGTTCCCACAGGCGCCAAATTGATCCCGAACCGTGGTCAAAGGGACGTGGTGCTCCTCGATCCTCGAGTGCTCCAACTCAACAAAACCGAGCCGGGAGGTGTCCGGCGACGGCCCTCGACGCTTAAGTCAGGCGAGGAATAACAAAGAGGTGGCTTCAGAGATTCAACCTCCTGTGAAGAAATGGAGACCTTATATAGACCTCTCGAAGGAGCCTGGGCGCGCCAATCAAAGCAATCACCTGCTTTCGACCATGCCCAGGTATGGGTCTGTCAGAAGGACATCCATAAGGCCATACCGCTACTATACCAACCTCTCCACGATGTGACGGCGAGATCCTCCCTCGTGCAAACTTGTGTACGGCATAATCATCAGACACGCCTTTGCTGACATCCCATATCCCGAGCCGAAAGAATAGGCCGCTCGGCTAACCTTTGTATCCTCGCCCTTATCCTGGCCGAACGGACCACCCGCTCGGCCCTTCGGTTCCAGCCGGGTAGACACCCGCTCGGCCATTCGGTTCTCCCGCCTTGGCGTCGGAAACCCAAGCCCATGGCTGGGTTATCTCTGGCTCCGCTCGGACCAGCTTAGCGCGACCATTACCTGCTTGGCCAGCCCTCCATCCGTTCTTATGCCGGAACCCTTCAGGAAGTGGGTCCCCCATTCTTACCGCCGGATCAACTTCCATTGTAAACTTCGTCACCTCGTCTCCTAAACGTCTTAGTGATTTACAATCTGCTCAACAAGAAGAGATTGCATATATGTTGGCTATTGGTGAGTGTGAATCTGGTACAGGAGCTAATCAAATTAGTACATTGCATAGACCTGGTGCTATTCGTTGGAGCTCTCATTATGATTCTATTAGGAACTTGATAGACATGTATGCAGCAACTTGTAAGATCCTTGGAAATCTCAGTGAAAATGGGCCAAATGGTACAATACGTGGGGAAGCTTGTGGTTTATGCAACATGATTATGAGTTTTGAATTTGTATTTGTGTTGTTTTTGATGGAAAAGATCTTAGAAACCACTGACATTCTTTGTCAAGCTCTACAAAATAAATCACAAGACATTGTGAATGCTTTAAAATTTGTCTCAACCACAAAAGTCATCCTTCTAAAATTTAGAGAAGATGGTTGGGATGAATTTTTTATGAAAGTAAAGGTTTTTTGTGAACGACATAATATTGAGATGCCTGATATGAGCTGTGGTTATAAAGTTAATCGTTATTGTCAACAACGGGATCATGTTACAGTTGAGCATCATTATCACTATGATATTTTTAATGCTGCAATAGATTTTCAAGTGATGGAACTAAATTGTAGATTCAGTGAGGCGACAATGGAACTTCTTGCTCTTTGTTCAGCTTTGGATCCTACTGATTCATTTAAAAAATTTAATATCGGCGATATTTGCAAGCTTGCATCAAAATTTTATCCGGCTGATTTTACTCAACAAGAAATTCATGCTTTGAGAGTTGAATTGGAGCACTATCAACTTGACATAGTTTGTGATCATGAGTTTCAACAAATTTCTACTCTTTCTGGATTATATAGAGAAATGATTGTGACTAAAAAGGCTGAGAGTTATGTTATGATTCAGAGATTGATTCGACTTGTCTTGACTCTTCCTGTATCAACTGCAACTGCAGAGAGAGCCTTTTCATCCATGAAATTTCTCAAAATGGCACGTCGCAACAAGATGGATGATGATTTACTTTTTGATTGCATGATTCTCTATATAGAATGACAATTGTCTGAGAAAATAGACTTGGAATCAGTAATAGATGAGTTTTATACTCTAAAATCTCGTCGAGCACAACTTAAGTAGATGAAGTATTTTGTATGAAATTTGAACTATGTAAAAGGATATTGGGATATAAATGTTATATGTTTGTTAAATGTTTAGTATACATGTATATTTTATTATGGTCGTAATTTAGCCCAGGGCATTTGAAGACTCTGGCTACGCCATTGCTACTTAGGGCGTGTTTGGTTCAGGGTAATTATGGATAACCTTGGTTATCTGTATACGGTTATCCATGATAACCGTGTTTGGTTCAAGGTTTTTTTAAATTCCGAAGTTTTTCTCAATTCCTACACATCATCAAACGTCATCAATTTGGGCATATCACCCGGAATCAGAAAACCTCCATCTGCCTTGGTTTTTGCCGATTCCTGAGGTTAAGCAAAAAATATTCCCAACTTAACCTTTGATCGGAGCGAGCCGAGGTCGTCGATCTGGGCGGTCTCGTATCAATAGCGAGAGCCAGTGTTGAGGAGGTGGAGCAGGAGCGGGCGGTGGGAGCTGAGCAGGTGGCGCGAGCGTGTTGACGGGCGGAGGTGGCGAGGTAGTGTTGACGGCCGGAGGTGGCAGCAGGGAGTAGGAGAGGGGGGTGGCGGCAGGCGGTAGGCGGCGGGAGCCGGAGCGGGCGGTGGGAGTTGAGAAGGTGGCGCGAGCGTGTTGACGGGCGGAGGTGGCCAGGCAGTGTTGACGGCGGGAGGTGGCAGCAGGGAGTAGGAGAGGGGGGTGGTGGCAGGCGGCAGGTGACGGCAGCCGGAGCGGGGCGGCGGGAGCGTGAGCCGCGACGTGAGAGGGAGAGCAGGCGGTGCGAGGGGGCGGCGAGAGCGTGAGCGGCGGCGTGAGAGGGAGAGCAGGCGGTGCGAGCAGGCATGGCGGGCGGAGGTGACAGCAGGGGGCGGGCGAGTGGGTGGCGGCAGGCGACGGGAGTCGAAGCCGGCGGCGGGAGCAAGAGTAGGCGCGTGAGCGAGAAACGCGAGGAAGAGGGAGATAAGAGATTTGTTTTTAACTTTGTTATTTTAATTAAAACCTTATTAAATTCAGAAAAATTGAATAGATTTAATTAAAATTTAATTAAATTATCTAAAAATTTCCTAAAATAATAATAAATAATTAAAATATTATCCAATTTTATTTATATATATCATTATTAATAATAATATTATCATTATTAAACTAAGGATAATATGATAAAATATCATACTTTATTAAACTAAGAATAATATGATAAAATATCATACTAGGTTATATACTAAAATCTCCAAACAAACAAAGTTTTATTGCATTACCTAAATTAAACCAAACAACATTAGGTTATGTTTCATTTCTCATAACCAAGGTTATGTGATTACTTGATAATCACATAACTAAGATTATATATGATAACTTGAACCAAATGCACCTTTAGAGTTATCTAATACCATCTATCTAGTAAAGCCGCTCAACTAAGATTAAATAATCTCTTGATTTATTCTTTTCTAAATATATAGGGTCGACCTACATAAGTGATTAAGATGTCGATTTCATCAACAGAAATCTAATTAAAAGACTCCTAATAGTCACGTAAGTGTCTCCACAAGATCAGGTTGCTTTATTATCGTTTAGAAGGTAAAATATGGTTTTCGAGTAGAAATAAGAGAAAGGAATTGAGTAACATGATCTAGAATGCTTTGGGTCCTGAGTTGAAATAAGAGAAAAAAAATATTTCTCATTATTATATTGCTTTATAATATACTTATTTAGTTTTCTTGATATATTTTAATTTAGGTGTTTAGATTTTACTCCACTAATTTAAAGTAAAAGGTAAATGATTTTAATTTCCAGTGGTTCGCCAACTAAATAAATTCGGAGGATAATTTATGTATCTTTAAAAATTGACTTTCAACATATTTATCTTCTTGATCTTTTATATACTCCTCTAGAGTGCGTTTGGTTTGGGGTTATTCTTGATAACCTTAGTTATTCATTCAAGATTATCAACAAAAACCTTGTTTAGTTTAGGTATTAATTCGTTGATTCCCAAGTAATATTCCATGCCCGACACGTCAGCAAAAGGGTCATGCAGCCTGGAATCGGAAAACCTCAGAAAACAAAGGTTTTTGTTGATTCCGGGGTTAACGAATTTTTTTTACCAAAAATATCCTCCGATAAGAAAAAACATGAAAAAAAGATAAAAAATGTAAAAAAATATTAAAAAAAATTGTAAAAAAATAAAAACATGTTTTAAAAAATTTAAAAATTTATTTTTTAAAAAAATAAATAATTTTAAAAAAAAATAAAAATTTAAAAAATGTTAAAAAAATTTAAAATTTTTAAAAATTTAAAAAAAAAATTATATAAAAAATTATAAAAAATAAAAAATTTAAAATTTTTTAAAAAATTTAAAAATTTAAAATTTTTTAAAAAATTTTAAAAAATTTAATTTTTTTTTAAAAATAAAAAAAAATTATAAAAATTTTAAAAATAAAATAAATAAAAATTAAAATTAAAAAAATGTAAAAAAATAAAAAATATAAATATAAATAATATAAAAATATAAAAACATTAAAAAAAAACACATAAAAAATAAAAAAATATACAACATAAAGAAAAGTAAAAAAACATTAAAAAATAAATAATAATAATAATAATAATATTATGTATAGTTTGTTTTGTAACTGAGGGTAATACGGTAAAATATTAAAGTAGGGTATTCATTAAACCTTCAAACAAACAAATTTTTGTTGCATTACCTAAGTTGAACCAAACAACATTTGATTATGTTTTATTCCCTATAACCTTGGTTATATGATTACCTGGTAATCACATAACCATGGTTATACATGATGACTTGAACCAAACGCACCCCTAGGGTTATATTTACTGGTAGAATATTCAAATTGTTATTTATATATTTATATTTAATTATGACATATTTATAGATTTTTTTTAAAATGAAGTACGTAATTAAAAGATATTTGACTTCTAGAATACATATTGCATGACTTTTAATAACTGATAAAAAATTTTATAGTACCAAAATGATCATCTCAAAACATATCACTACATATGTACATGAGGGAACTCTATAATGTATTTATTTTGCTCTTTAGAGCACATGCTTTTTGTCCTATACATGTGGGGGCTCTATCATGTATTGCCCTCCTTGAACCAACCCAAATAATACAAACTCTAAGTCGACAATTAAAAAAAAAAAAGCTCTATGTTGACAACTTTTCGCCCATGCTCGAAGCACTTGAACGTTCCTGCAGGTGAAAGTCTAAATCCTTAATTAATCTTTTCAAAGAAACATAAGAAGCAGCAAGAAACATACACAAAGATATAAAGATATAGAAAGGTGTACATGAAGAAACAAGAAGCACATGCCTTCCATGCATTAATTTGATTGATTGTTGTAACAATCCATTTAATTTAATTTGATTGACGCGTTTGAACCACCAGCAAGTGCTCTTCGATGGACACGTTTTTGTCCCCGGGATGTACAATTAAAATATGTTGACAACTGATGAAAAATTTTTATGGAATCAAGCTGGTCATTTAGGGATAATCAATGAGACTAATTGAGTTTATCATTTTTTTTCAATGAGCATGTTAATTTGTCCTGGGATTATGATGCAACGATAGGGGTATCCAGATTATCATCCAAATACTCGCGATTCGATCTCAACTATGACAAATTTATATAAAAAAAAAATTCAAATGAAATGCGTAACCAAAGGATACTGAGCTTCTTGACCACCTGTCGTGAGCGCTTCCCAATTTATTCTAATTACTGGTAGAAAAATTTTGTAAGATTACCTTACAATTATTCAATAAGACTAATTAGATTTATTTTATTTTTATTTTTATAGGCACGCCAATTAACCTTGGGGCATATTAAGATGCAATATGAGATAGGATTACCTCTTATGAACATGAGAGTTCAATTTTTATACTGGACAATTCATACCTTATATATTCGAATCACTCATAATATTGGATTGTCTATTAGAATTCATTTACACTTCCCGAATTAATATTATTAGCCAATGAAATATTTTTATAGGACCAAAAACTTTCCAAATTAATATTATTAGTCAATAAAAAATTGTCATAGGACCGAAAATTGATCATCTATTATATTAATTGATTCAAAACTTAGATATATATATAAAAAAATGTTGGGCACATCAATTTATGGTTTCGGAATTGACGACCACATGAATAGGATCCACATGTTGCTCCAAAAGTTGACCTGGCCGTCCTACGACAACCAATTTAATGTCAAAATTTACGGCGTCCAAGTCAACTAGGAGAAAGAGACCAAGTTAGGGAACCTTATGATGATTGATTTAAATTCCTAAGTTAGTTGGGATTTATATAATTGTTTAGTTGTTGTCGATGTTGTTAATTAAGTTCATGATTCAGAGTAGATAGTTTGATTTGGTCGGCCCTATAAACCCTATCCTAATTCATAGCTTAGTGGTGGAGGTTTCAAACTTTTCATGCTTCCTTCTCGGAGTTAGTTTTAGAATTCTAGTCAACCCATGCATTGCTTTGCCGATTTTGTAAAGGTTTTAGTTCACCTCTAATAGTCGGAGGGTCTTTGTTTCGTCCTTGTGGTTTGTAGCAGTGACCTAAATTTAGAGCCATAGATTAACACTCTTTTTCTTTGTCTTTTCTTTATTTAGTAATATTCATTGACTCGAGTGGCGGCTAGATAAAATTTTTAGATCGACGGAAAGCATCTTCATCCTTTAATTGATTTACATTTTATTCACATTCCTTTTGTTGGAGGAATACAATATGCTACCAACAGGGGTTAATTTTTATCCAAGTGTCAGTCTCAGAGTGACTGAGTGAGCAGAGCGTCCGATCGGACAAGTTGACAGGCGGACGAAGATCCTCAGTCCCGAGTCCCGAGTGGGCTTTCTTACTGTGTGTACTCTGCCTATAATCGGAGTCTCCTTATATAGGAGCCCGAATCAATGGCCAGAAAATTTTACCTCCACCAGTCCGATATTCATGTGCACAGGTTGCGCTCACACACGAGTCAACTTGGTTCAATGCAATCCAGACCCTAAATTGCACCCGTTGCACACCCATGCATGAGAGAGAGTCTCTCTTGATGTATTTGTTCACATCCTCAATGTATGTGAATCAATATAAACCAACAAAAATGCCTTGAAACTTTCAATGTGGGACTAAAGTCTCATTCACAATGGAACCTCTTTCCTCTTCCATTTCTTCTCTATTCACCTATTCAACACCTTTCATATAATTTTAGCCAAAAAAAATGTTCAATTGTGTTTGAGACCGTGACAATGACAAAAATATTTAGGCAAAAATTAAAAGAACGTCTTTATTTTTTAGAATCATTAAAGGGGTATTTCATTTTGATTTTTTTTTTATCAAAATAACGTCTCATCCACCTTATAAGAAACCAATGTATAATTACTCAACACGCTTGAGTACATTATTCTCATTTCTATCTCCCGCCTATATTTCTAATTTGGGGCATTGTAATAATTACGATATATTAACCGTAGCTATTATAACACATACTTAATATGTTCAAAAATATTCACGTTGTAGTAACTATGCATCTACTATTCATGTAGCTGTTACGAAATTGTAAGTACTATACACTTATTTGATATTTATGTAAAAACAGCTATGAAACGATAGTAATTATGAAATCGTAATTACTAGAAGTGTAAAAGCTATCACCATTGGTTAAAGTTTTAGATAGGAATTAGGATATATAAGCTAGCTGGAGATAATATTAAGAACAATGTGCGGAAAGACAGTTGGTTAATTGTAGTGCGTTGTCGATGGGATAAGACGTTCTTTTGAAATAAAAAAAAAATCAAAGTGGGTGCCGCTCTATTGATTTGGAAAAAATGGAATGCTCTATTGATTTTTTTCCCTTAATATTATGAAGTCTCTTTATAGATTGATCTTATAGAAGGAATTACATCGCACAAATACTAATTTCAACTTCTACAAGCACAAGCCACAAATCATCCATTATACTATATTTGAAAATCACAATTTAGGATCATTGTTTACATGATGTAGTAGGAGATGGCAATGCAAAATGCATATGCTTAATTAATTTATGACCCATGTTTATCATCCTTTCTCTTCTTGATCTCTCTCTCCTTTCTATCTTTCTATTGAAATGAAATGAAGTCTCCTTGGGACACTCTAGTGACTAGCTCATAAAGTATTGTCATCATGAGATTTCAAAAAGTTCGAATTTTGATAAAGTCGAGGTAAATGTCTCCCTTATATGTTAGTAAATATTCCAAAGGATAATAACCGTCCATGATTTACCTCCTCCGTATTAATTCTGGGACGAATTGAAGGGGATGTTGGGGGTAAATGTATTCACTTTTTTGTCACCATGAAATGAAATGAAGCCTAAGGCTAAGTTTAGGGATCGGATTCGAATTAATGACCATTTATAAATCATCCTGGGAAGTCGGCAATTGCCGTCGTTGCTGAATCATGATCCTCAAGAAACATATAAAGACAATGTAGTCAAGTCAACTCTCAAGTGGTCAGATAACTAAGTAAACGCATTCATATTAACTAGGCAATAACGTGGAGTATGGGGAGAGTTAATCTTGACCACTGTCAACAAACATCGATCAGACATATTTTAGCTCTCTAAAATAGAGAATTCTAATTAACTTGATTGCTGCATTTTGTCTTTGGATTTTTTATGATTTCTGACGTTCTTGCTCAAGTTTGAACTTTTCCATTTAAAATTAAACAAATAAGAGAAATCTTAATGCACGAGACCTGGTTCTTCGATCTTAGATTGTATCGTTGAGTTAATATAGGAAACTTCAACAAGATTTCTTTCCCATTTTGTGTTTAATTATCTTTTCTATTAATGTTAGACAGCTTTGAGAAGAATTCCATGCAAAATTAAAACGTAATTGTAAGTTTCCTAGGAAGTTGCCTTCAGCAAATCTAATTTCAGTTATGGAAAGACAAAGAAATTAATATTTGATTTTGAAGGGTGATATCATTTTGTGATGAAAAGTCTGAAGCAAATATGAAACCGTGAAGCACCACAGAAACTTCTTCCTTTTCTTTCTTCTTCCGTTTATGAACTTATCTCAAGAATTTAAACACTTGCGAGGTCTTATGGTTTTCTATCTTTGCGAGTTCCAATTAATCGTTCCATTCAAAGTCAACGCCAAATCTCCATCCGCGGTGGAAAGGGTCAATCGCCATCTCTCTATATTTACGGATATGATCACCAATCACGCCACGCCAATTGCTGAGAGCGAATCAAGAAGCTCCATCGGCCATGGCGTCGCCGGATGCCTGCTTCTGCCTCAGCTGGCGGATGGCGGTGGAGGCCAACAATGCCCGCGGGTGGCGCACCGTCCCGCCGCAATGCGTCGGCCACGTGGAGCGCTACATGCTGGGCGGCCAGTACGGAAGCGACGTCGCCGCGGTCGCCGACCAGATCGCGATCTACCTCGGCGGCAGCGCCGCCGCCGACGGCAAGGATGCATGGATTCTCGACGTCGACGACACCTGCCTCTCCAACCTCCCCTACTACAAGGAGAAGCACTTCGGGTAATCAATCAATCAATCCGTCCATGCGATTTTCATTCGCTAGCTGTTGCCTTAATTTGATTCTTGATTCCACAATTACTTCGCAATTAGGATTCATTTGTGACGATTAATCATAGATATATACATCGATCGTTAGGGGGGAGCCGTACGACTCGAGGGCATACGTGAGCTGGGTACTGAGAGGGGCTTGCCCTGCAATCCCTCAAGTGCTTGGGGTTTACAGGAAGCTGATGGAGAGAGGGTTTCAGGTTTTTCTGGTCACTGGAAGAAGCGAGGACGTTTTGGGAGCTTCCACGGTTGAAAATCTGGCAGCTCAGGGATTTGATGGCCATCACAGACTGATCATGAGGTGAGAATTAGAATAATAAATAAATAAATAAATAAATATATATATATATATATATATATATATATATATATATATATATATATATATATATATATATATATATATATATATATATTTTAAAATAACCGTAGCATTCTAAACATATCTTTCTTTATATGAATTATATATCCTCAAATTGATTAATCATGGAAACATGGTAACAATGAAGTTTCGGGTAAACTTATATACTTGATTATCTGTGTTCATACCCGGTTGACTAGTCTTTGACTAAAAAGGGTCAAACGTTCTCATTTGACATCAAGTTGATAGATATTGCTATCTGTAATGTAGCATTATTATTATTATTATTATTAAATTGTGGAATCAACTTGCTATATGTAAAGTAGTGGTTATCTTTACAAACACTTAGCTCAACTTGCAGAAGCGCTGCTTACAGAGGATATGGGGCAGTACCCTACAAATCTACTATTAGAAGGCAATTAGTGGCAGAGGGATACAGGATCAGAGGCAATGTTGGAGATCAGTGGAGTGATTTGTTAGGAGAATGCGTTGGGGATCGCACATTTAAAATTCCAAATCCTATGTATTTTATACCATGACAGAACTTAACTCTAATTGAACTCGCAATGCTGTGTTTTATCTCATAGCAGAGAAAGTGGATTGACCCTAGCTATGAAGTTTTATAAGCTTGGAATGAATGAACATTGAGATCCTAAATCAATACAAGACTAAATGATATATTAAGAAACATGTACAGTAATATTTGTAATTACTTCTAAATTTTCAACAAGTTTAAACGACTAACAATCTCTCTCAGGAATCTATTCTCCCTGCAAACATGAAGTCGAATCTGTAAAGTATCACATACCCTCAATTAGCAGATGCAACCATTTCATAGTTTTTGAATATCTTAAATGAAATGGTGAAAAGTAATACACAAATCATCATAAGAGGCTTTATAGACATGTTTGAAAAGCAAATAATGAATACCATGCTATACACATTTGTTGTAACAAGTTGTGGTTACAGTGAATACCAAAAAACTATAGGTTATTAGGTTCAACGCTAGCACTTAAGATTATTCCATTAGCTATATAACTGAACCAGAACATATTTGGAGGTAATACCTATATAAAGTTGAATGCAATGGGATGGACAACATTTTCACATGGCAAGAAGTTATTTGTTGATTCAAATGGGTTTTTTACATAAAAACATAAATAAATAAACAAAATCTTAGTTTCTTAAACGAACCTCTCAAATTCCAAAGACTTATAAATAGAGAATCTTATAAAACTTTCATTTTAGCCTAAGATGAGCATACTTTCATTAAGCAACATTGATTTAATCTATCAAATTCTTCAACAACATGCTGAATAATAAACATGCATTAAATGGAAAAGCATCAATCCTGTAAGACCTGAATAAAAGGATGGGTCTATAAATAAAATAAAATGAAATGTCAATTGCCCAAGTATTTCTATCCTTTATTTATTGACCGGTTCGATTCAATAAAAATTTTCCATTAACGGTCGGTAAATCTTCAAACATATATTTATTTACACTGTGGGAATTGAACCCTCATTACTGGGTAAACTCATTTATCTGTATATCATTGCACCAAGCAGTAGGGGCAAAAAAGCATGCTATAACAATAACAATAATCGACTTCATACAATTTAAAAGAAAAAGGTAGAACATTTAATTGTTACCTAGCTATTACTTCTTTTGAGCACTAGGTATTCATCCCTACGAACAAATTAATTCTCCGTGGGTCCGGGCGCCTGGACCAAGTTTGGGTGCCCTGGCTGCCTCGGGGGTCGAGCACTTGGACCAAGTTCGGATTCTTAGAATAGTTCCGAGTGCTCGGACCAGAGCCAACTCCATGTTGATTTTTGGTTTGGATCTTCCGCTCCGGCTCCGCTCGCTTGGGTGATTTCAGCCATTCAGAATATGACTCATTCGAACCCACTTTCCGACTTTCTCGAATAACCTTCTAATTTGGCTTCTCGTCTCTCAGAATTGCCGCGTGTTTCCTTTTCGTCCGCTAGCATACTCTTCCCAGCGCTTCGTCCCTCTGACGCACCGAGCTCCTCGGCTCTCTCCCGTATCATCCTTCTCGCTAGCTACATCTTTTGCTCGACCTCTTGTGCTCCTAAGTTCCTGCACACTTAGACAGAAGGTATCAAAGGACAACAAGACATAATTTGACTTGGTTGATCACATCAAAACTACCACGGGGTACTTACAATATCTTCCTTTTTAATATGAGCAACCCAAGTTAAGTTAGGGTTAACTAAAAACAAATAATAGGAAAATAGCAACTATAAATTTTACAAATAAAAAAAAGTATGCAAAAATCAAGATGTTGCCCTCCCCTAGACTTCACCCCTACTTCTCCTCCTTTGATCACATTAAAAATAGGGATATGACATGAAAATAATTTGAAATAAATTTAAAATAAAGTCTAAGGGCTAAAAATACAGTGACTAGTATCTCAAAAAATCATCAAAGTTTAAATTTCGAAAATATGGATTTTTATAATTTATAAATAATTTTTTGAAAAAATAATTTTAGAATGATGTTTAATTGTTCAAAAATTTAAATTTTTTTTACAACAAGTAAGCAGATATACCCAAAGCTGTTATAAAATTTTTATGAAATTATGGATTTAATTTAAGCAATATAGTTTATCTTCTAAAAAAAAGTTGATTTTTTTAAAAAATAATTAAAAATAGTTTCCAGACTCAACAAATCGTGAAAAAGTTTATGAGAATATAATAAAGTGAGTATTTTTATAAAAAATATTTTTCAACAATTGAACAAAAACAAATTTTTAATATTTAAAATATGTTTTTTTAGAAAAAATCATAGAAAAATAATACAATAGTTAAAAAATTTAAATTTTTTTCGACAATTTATCAAAAGGTGTATCCAAGTTTTTAAATTTACCAAAAGTCGCATGCTACTTTATTATTTACTAAAGGAGTGCTTTTTACAATGTTTTTCCCATTCTACTCTCCTAATTACTTTTCTTTTTTATTTTCTCTGTCATTTCTCTCTTTTCTCTTTCTTCCTATGCATGCAACGTTTCTTCTCTTTCCTTTCCTTTCCTTTTTGTTCTCTCTTTTACACGTTAATTCTTCTAAAAATATTTTAACACCTCTGAGAAGCCAAAATAAAAAATGTATAGTATATTTGAACTCCTTGCAACCCCACAAAATCCACTGATGAACCTAGAGAGCTCCGATTGCATCCATTTTAGTTCCTGGGGGTTGCAAGGAGTTCAAATATGTTATCCATTGTTTATTTCAACTTTTCAAAGGTATTAAAATATAATAAGATAGAATCACCAAAATTCTCTACGTTGAGCCTGATATGGAATCATATCAGGCTCAATGTGGAGAATTTTAGTGATTCTTACTTATTACATTTTAACACTTTTGAGAAGTTGAAATAAATAATGGATAGCATATTTGAACTCCTTTCAATCTCAGAAATCTACAGGAACTAAAATGGGTGCAATCAGAGCTCTTTAGGTCCATCAATGGGGTTTGGTCAAAGAACTTGCATTGATGACAAGTTTGGCATAGGCCACGAGGTCTGAATCTAATGACGATATTTTGTCCCATGTCACTTTTAGATTCTTGTGTTTCTTTTAGGCCGCTCTTATCTTTTTCCTTGTCCTTGTTCTTCAGTTTTGGATAGTTGTCTTTGACATGTCCTTCTTCATTGCAATGATAGTATCTTATTTTTCTTTTTCTTCTTTTGCCCTGCACTTGATTAAACTTATTAATTTAAAAAAACTTTTGAACTTCCTTACTATGAATGTCGTTTCATCATCATCAAGAGAAGTTTTGGATTCTGGTTCATCCATTTTTGCCTTTAGGGCAATATTCTATTTCATCTTCGTTTTTAGATCTGCATATCTAGATTTATGAATTTCATACGTTGAAAATAATTCTTCTACATTACTTATCTCTAAGCCCCTAGAGATGAAATATACATCTATTAGGGCTGACCATTCAGGAGTCCTAGAAAATGCGTTAAACACGTATCTTACTGAATCTCGGTTGCTTATCTTTTCTTTGAGATTCATGAGTCCGGTAATGAGTTCTTTGACCCTTGAGTAGATGTGTGCGACAGTTTCACCTTCTTCTAATCGGAGATTACTGATATGGTTCTGGAGCAAGTCCCATCTCACTAGTTTTACCTCTGAGGTCCCTTCGTGTAGTTTTAAGAATTTCTCCTAGAGCTCCTTGGCTGACTTGTAGGCTCCGATCGGTTGACTTCTTATGAAGGTAAAACGCTCAGCAGATGGAATTCTGTCTTGCCATTTGCCATGAAGTTGGCTTGCTCCTTTTTGGTCCACTGATGTTCTTCTTTGTCCTTTGGTGCTATAAAATCATACTTCATAATAATTAATAATTCAAAATCTATTTTGAAGAATACTTCCATTTTCCTTTTCCAGTTCACGAACTCCTCCTTGAACTTTAGTGGGTAGATGCTCAGTTCGATCATCGTCTTCTGTGCTTCGGTCAGTGGTTAGTCCTTTTAAAGCGGTTAGGCTCTGATACCACTTGTTGGTCCCTTGCGACCAGCAAGAGGGGGTGAATTACCCTACACAAAAAATAACAAAAACCTTTCTTGACTTTTTAAACTAAATTAAGACACACTTGTTAATAGTAAACTAATTAAAAATAAAGTAGAGGTAGATCTTTTACTTGGTTTGTAATCAGAACATTGCTAGCCCAAGACCTTCAAAGCTCACTATCAAATCTCCTTCTAGAGGAGAAGTCTCTTATAGTAGTTAAGCACTAGATCACAAATTAGAACTGAATGGAAGGTTGTTTACAAGTGTTGTTTTGACTACTAAGATCAGAGTTGTATTTATAGTGCTGATCCCGATGCCTGGAAGGGTTCAGGGCACCTGAGCGTTGATAAAATTTTATTCACACCTCAAAGGATTGCAATAGTTGACGTTTCAATAAGTTTTCTGGTCCAGACACCTGGACCAGGTCTGGGCGCCTGGACCAGGTCTGGGCGCCTAGACCGGGCTGAACCAACCCTCGACCAGGGTGCAAGCTCGGGGCACCCTGGCTGCCCAGGGGTCTGGGTGCCCGGAATAGCTCTGGGCGCCCGGACTAGAGTCAACTCTATGTTGACTTTTAATCTGAGTTTTTTGTTCTAGGGTTGCTCGCTTGGGTGATTTTGGACATTTGGAATATGGCTCACCCGAACCCATTTTCCAACCTTCTCGAGCAACCTTTCGCTCCGGCTTCTTTTTCCTCGGAACTACAGTGAGTTTTCTTCTCGTCTACCAGCTTATTCTTCCACAGCGCCTCATCCCTCGGACGTACAGAGCCCATCGACTCTCTCCCGTGCCATCCTTCTCGTAAGTTATATCTTTTGTTCGACCTCCTCTGCTCCTAAGTTCTTGCACACTTAGACACAAAGCATCAAAAGATAACATGACCTAACTTAACTTGGTTAATCATATCAAAACTGTCATGGGGTACTTACAATAACATTATGAAAATATTTAAATTCCTTTGGTCCTAATAATTGGTATCAGAATTCGGACTGCCAGAATGTCTAATCGTCAACAGTACATAAGAGATATGATTTAATCGAGTCATATGAGTAGAATGTTGACCTCGAACAAAGGATCTGGGGGCTCTAGTGTCTTGATCAAGAGGATCAAATATCAGACAGGAAGTCCCAATGGACAGCCATGCTGAAAAGCCCTAGTTGCGGCTAGATGAGGTGTAGGTCCCCGGGTGGCCGGTAAGTGGAGGGTGAATTTCCTGAGATTAAAAGAATATCCTTTCTCGATCTTTGGACTAAGTTAAGTGTTGTGCAAAAGGATGTCCACATATCTCCACAATGACATGATATTATCGACTTTGGACTTAGGCCCTCATGGCTTTGCTCTTGGGTTCTCCCCAAAAGGCCTCATGCCAATGAATATATCAGGCATCCTTTTAACCCCATGATCTTTGTCAAAATTTTCCAATGTGGGACTTTGATTGAACCCCAACAATCCTCCCCTCAAAGAAAGGACCACAATTACTCTCATGGTTTGGGACTCCCCGCGAGCATTTGGTCACCCAGACCTACTTTGGGCCTCCCCGCAAGCATCCGCACCTGGTCATCTTGACCTACTTCAGGCCTCCTCACGAGAATTCGGTCACCTTGACTTGCTTCAGGCCTCCCTGCGAGCATCCGGTCACCCTGACCTACTCACCTCCTCGTGAGCATCTGGTCACCCTGACCTGCTCCAGACCTCTTCGCAAGCATCCAGTCATCCCGACTTGCTCCAGACCTCCCTGTGAGTATCCGATCACCCTGACCTGCTTCGGGGCCTTTCCCACAAGCATTCGATCATTATTCGAGACATTGATGACCATCTGCTCACTTATCCTTGCTAGTGGCTTGGCCTCCACACACTTTGAGAAGTAGTCTACCACAACGAGCATGAACCTCCGCTGACCAGTCGCCATGGGAAACGGTCCCACGATGTCCATACCCCATTAGTCGAACGGGCAGGACACCACGGATGCCTTCATCTCCTCGGTTGGTCGGTGTAGGATGTTGTAATACCTTTGGCAGGACAAGCATGTGGCTACTGTCCGAGTGGCATCCTCTTAGAGGTTAGCCAAAAATATCCAGCCATGAGAATCTTTTGAGCCAAGGAACGACCACCCGGATGGTTTCCATAGGAGCCTTGGTGCACTTCCTACACGATGTACTCTGCGTCCTCTGGTCCAATGCACTTGAGCAGGGTTCTAGAGAAAGCTCTTTTATACAGCTGATATCTGACCAAGGTGAACCGCCCGACCCTCTTCTTTAATAGTTGTACTGTCTCCTGGTCGGCCGGAGTTCTACCCGATCGGAGGAATTCAATCAGCAGCGTTCTCCAGTCGCTTGAGAAGACCACTCCTTCCATCCGATCGATGTGCACCACTAATGAGACCCGCTCGATCGACCGATTGATCATGACTAAGGATAATGAACTAGCTAACATAGTCAGTTCATTTGCTGTTTGATTTTCCGATCAAGGGATCTTTTGTACAGTGACTTCTTGGAAATTTGCTTTCAGCTTGTCAAAAGCTTTTGCATATAACTTAAGTCGAGAGTTGTTAATCTCAAACGTCCCTGATAGGTGTTGGCGGCCAACTGAGAGTCCGTGTGAATAAAGACTTTTGTGGCTCCGACATGCCGCGTTGTCTATAAGTCTGCTATCAAGGCTTCATACTCGGCTCTAGCTGAACGAAAAGTTTCATCCGGTCTTCTCGTGGTGAAATGAGCAGAATGTCGATCCTGCTACCTTATCGAGTGGACGAACCATCAACATATATCCTCCAAGTTGCTGCTGGCTCGGCGTTATGGACCTTTATAACAAAATTAGCCAAGGTCTGAGCTTTGTTCGCTGTTCGGAGTTGATATTGAATATCAAACTCACTTAGTTTAATTTTCCATTTGATTAGCCACCCGGACTCCTTTAGGTTGAGGAGGACTCTTCCCAAGGTACTGTTGGTCATGACGATGATGTTGGTGCAATCGACCTCTAGGGTTTCGATATTTGACAATATACCTAAGGTTGGTTAATTTGACTAAGGGTTGATTCAAACAAGACTTAATGTTTGAAAGAGAGAAGTCTAGTTAGGACTAGATGACTAGCAAAGGTAAGTCCTAATCAAAGGATATGCAAGTGAGAAGTCTACTGAGTGACTAGTCCTAACTGAAGGTTAGGCAAAGTGAAAGTTCTGGTGAGTGAAGCTGGGCCCTAGTAAGTGAAACTAGGTGGTGGAAGTCCTGGTGAGTGAAGTCAGGCCCTAGTGAGTGAAGCTAGATGGTGGAAGTACTGGTGAGTGAAGTCGGACCCTAGTGAGTGAAGCTAGGTGGTGGAAATCCTGGTGAGTGAAGGCGGACCCTAGTGAGTGAAGCTAGGTGGAGGAAGTCCTGGTGAGTGAAGCTAGGCAACCCTATGGGGAGATAACCCTAGGTTATATATGACCGATTGGTCGACCGGACTAGCGAATCTTGAATTCTATTAACACTGTTTTACTTTACCATTTTATCTATTGTGCTAACTCAGTGTTACAGGGAAGTTCAGCTAGGTCAACGGGCCGACCAGATAGCTGGCATGATATCCAAACTGGTCGATGGGCTGATCGGATGTCTAGCAAAAGGTAAGTCACTAGAGGAGAGTAACTCTGTGAGGAGATGTCCCAGTTGAGAGATAGTAGGTGTCAGTCTAGTTTAGGTCCATTTAGGATCCCTACACTGAGACCTTGACTAGTTCCAGGTCCTGGGCGGGACAAGAACTAATTACTACTATTTATATTTGTGCTAACACTTGTCTTACAGGGTATTTGAACTAACAAATTTTGTGCAGAACAAGCAAGAAAGCAAGTCTGCCTTCAGGTGAATATTACCCGAAGGCACCCTCCATGGCTATGGAAGGCGCCTCGGTACTATTCATAGAAGGCGCCTTCCGTGGTTAAGGAAGGTGCCCTCCGCAGGATGATTTTTGGAAAAGATCGTAGATAAGTGCTGGTTTTCTCGGGATAGGATTTGCCTTATTGGAGGCACCTTCCATGATTATGGGAGGTACCCTCCAAGCCCTTTATAAGGCAGCCTCAAGTAAGCATTTAGACTACAACTACATACAAGTTACTACGCGCACATTTGAGCCTCCAACTGCTCCCGGTTCTTGCTGTGACTCTACTGCGAAGCTATTGAGCTAGACGACTACTCTGTGGAGTTCCGATCATGCCCGACAGATAGACATCAACACAAAGCGCTGTCAGTTCTGTTGGATCATGACGACCGACTAGAAGGGGGGTTGAATAGCCTGAAAAATAATAAAACGAAAACCCTTCTCGACTTTTCTTAAACTAACACTTGCAAAATAGAAAAGCGATAAATTAAAACAGAAAAGAAGAGGCACACAGGGATTTACTTGGTTACAACCAGGGAGGTTGTTAATCCAAGGAAAGTGTCGCACTAACTATCTCCTTCAGGCAGAGAAGCCTCTTACAGCAATGAAGCGCACAAAGAAAGAAGTTAAACTCTAAATGAAAGCTTACAAGTGTTGAAAAGGAATTGCTTGAGTTGATAAAAAACTCCTGGACCAAGGCTATATTTATAGCCTTGGTCGGGGCGCCCCGAAGGGGTTCCGGACGCCCTGGGGGGGCTAAAACTTTATCCCCAATGCAACAGATCGTGCTTGATGTGATTGGTCAAAAACCCAACTCCGAGCGCCCGGACGGTCCTAGCGCCTGGAATGGATCCGGCCGCCCGGACTACTAAGTCAACCAAGTTGACTTTCTGGTCCGGACCTTCTGCTCTGATTCTGCCGCTCCGGCTGCGCTTGCTTGGGTGATTTCTGCCATCCAGAATAGGACTCAACCGAACCCAACTTCCGGTCTTCTCGAGCAGGCTTCCGCTCCGAACTCTCGTCCCTCAGAATTGTCGCGTTCTTTCTTCTCGTCCGCCAGCCTATTCATCTGCAGTCTTCATCCCTCGGTCGCACCCTGTGCTGACCTTCTCGCTAGCTGCGTCTCTTGCACCCCAAGCAGTCTTCCACTCCGGCTTCTTGTCCCTCGGAACCACCGCACACTTCCTTCTCGTCCGCCGGTATACTCTTCCGCAGCGCCTCGTCCCTCAAATGCATCGCGTGTCGTCCTTGATACTAGCTGCATCTTCTGCTCGACTACCTGTGCTCCTAAGCTCCTGCACACTTAGACACAAGATTAAAAACACACAGGACCTAACTTAACTTGTTGATCACACCAAAACAACCTTGGGGTTCCAACAAACTCTCCCTTTTTGATGTGAGCAACCCAAGTTAAGTTAGGGTAAATAGACATAAAAAGTAAACTAACTAATTTTACAATAAAATGCAAAAAGATAGAAAATTTAAATTTTGGTCTACCTCCCCCTAGACTTATACTTTTTCTTCTCCCCCTTTGATCACATAAAAAAATGGGGTTCAAAGAAAAAATCTAAGGGAAAAATTTGTAACTTTGAAAAATTTTGCAATAAAAGAAAAAAATGTTCTAAGTTAAAAGATTTCTAACTAAAACTTTAAGTAAGAAAATTTTCTAAGTCCAGCTTTAAGTAAAAAATTCTAACTTAGGAAATCTTGTAAAAAATATTTTTGAAAAAAATTTTTAAGTAAAAATTTAAGAAGAAATTTCTAATTTCAGAAGAACTTTTTAACTTATTTTTTCTAAGTAAAAGTTTTATGAAAAAAATTCTAAGTAAAAAAAATGTTTAAAAGACTTTTTAAAGCATTATTAAATGTCAACCTTAATATTTTATCAGAAAGTTAATTAAATATTTTATTTCAATATTTTGACTTTTAGATCGTGGCGAGGCACTAGGCCTTCTTGGTTATTGGAGCAACAACCACTTCCTTAGACAAAGCCTCATAAAGAAAATTCACTGTTTAATTTTCTCGCTGAAAGCGCTAAATCTGATTAAAATTTAGATTAAATAAGACTTAGGAACCCAATATAGGTTCCAGCCAACTGGATTAACTAAGAATTTCTTAGGGACATTTTTCTTTGAAATGTTTCTAATTTGTCCTTTATGATATCTAAAATACCAATTTAAATTGTTAAATTTTCTAACATTGGTATTAGATGAGCATGCATGGTTTTTCAAGTTATTTACTTGTACTTTTAAATTATCATTTTCTACTTTAATTTTTCATTTTCTAATTTAATTCTGTCGAATTCTTCTATTGGGCAAGATTTAGCTAATATTATTTTTAAATTCTTAATTTCTTTTTCTAATTTACAACAATCCTTTATTAACAATTTAACAAACTTAAACAATTTGTCGGGAGGAAGAGATTATACCTGACTTACCTTGTTGATCTCGTTGTCCGTGTCTCCCCCTGAATTGCTGCTTTCTTCCGACGTAGCTCCCCTTTCATCGATGCTCATTTCGGAAGAGCTTGAGTCGCAGTCGTCGTCTTGATGACTCGCCATTAATCCAAGTCCGGAGAAAGCTTCGAGTGTAGATGCGATCTGGTCAAAAAACTTTATCCCCAACGCAACGGATCGTGCTTGACGCGATCTGGTCAAAAACCCAACTCCGGGCGCTCGGAATGGTGCCGAGCGCCCAGACGATCCGAGCTCCCGGAATGGATCCGGGCGCCCGGACCACTAAGTCAACCAAGTTGACTTTCTAGTCTGGGCCTTCTGCTCCAGTTCTACCGCTCCGGTTCCGTTTGCTTGGGTGATTTCTGCCATCCGGAATAGGTCTCACCCGAACCCAACTTCCGGTCTTCTCGAGCAGGCTTCCGCTCCGGCTTCTCGTCCCTCGGAATCGTCGTGTGCTTCCTTCTCGTCCGTCAGCGTACTCATCCGCAGTCTTCATCCCTCGGTCGCACCCCGTGTTGACCTTCTCGCTAGCTACGTCTCTTGCTCCCCGACCAGTCTTCCGCTCTGGCTTCTCGTCTCTCAAAATCACTGCACACTTCCTTCTCGTCCGCCGGTGTACTCTTCCACAGCGCCTCATCCCTCGGACGCACCGCGTGCCGTCCTTCACACTAGCTGCCGTCCTTCACAGCGCCTCATCCCTCGGACGCACCGCGTGCCGTCCTTCACACTAGCCGCCGGTGTACTCTTCCACAGCGCCTCATCCCTCGGACGCACCGCGTGCCGTCCTTCACACTAGCTGCATCTTCTGCTTAACTACGTATGCTCCTAAGCTCCTGCACACTTAAACACAAGGTTAAAAACACACAGGACCTAACTTAACTTGTTGATCACACCAAAACAACCTTGGGGTTCCAACAATTTCTATCATTGAAGTGTTGGTAAAATTTATTTTTGTACTTAATTACTATAAAAGGACAAGTGTAGGGTGTTGCACTTGGGCTAACTTTTCTTGTACTCAATTCTCTCTTTCGAGGGTACTAGAAGAGGTTTTTAGTGGATTGACCATCGATAGGTCCGCAGGACTTGGGCCTTGAAGTAAGAGTCGTCGAAGGCTCCGAACCAAGTAAAAACTTTTTGTGTTCCTCTCATATTTTCTTATCTTCGAACTTCTTACTTTCCGCTGCGTACTTGTGTTTTTAAAATCGAAAAGAAGAGTTTTTGAAAACCACGTAATTCCCCCGCCCCCTCCTCTCACGTGCGTCACGATCCGACAGATGATCGGATGAGTGAGGAAGTACGAGCGGAGTCTTTGAGCGGCAAGCACCAAAGCGTAAGCTAATTTTTCTAGACTAGTGTAGCGGGATTCGACGTCTTTCAATATATTGCTTAAAAAGTACACGGATTGTTGTTCATGGTTGTTCTGCTTGACTAATGCCGAGCCAACTGCATACTCGATGGACGATAAATAAATCTAAAGCGGCTCCCTGGCGCTCATCTTAGCTAACACAGTCAAGGAGTTAAGATACTCCTTTAGCTCTTCCAACACCCGATAGCATTCCGTGTCCCACTAGAATCTTGTCGTTCGACGCAGCACTTTGAAGAACAATAGACTCCGATCGGACGACTTGGATATGAATCCGGATAACGCTGTGATCCGTCCGGTCAGCCGTTGGGCCTCTTTCAAGCTACGAGGTCGGGGAATGTCTTGCAGTGCCTTTACCTTGTTTGGATTCGCCTCGATCCCTCGCTCGGTGATGATGTATCTGAGGAAGCGTCCACTCTTAGTGCGGAACAGACGTTTGCTTAGGTTCAGCTTCATCCTGTATGCCCTCAAGGTTTGGCATGTTTCTTCGATATCTGCACAAAGATCATTAACTCGAATTGACTTTATTAATATATCGTCGATGTATACCTCCGGTAGGTAGCGCCAATGTATACCTACTATTTCGGAAGCAGATCGGTTCATGAATGTCGATTTGCTTTCAAAACACTTTGTTCATGAACCTCTAGTAGGTAGAGCTGACGTTCTTCAATCTGAACGGCATGACGTTGTAGCAGAATGTTCTGTCGGTCGTGATAAAGCTAACTTTTTCCTGATTTTCTTTGGCGAGCGACACTTGGTGGAAGCCTTAATATGTGTTGAGTATGCAGATCAGCTCGCAGTCCGCCGTAGAGTCCACCATCTGGTCTATCCAGGGCAGTGGATAGAAATCCTTCGAGCACATCTTATTCAAGTCATGGAAGTTGATGCATGCTCGTCATTTGTTGCCTAGCTTGGAGACCAACACGACATTGGCGAGCCAACTCAGGAATTGGACTTTCTGGATATAGCCGACCTCCAGTAATTTTTCTATTTCCACCCGGATGATCAAGTTCTACTCTGCGTTGAAGTCCCTTTTCCGCTGCTTCACGGGCCGGGCATCTGGTCGGATATAAAGCTCATGCTGGACGACACTCAGCGAGATTCCGGGGATCTCATGGGTCGACCATGCGAACATGTCATGATTTTGCCTAAGGCAAACAGACAGCTCTACCTTTCTCTCATTCTCTAGATCGACGACAATGAAGGTGGTTGCTTCTAACTGGCTCGGGTGGATCTGGATCTCCTCCTTTTCTTCATAAAGCAACGTTGGGGGCTTCTCAATGATAGTGTTCACCTCTAGGTGCGGATTTTTCTGAGAGGTCCTCACTTCTGATATGACCATCTCGACGTAGCATCGCTGAGCGACCAATTAGTCACCTTTGACTTCTCCCACATTGTCGTGAAACTTAATCTTATGGCAGTAGGTGGACACTACTGTTCGAAACTCGTTGAGGGTCGGTCGGCCTAAGATAACATTGTAGGACTGACGATGAGTCTACCACAATGAAGTTTGTGGTCCTTGTCTTCTTCAGGGGCTCCTCGCCGAGTGAGATGGCCAGCTTGGTCTGGATGATCGGCAACACTTTGTTGCCCGTGAAATTGTAGAGTAGGGTCATCATCGGTAGCAGCTCGCTCCAGTCGATTTGCAACTGATCGAATGTCTTTTTGTATATGATGTGTTGGATCTTGAAACGTCGATAGAGGGGGGGGTGAATATCGATTCGAAAAAAAACAGCGTTAAAAAGAGTTACGCACAGCGGAATTTAAAAACAATAGACACAGTAATTTTTACTTCGTTCGGAGCCTGTGACGACTCCTACTCGAAGGCCCGTACTCCGTGAGTACTTTCGTTGGGCAATTCACTAGCAATTCGAAATAATGATTACAAAGACAGTACAAGAAATGCTAATGAAAATTAAAACAAAGCTATACCGACAGAAAGAAAACCACAAGGACAAGGGTGCATTGTCGGAGCTTCGTTAGCGTCGTTGGAGCACAGAGCAGCAGAGCAAGCAGTCTAAGAGTTCTGGGATGATACTGAAGCTCCACCCCTGGGGCTTCTTTTATATGCTGCTCCGGGCGCCTGTATCCCTTCCGTGCGCCCTGGTGCGACGTGGCAGGTCTAATCAGCGAACTCCACGTGGCGACGACTCGGTTTGGATAAAATTCACCTCCGGGCGCCCGGATCCCTTCCGGGCGCCCGGACCCCTCTTCTCCAGAAAGTCCTTCTCCTGCAAGAAAAGGTTAGTCCGAGGTAAATATACCCTGCAACACAGATTGTTAGCACAGTTTTATAGATAAGCAAATTAAGTATGAATTACCAAAAAAGAGTATGACTTTAGATTCCGTCTTTCCGAGACCGGAATCTAGTCACGATCTTGACTTAGATATCCGAAATTGATCTAAGCCGGATCGACGCCTAATGTTCCCTTCCCGGGAACGCGTCCTCGTAGTCACTCCCCTCCAGTGACTTACCTCACTTACCTGCCAGACGTCCGGTCAGCCCGTCGACCCGTCTAGACTTCGTGCCAGCTATCCGGTCAGCCCGTCGACCTAGCTGGACTTCGTGCCTAAGCGTCCGGTCAGCCCGTCGACCCGTTTGGACTTTGTGCTAGCTATCCGGTCAGCCCGTCGACCTAGCTGGGCTTCGTGCCAGACATCCGGTCAGCCCGTCGACCTGTCTGGACTTCTCCTGCACACTCGATCAGAGTGTTAGACAACAACAAACTAACTTAACCTGATTTGTCATTTATCAAAACCTGGGTTAAATCGTTAGTGCTAACCGCACCAACAATCCCCCCCTTTTTGATGGAATGACAACCTTGTTAAGTTAGTGAAAACATATGCAAGTAACAACATGCATTTATGTGGTTTTTTTTTTTTAAAGTTAGTTTGTATTTTCACTTTGGTTTAGCTAACTTAACCACCTAACCCTCCCCCTTTGTCATTCATCAAAAAAACAAATGTCAAGTAAGAATAAATACAGACTTCAGACAATAATGTTAAGTTAACCTAGGGGAATTTAAACGATAGTTTTACCTTTATTTCTTAAAAAAAAAATTAAGTCTTGAAAATAGCTTAGTAACTTTGAGAAAAAAAATATATTTAAGTTTGCAAACATCACTTTCAAAAGGTAATTTTCAACACTAAGTTTTTGCAAATTAAGTTAAACCTAATTTTTCAGAACTGGATTCAGGATAATATTAAATTTAAACTTTAAGAAAAATGATTTTGAACTTTACTTTAAGTTTTCAAAGGAGTTTGGTAAAACAAATTTGGGTAAAGTAAAATAATTTGTTCAAAATAATTTTATAAAATTATTTTTCCAAAATCAAATATTCAAAGTTCAAAAGTTTCACAACCATGGTTTAAAATACTTGAAAAGTTCAGTTTTCAAAGACTAAGTAAAAACAATAAAAAGTTTGTAAAGAAAATTTTCATAATTTTAAACAAGTTGATTTTAAACTTTGATTTTCAAATTTAAGTTTAAAATTCAATTTGAAAAACTGAATTAGTTTTATTTCTCCCCCTGAACCTGACATGAATTCAAATGTCTAACCAGGTAGTTACTGACTGACTATCAAAAGATAGCAGCTTTCAATTGGTTAGTCAAGTTAAGGTCAACCTTAACTTGATTAATGTATATTTTGTATTTAACGCCCAGACTTATATCGATGCACTGAAATAAGCATCTTAAGTCTTAGGCAGGTGGCCTATACATCTCACCCCTTTCTATGTTCGTCAAACACAAGCAAGGTAAGCCTAGGGTTTTGGTGAGATGCTCAAAAACTAGTCCTGTGGGTACATGCTTTCTAAGGATTTTGAACTAGTCTAAGGCTAAAAGTATTTTTAAAACTCTAAAAATAGGAAAGTTTTGAAAATGAAACATGTTTAACCTATAATTTGAGAGCAATCATTTTGAAAATATTTTTGAAATTCGAAACTCCTAGTCTATTAGGCACATTCCTAGTTTTCTACGCAAATTACTAAATTCACTTTCAGGGAGTGGTTTGGTGAATATGTCAGCTAAGTTTGACTTGGACTCAATGTATTTAAGCTCAATGTCACCCTTAGTAACATGATCCCTGATAAAGTGGTGCCTGATTTCAATGTGTTTGGTTCTTGAATGATGCACTGGATTTTTTGTTAAATTGATTGAGCTAATATTGTCAATTAAAACTTTTACATTTGTGATTTTTAAGTTGAAATATTTTAAGGTATGCATCATCCATAATAATTGGGCTACACATTCTCCTATAGCTATGTATTCTGACTCAGTTGTAGATAGTGCAACACAGTGTTGCTTTCTACTAAATCAGCTGACAAGTGATGGGCCTAGTAGTTGGCATCCACCACTTGTGCTTTTGCGGTCTAATTTGCATCCAGCATAATCTGAGTCAGAATATCCTATTAATTCAAAGTTATTGGTCTTAGGATACCAAATTCCTACATTTGTTGTTCCCTTAAGATATCTAAAAATTCTTTTGACTTGAGTCAAATGGGATTCTTTAGCACAGGTTTGGTATCTGACACACATACTAACTGCAAATAAGATATCAGGTCGGCTTGCAGTTAAGTAAAGTAGACTACCTATTGCACTTCTATAATACTTTAGATCTACTGGTTTTCCATTTAGGTCATTGTCTAAAATTGTGTTTACTGCCATAGGTGTTTTTATTTCTTTTGTATTTTTCATTCCGAATTTTTTAAGTAATTCTTTAGTGTATTTATGTTGATAAATGTAATTTCCTTCATTTGTTTGTTTAATTTGTAAACCTAGAAAATAAGTCAATTTTCCTACTAAGCTCATTTCAAATTCTTGTTCCATTAGGTTGATAAATTCTTCTAAAAAAATCTGAGTTAGTTGAACCAAATATTATATCATCTACATATATTTGTGCTATAAATATGTCGTTATTTAGTAATTTAACAAACAAAGTTGGGTTAATTTGACCTTGGTTGAATCTTTTAGATGTTAAGTAAGATGTTAGCCTTTCATACCATGCCCTGGGTGCTTGTTTAAGTCCATATAATGCTTTCTTTAACTTAAAGACATAATCATGGTGTTCTAGATCTTCAAACCCAGGAGGCTGACCTACATAAACTTCTTCTTTTATCAGTCCATTGAGAAAAGCTGACTTAACATCCATTTGATATAGTTTGAATCCCTTATGGGCTGCATAACTTAGTAACATTCTAATGGATTTTAATCTGGCTACTGGGGCATAGGTTTCATCGTAGTCAAGTCCTTCAACTTGACTGAACCCTTTGGCAACTAGCCTAGCCTTATTCCTAGTAATTTCCCCAGTTTCACTTAATTTGTTTCTGAATACCCATTTTATTTCTATTATTTTCTTATCTTTAGGTGGTGGTACTAGATCCCAAACTTCATTACGCTCAAATTGAGCTAGTTCCTCTTGCATAGCCATGATCCAATCTGGATCAAGTAGGGATTCAGCTACAGTTTTGGGTTTAATTTTTGAAATCAGGGAAATTTGACTTAGGTTCCTAAAGGATGATCTGGTCTGAACCCTTAGGTCTGGATCACCAATTATTTGATCAGTTGGATAGTTAGGGTTGATTCTTATAGTTCTAGGTGGTTGATTTACTTGAGTGTGTTCATCTTCTTCATGATCTAAGGATTGATTGGTTTCTTCAGGATTATTATTTTCAATAGGTTGAAGTTGAGTTTGTCCTTGGGTTTCTTCAAATATTACATTTGTGGTTTACTCGATTTTTAACGTAATTTTATTATATATTCTGTAACCCCTACTGTTTAGATAATATCCTACAAAAATTCCATTTTCTACTTTAGAGGTAAATTTTCCTAAGTGTTCTCTAGTATTTAAGATGTAGGCTAGACACCCAAATACTTTAAAATATTTTATGTTGGGTTGTTTGTTATAAAATATTTCAAAGAAGGTTTTATTATGTCTTTTATTTAATGTTGTTCTATTTTGCACATAGCAGGCTGTACTAACAGCTTCTGCCCAAAAATATTTGGGTAAGTTATATTCATTTAACATAGTTCTAGAGGCTTCCAGTAAAGTTCTATTTTTTCTTTCTACAATTCTATTTTGTTGAGGGGTTTTAGGACACGAAAATTCGTGATGGTAGCCATTCTCAAGACATAACTTGTTAAAATTATGATTTTTAAATTCTCCCCCGTTGTCACTCCTAATTCTTTTAATTTTAAGATCTTTTTCGTTTTCAATTTGTTTGCAAAAGTTTATAAAGATTTCAAAAGTTTCATCTTTATGTTTTAAGAATTTTACCCAAGTAAACCTAGAATAATCATCTATTATTACTAAACAGTATAAGTTTCCATTTATGGATTTGACTCCATGGGAGTCAAAAAGGTCTAAATGTAGAAGTTCTAATATTGAGTCGGTTTGTGGCTGATTGGTTGGTTTGTGAGTGGATTTTGTTTGTTTACCTTGTTGACAAACATTACATATGGTTGAATCTAGGTTAGGTAATTTTGGTAAGCCTCTCACTAGTCCATTTAATTTGCTTATATTTCTAAAGTTGGTGTGAGACATTCTCCTATGCCATAACCAAGTTTCTTCTTTTTGTGTTAAATAACACTTAATTGAAGAGGTGGTTAAGTTGATAGCATAGATGTTGTCTTTTCTAAAACCTTTTAGGCTTATAGTAGGATTGTCTAGATGTTTGATTAAACACTCTATGGATAGAAATTTAACCTTATACCTAGTATCACACAATTGACTTATACTCAGGAGATTGTATTTAAAATTCTCGACAAGTAGAACATTTATAATTATGAAATCTATTTTTAATTCAATATTACCTATCCCAATTACCTTGAGTTTGCCGTTGTTTCCAAAGGCAACTGTTCCTAAGCTTTTGTAAGTGAGTTGAGTGAACTTGGTGTGATCTCCAGTCATATGTTTGGAGAAACCACTATCCAAAATCCACTTGGTTTCCTACAATGAGTAGGAATTGAGGTTAGTCTCTTAAGATTATAAATTTTTAATAATTTTTTTTTAAAGTTAATTTAATTTTAAAATAATTTTTAAAGTTAATTTAATTTTAATATAATTTTTAATTTTAAAATAATTTGTTAATTTAATTTTAAAATAATTTTTAAAGTTAATTTAATTTTAATATAATTTTTAATTTTAAAATAATTTTAAAAGTTAATTTAATTTTAAAATAATTTTTAAAGTTAATTTAATTTTAAAATAAATTTTAAAGTTAAAATAATTTTTAATGTTAATTTAATTTTAAAATAATTTTTAAAGTTAAAATAATTTTTAAAGTTAATTTTTAATTTTTAAACTTAATTTAATTTTTAATTAATTCGAAATTTAATTTTAATTAAATTTAACTTAATTTGAAATTTAATTTTAATTTGACATTCAAAATTTAATTTTAATTAATTTTAATTTAATTTGAAAATTAATTTAATCCTTATTCATCTCACCCGATCTAGATTATCAATCAGGGTATCCTATAATTTTGTGAGATGAATTAGATTTAATTATAGAGTTTGGTTTAACTTGTGTTAGATTCAGGTTTAGCTTTTGGTCTCTATAAATAGGCATTCTTCGGATAAACTTCTAAGCTTGGTGAGTCACTTGGACGTCATTAGAAGTAACCAACCTTTCGAGGTTTTCCGAATAGTCCTATCCACGGAGTTTAGTACTAAACATTGGTCTAACTAGTTAGGATCTGTTTAAGGGTAGCTTCGGTCAGTTCCACTTGGCCAAATGCATCAGATCGAAGCCATATCTTTCTAGACATGCGATGCCCAAGCTTCCCTAACGTACTATCATCCAAAAACTTCATCCGTACCGTGATTCAAGTTAAACTGGGTCCCTTTTTAACTAATCCTAATTACCCTGCCGGGTTAGTTTATTTGGGTTACCCTGTCGGGTAAGTTAGTTTTGGAGGTGCCAGCTATTCTGGAGCCTCCCCCTGAATTATTTAAATTTTTGTTTTAGGTTTGTGTCTATTTCTTTTATATTTATAATTAACTTGGTGATAATTTATATTTTGTTGAGTAAAATGTTTAAATTTTGAATTTTTTGATTGAGGTTTATATTTTGGTTTTTGATTTGGTTTATTCGAGTTTATATAATATATTTTTTCTTTGGGTATATAATATTGATTAAGTCCTACTTGTTGGTGCAACCTTAGGTCAAGGTTGACCTGGTTGACCCGACTCGAGTTGACGTGACTCGAGTTGTATTTTGATGTTTGACTTGGGAAGATTGTCGGTGCAACCTTAGGTCAAGGTTGACCTAGTTGTGTTGCATGTTGATGTTTGACACTCGTGAGAGAGTTCTATTCTTGATGTGGGACAAGAATAGATGTTTGGGAGATTATTGATGCAACCGTAGGTCAAGGTTGACCTGGTTGACCTGATTCGGGAAAAGTCCAAGTATGAAGACTTGGCACGGAAAAGTCCAAGCAGGGAGCTTGGCACGCGAAAAGTCCAAGTATGGAGACTTGGCATGGGGAAAGTCCAAACAGGGAGTTTGGCACGGGGGGAAAAATCCTAGTAAGTGAAGCTAGGTGAAGGTGGAAGTCCTGGTGAGTGAAGCCAGGCATTCGGGAAAATCCTGGTGAGTGAAGCCAGGTGAAAATCCTAGTGAGTGAAGCCAGGTGAATGAGAAAGTCCTAACTGGGATGTTAGGCAAGGTGGAAAGTCCTGGTGAGTGAGGCAGTGGGAAAGTCCCGTGAGTGAAGCCGAGCAGTGAGAAAGTCCTAGTGGATGTTAGGCAGTGGAAATCTGGTGAGTGAAGCCGTGAAAGTCCCGTGAGTGAAGCCGTGCAAGGAAAATCCAGATGGATCGTGGATGATCGGACTTGGTGTTGAAAGTCCAAGTAGGTCAAAGGGATTGACCGGACACTTGGCGGGGAGTTCTAGCAGTCAAGGGAGTGACCAGATGCTTGGGATGAAGTACCAATAGGTCAAGGTTGACCGGATATTGGTTTGAAGTCTTGGAACTTGGTTTGGGCAAAATTGCTCGGATCGGTCACCGCACCGATCCGATATGTTTGCTCGATCGGTCCGTGACCGATCGACATCGAATAGAACTCTGTTGATCGATCGGCCGGTGACCGATCGCCAGTTTAACAGAGGCGAAAAGAGCGGTGCCGATCGGTCCACGCATCGATCAAAGATTTTCTGATCGGTCCGGGGACCGATCAGAGACGATGTCGCGGAAGCATAGCCAGAGTCGGGATCGGTCCGTGGTACGCACGTAAGGTTCTCAGACTAACCGATCGGTCCGGGGACCGATCAAGAGAGGCCCGATCGGTCTGCAGACCGATCAGGGTTCTAGCCGTTGCGACGCAACGACTAGTTTCTTCGCTGTTTCTTCTTCGCAGGTATAAAGGGGCTGAGGGCTTCTACAGAAAACTTCTTCCTCTTCTCTTCTTCTACAGAGCTGCTGTTCTGGTGCTTGAGCTTTGTTGAGCTCTTCTTTGCAAGCTTCGCGTGAGCTTCTCGACTGGGATATCCTGCTGTTGTAGGTGTTCTGAGGAGCTGCTGCTTCAACGAATCCAGTCGGCAAGGAGGCAAGAAAACCTGTGTTTTTACATTCATTGTTCTTGTCTTCTTGTATCTCTTGTTGTATTCCTTTCTTGCTGTTGCAAGAATATTGTGGCGAGGTTTCTCCACCCACAAGGAGTATATTGTATTAGCCGGTTTTCCGGGGACTCATCCACCGACGGATTGAGAGGCTTCGTCCACCTTACGGACACGCCGAGGAGTAGGAGTATCATCTCCGAACCTCGTTACATCGACGCGTTGAGGTTTGATCTTCTTGTTTTCGTTTCCTTGTTTGTTTTTCCGCTGCGCTGACAAATTGTAGGAAGAAACGCGAGAATTTGGGGTCGGCTATTCACACCCCCCCTCTCTAGCCGTACGAAGGATCCCAACAAGTGGTATCAGAGCGAGGCCGCTCTTCGACGGATCAACACCCGGGGGAGCACGGGCTAGAGATGGATCTCTATGGAGAAGACATCACCATTCCACCCTTCTACGAATGCGGCGACTTCGCGTATTGGAAGGTAAGGATGAAGTACTTTCTTATGACTAACATAATGAATTGGTTTTGTGTACAAGAAGGTTTTACTCCTCCGGTGGATAAGGAAGGAAAACCACTTGAGAAGGAGGAGTGGACAAGAGAACAAATTCACAAATCCGAAATCAACGAAGAGGTAACGAGAATAATTGAATTTTCATTGCCTACTAACATCTTGTGTAAGATAGGTTACAACAATGCCAAGGAATTATGGGATAACTTGGCCAAGTACCATGAGGAGAGCTCCACTTCAAGCCATGAAGAGGAGCCTAGTGAGCCAAGTAGCTCACATCATGGAGGGAGCGAATTGGGAGTTGAGGGCTACTCAACATCCAAGGAAGAAGAGGAGGAGAGTTCCTCTTGTTCAAGATCGGAGCAAGAAGAAGATTCTACCTCCGGAAGGGATGAAGGAGAGAGTCATCCATCCCAAATCCTAGGTAACTCAAGCATTTTAGGTTCAAATAAATTACATATATTATGCTTTGAGTGTAGGGAGTATGGACATTACAAGAGCAAATGTCCAAAGAGAGTTAGGAAGACTCCACCGGCGCCAAAGGTCAAGGTAGCCGGAGTCCCAACACGCAAAGGCAAGAAGCACGTGGTGTGCTTTCAATGCAAGCAACGGGGACACTATAGGAGCCATTGTCCGAGGGGGAGGCAACCTCACAAGGGCAAGAGACCGGGCACATCGATAGGGGGAGCTAAGGCAAACCCTAAGGTATCTTTTAAGGCTCATTCGTGCAAGTCTAGTAGGATACATGCTAGTAATTTTATTGCACTAGTCAATAATGATAAGCATGTTAACACTAGAAATCAATACATGTGCTTAGGTGCTAAACATGTCAACCTAGATAGGGATACTACTAGGAATGCTAACCCTAGGATTAACACTTCTAAGGTTAAGGAAAACCTAGGTAGAAACCCCAAATCAACTAGACACATGCCTAGGAATGCCTCAAAGAAGAATGACAAATCAAAAATTGAGGTATTAGAGAAGGAGAATCAAGTCTTGAGGTCAAGACTTGATACTTTGGAAAAGGCTCTTAAAAACTTGGAGAAGTCATCTCTAGGGTTTAAGGGTCAAAAACCAATGTCCAAGGACAAAAAGGGTTTGGGTCACAAACCTAAGTCCCAAATGGTCAAGCCCACCTATCATAATGTTCCATTCGATTATGGAACAAAACCTAAGGCTAGGAAGACCATTACCAAGGTCACAAGGGGAGTCACCCCTATAGTTGACCTTGATGAGACCCAAATGACCAAGGCTTTAAAGCCTAAGAGGGTCATTAGGAGGGTTGCTAGGGAAGTTATCCCTAGTGAATATTTAGTGAACCCAATGAGCTCTAATAGGTATTGGGTTCCTAGGAGCATCTTCTCTACCCCATAGATGGGTTAGAGAGTGTCAACTCCAATAAGAAGGGTAGTTAACCCAACTTTGAGGAAATTGACACTCAAGGAGCATTTTCAAGGTTTTTGGGAACCTTTGAAAATGAAATGGAATAATCTTTATCATTCACTCCTTGGAAGAGTAAAGTGTGCCAAAGTGAGAATATATTAATCTTACTTTAAATTGACACAATTTGGAAAAACCTAGAGAAATATCAAATTGGGATTTTGATATTCTCTTAGGTAATCAAGGCAATCCGGGCCTTAATTTAGAAATGCTACTCTTGTAGAATTTTAAATGGTATAAATCAAACAAGAGATCAAGAAATGCCAATTTGGGTTTTGACATTTTCTTGGAGCACTTTTGGCAATCTAGGATTAGAATTTAAGTTAGCTAAGTGATTAAGGATACTTAGATAGGTAATCTAGGTATTTTATTTGTGTTAACTTACCATGGTTGTTTGCCATATGCCATGTCATGACATCATATTTAATTTATGATCATTTGAAATGTCATGATAATGCTTAGGCTAGTTTTATGTCATGTTTATTTAAGTTTCAAACTTTATGCCATGACATCATGACATTGGCACATGTTTTCATTTATGATACCATTTTATGCCATGTCATCATCTCTTGCATTAGTAATCAATTGAATTGATTTAAGGATGAAAAACACACTTTGATATTGAGATCAAATTTGTGTTTAGAAAATGCATGAGACCTTAGTCTAAGATATCTAAACCCATATCTCACATCAAAATTGACTTGGATGTGTTTGATGCACTTTAGATGTGTGTGAGATATTAGGATCATGAGTTAGGATCAAGGTGCATAGTTTTTGTACCTAGATGAGCCTAATTCAAGAAAATGGGGATCATAGGGAAAGCTTGTGTACAAGTCATGTGCATATAGCCCTAAGATTGTGGTCCCAAATTAAAGAGTTTGAAATCATTTCAAAATTGTTTTGAAAAACCTTGATGAAGCTTTCCTAGTGATAGCATTCATCATTGACCAAAGTGATACAAAGTTGGACTTAACTTTGAACTATTTCAAAGTTTTTGAATTTTGTATCAAGATTTGAAAATGGAAGTTATTTTCATAGAAAACTATTTTTCCATGATAGTGTATGATATGAGGAATGTATCCTCAAAGTTTCGTAATTTTTGGAATTTTCTTGAATTTATTAGGAGTTTCTGAATTTCCGGAAGGAGAAATCAGAAATTCTGATTTCAGTGTCTGGATCGGTCCGGGGACCGATCCAGGGAAGCTCCGATCCACAACTCTCTGGATCGGTCCGCAGACCGATCCAGTGAGTTCCAGTAGCACGAGTGCGATCTGGTGAAGGGCTGATTGGTCTGGGGACCGATCAAGGCGTGCCGAATTTCTGATTTTTCAGCTGTTGTCTGAAATTTCAGTTATGGAAGTGGTGTTTTTGGATTTCTAAAGGTTTGGAACTCTCAAAGACATTGTTGGTGCAATGGTCAAGGGGGAGTTGACCTCTAGGGGGAGTTTTACCTAATTGTCAAGAGGAGTTGACTTTTAGGGGGAGTTTGTACTCCTTAAGACTCTTGAGGATTAGTGATATGAGATTATCACTAAGTTGATTGTTGAGTTTAGTATCAAGGGGGGAAATTAAGAGTTTCAAATGAAAGGTATGGGACTTTCATTAGGAAGAAACTCTTGACCTTGATACCCTCCTTGTTCTTTTTGATGTGTGTCAAAAAGGGGAGAGTGTTCATTGGAGAATTATTGGAGAACCCAAGTTAGGTTATCGGGTTAACCTAAGCTAGGGCAAGAATGTCAAGGAATGTTCAAGGAAGAACATTGGAATTCTTTTTGATGTATGTCAAAAAGGGGGAGAATTATTGAGGAACCCAAGTTAGGTTATCGGGTTAACCTAAGTTTGGAAAGAATGTTCAAGGAAGAACATTGGAAAACCTGAGTTAGGTTATCGGGTTAACCTAACTTGATTATGGTTTTGTCAAACATCAAAAAGGGGGAGATTGTTGATGCAACCTTAGGTCAAGGTTGACCTGGTTGACCCGACTCGAGTTGACGTGACTCGAGTTATATTTTGATGTTTGACTTGGGAAGATTGTCGGTGCAACCTTAGGTCAAGGTTGACCTAGTTGTGTTGCATGTTGATGTTTGACACTCGTGAGAGAGTTCTATTCTTGATGTGGGACAAGAATAGATGTTTGGGAGATTATTGATGCAACCGTAGGTCAAGGTTGACCTGGTTGACCTGATTCGGGAAAAGTCCAAGTATGAAGACTTGGCACGGAAAAGTCCAAGCAGGGAGCTTGGCACGCGAAAAGTCCAAGTATGGAGACTTGATTGGAAAAGTCCAAGTATGGAGACTTGGCACGGAAGTCCAAACAGGAGTTTGGCACGGGGAAAAATCCTAGTAAGTGAAGCTAGGTGAAGGTGGAAGTCACAGTGAGTGAAGCCGGGCATTGGAAAATCTGGTGAGTGAAGCCGGTGAAAATCCTAGTGAGTGAAGGTGAATGAGAAAGTCCTAACTGGATGTTAGGCAAAGTCCCGGTGAGTGAAGCCAAGGGAAAGTCCCGTGAGTGAAGCCAGGCGTGAGAAAGTCCTAACTGGATGTTAGGCGGTGGGAAAATCCTGTGAGGAAGGTGAAAGTCCCGTGAGTGAAGCCGGGAAAGGGAAAATCCAGATGGATCGGGGATGATCGGACTTCGTGTTGGAAAGTCCAAGTAGGTCAAAGGGATTGACCGACACTTGGCAGGGAGTTCTAGCAGGTCAAGGGAGTGACCAGATACTTGGGATGAAGTACCAATAGGTCAAGGTTGACCGGATATTGGTTTGAAGTCTTGGAACTTGGTTTGGGCAAAATTGCTCGGATCGGCCACCGCACCGATCCGATACCTGTTGCTCGATCGGTCCGGTGACCGATCGATATCGAAACTCTGTTGCCATCGATCGATCCGTGACCGATCGCCAGTTAACAGAGGCGAAAAGAGAGTAGCCGATCGGTCCACGCCGATCAGCCATTTCTGATCGATGCGGCGGGATCGATCAGAGACGGCGTCGCGGAAGCAGAGCTCGATCGGTCCACGACATCGATCGTAGTACGCTAAGGTTCGTGCACTAACCGATCGGTCCGGGACCGATCAAGATAGGCCTGATCGGTCCAGACCGATCAGCATGTTGCAGCGGCTATTTTCTTCGCTGTCTTCTTCGCAGTATAAAGGGGTCGAGGGCTGCTGCTTCTTCTTCCTTTCTCTTGCTAAGTGCTGCGGTGCTTGAGCTTTGTTGAGCTCTTCTTCGAAGCTTCACGTGAGCTTCTCGACTGGATATCTCGTTAGGCTGAGGAGCTGCTGCTTCAACGAATCCAGTCGGCAAGGAGGCAAGAAAACCTGTGTTTTTACATTCATTGTTCTTGTCTTCTTGTATCTCTTGTTGTATTCCTTTCTTGCTGTTGCAAGAATATTGTGGCGAGGTTTCTCCACCCACAAGGAGTATATTGTATTAGCCGGTTTTCCGGGGACTCATCCACCGACGGATTGAGAGGCTTCGTCCACCTTACGGACACGCCGAGGAGTAGGAGTATCATCTCCGAACCTCGTTACATCGACGCGTTGAGGTTTGATCTTCTTGTTTTCGTTTCCTTGTTTGTTTTTCCGCTGCGCTGACGAATTGTAGGAAGAAACGCGAGAATTTGGGGTCGGCTATTCACACCCCCCCTCTCTAGCCGTACGAAGGATCCCAACACTACTTGCGTGGTCAAACACGCTTTTGGAACCCCAAGCTTGATTAGTTGATTTGTATTGAATTATTAATGATTTAAAAGTTTTATTTGAGTTCGTCTTGTATCCGAGTCCGGTTTTATTATAGCACGTCTTTTGATTATTCAGGATTAAGTCTAGATTTTTTGATCTTGTAGTGAATTTTTCTAGCATTTCTTTTAACTTATTAATTTCTGATTTTAATGATGAATTCTCCTCAAGTGTTAGATCTTGAGTTGAATTTAAATTTTTGATTTGTTCCTTGAGGTCTTGATTTTCCTCAATGAGTGATTTTTTTGATTTTCTATTTTAACTAATTTACTATTTAAGCAGGAAATAATTTTAAAATTTTTTTTGTTTAAATTAAAATACACCTCATCTGGGCATTCGGAAACGAGTACGGACTTGTGGCTCGATTCGGGTTCGGACCCGTCTTCCGATTCATCTCCCGATTCGTCTTCCGTTTCAGCTTCGCGGGCCATCAGCGCGAGGTGGCTCTGGTGTTTCTGCTCTTCTACCTCCGATTCGTCCGAGGAGTCATCCCACGTTGCTTTGAGGAACTTCTTTTTTGTTGGCTTCGGTTTGTCGAACTTCAGTCTTGGACATTCGCTCTTGTAGTGCCCCTTTTTATTGCATCCGAAGCAAGTCACGTTCTTTTATTCCGCGGGAGAGCTAATCTTTTGAAGGTCCTTCTTGCTGAAGCTTCTTTTTCTCCTGGTAAACATTTTTCTTACCAAGTTCACCAGGTATTCTTCGTCTTCGGAATCTTGATCGGAATCTTCTTCAGATTCAGACTTGCTCTTCTTTTCTTTGGATGAGCCTACAAATAAAGCAACACCTTTCTCGGCTCCAGCATTAGTTTGTTCATGCAGTTCTAATTCACAAAAAAGCTCGTCTAACTTTAATTTAGATAAATTTTTTGAAATTTTGTAGGCATCTACGATCGATGCCCACAAAACTATTACGTGGAAAAGCATTTAGTGCGTACCTGATTAAATCTCTATTTTCCATCTGGTGACCTATCGCATGAAGTCCGTTGAGGATGTCCTTGATCCTCGCGTGCAGTTGACTTGTCGTTTCCCCTTCCTGCATTTTTATATTAAATATTTTATTTAAGAGTAAATCTCTTTTTGTTACCTTTGCGTCGCTTGTTCCTTCGTGCAGCTCGATCAATTTGTCCCATAATTCTTTAGCATTCTGATGCGGTCCGACCCGGTTCAGCTCTTCTCGTGTTAGGCCGCAGTGTAGCGTATTGATTGCTTTGTTTTCCGTCGACGCCTTTTTCCTCATGTCCGAAGTCCACTGTTCCGTGTCTAGTGAATTTCCGGAGTTGTCGGTTGGAGCTTGGTAGGCTTTTATAACGCTGAACCATTGATCGTAATCAGTCTTTAGGTACACCTCCATTCTTTTGTTCCAGTACGAGAAGTCATCCCCGTTGAATAGGGGAGGACGTACTGTGTTGAAGCCTTCTAGTTGAGACATCCTGCACACAAGTAAACAACGAAAAAAAATCCCAAGACTTGGTCTTGGAATAGTAGTGCGGGAAAAAATGTATCTAAATTGGTGTTGCACCAATTTAGATTTAATTGCAATTTTTTTTTCCAAAACAGTTAAAAATACCAGATTGGAATTAAGCATTAAAAAAAAACGAAACAAAAATAAAGGTTAATTTTTCACCCCCTGTCTGATTGGTGGTTGCACCAAATCAGAGCGGTACCTGCTCTGATACCACTTGTTGGATCGTGAAACGTCGATAGAGGGGGGGGGTGAATATCGATTCGAAAAAAAATAGCGTTAAAAAGAGTTACGTGCAGTGGAATTTAAAAACAATAGACACAGTAATTTTTACTTCGTTCGGAGCTTGTGACGACTCCTACTCGAAGGCCTGTACTCCGTGAGTACTTTCATTGGGCAATTCACTAGCAATTCGAAATAATGATTACAAAGACAGTACAAGAAATGCTAATGAAAATTAAAACAAAGCTATACCGACAGAACGAAAACCACAAGGACAAGGGCGCGTTGTCGGAGCTTCGTTAGCGTCGTTGGAGCACAGAGCAGCAGAGCAAGAAGTCTAAGAGTTCTGAGATGATACTGAAGCTCCACCCCTGGGGCTTCTTTTATATGCTGCTCCGGGCGCCTGGATCCCTTCCGGGCGCCCTGGTGCGACGTGGCAGGTCTAATCAGCGAACTCCACGTGGCGACGACTCGGTTTGGATAAAATTCACCTCCGGGCGCCCGAACCCCTCTTCTCCAGAAAGTCCTTCTCCTGCAAGAAAAGGTTAGTCCGAGCAAATATACCCTGCAACACAGATTGTTAGCACAGTTTTATAGATAAGAAAATTAAGTATGAATTAGCAAAAAAGAGTATGACTTTAGATTCCGTCTTTCCGAGACCGGAATCTAATCACGATCTCGACTTAGATATCCGAAATGGATCTAAGCCGGATCGACACCTAATGTTCCCTTCCCGGGAACGCGTCCTCGCAGTCACTCCCCTCCAGTGACTTACCTCACTTACCTGCCAGACGTCCGGTCAGCCCGTCGACCCGTCTGGACTTCGTGCCAGCTATCTGGTCAGCCCGTCGACCTAGCTGGACTTCGTGCCTAAGCGTCCGGTCAGCCCGTCGACCCGCTTGGACTTCGTGCCAACTATCCGGTCAGCCCGTCGACCTAGCTGGGCTTCGTGCCAGACATCCGGTCAGCCCGTCGACCTGTCTGGACTTCTCCTGCACACTCAATCAGAGTGTTAGACAACAACAAACTAACTTAACCTGATTTGTCATTCATCAAAATCTAGGTTAAATCGTTAGTGTTAACCGCACCAACATGATGTTCACTGAGCTCCCTGTATCAACAAAAGTTTGATGAATTGTATAATTGGCAATTACCGCTCAGATGATTAGTGCATCGTCATGAGGAATTTCCACTCCCTCTAAATCTCTAGGGCTGAAACTGATCTTGGGTCTTTTAGCTCTCCCTGCTACAGCTAATAGTGTGGATCACGAGTCGCCGAGCATGCGATTTCCTTGCTCGGTTAGAGTCTTCGCACGGTCAACCCACTGATTATCATTCCTATCTCTCCCTGGGCGGCGTTACTATGGTTCTCTTCTTCCCGCATCGACAGTTTGCTCGGCTCGGTAGAGACTCGGGCGAGACGTCGATTGCTCCCACGCCTATGTTGCACGGATACGGATACGGGTATCGTATTGGATACGACACAGATACGGCGATACGAAAAAATTTAAAAATATAAGACACGATACGGCTAGGATACGACGATTATTAAAAAATAAAAAATATTATATATATATATATATATATATATATATATATATATATATATATAAAATTAAGAATTAAAAATCCTAGAATAGAAAACCATGTTCATATTAGATCAACCATAATATCTGTTGTGAGCGATGGCGGGCTGTTGCGAGCAGCAGCGGGCTTCTGCGAGTAGCGTCGGGCTGTTGTTGGCTTCTGCGAGGGTTGGGTTCTGCGAGCAGTGGCGCTGTGGCAAACTTCTGCGAGCAGCGGCAGACGACGAAGATGCTGATGAACAGTGGAGAGCGTTGGTGGCGAAAGCGCAGGAGATGGTTGCGTGAAACATTTCTGTCGCGATGGAAAAAAAGCATCGGGAGTGGGGAGAGTGATTCAGGGCTTGTTTCCATTTGAATAAGTAGTCCTCGTAATTTTATTAATTTTCAATTTTACCCTCAAAATTTTTATTTTTTTTACAATTGTGTACAAACGTGTCCAGAAACGTATCTCATCCGTGTCCTAGCCGTGACTAACTGGTTAAACTTGTAAAAAGTCAACAACACAGTTTTTGTCGTGTCCGACACGCGTATTTGCGTGTTGTGTCCGTGTCCGACACCTCCAGAAAAAATTTTTTTGGAGTGTCCGTGCTATACTGTCCCACGCTAAGATCGATGGTGGCATGGTTCGGCTGTTATCTTGTCTTCTTCCCATTGGCCGGTTGATCGACACCTTTATCACCAATCAGGTGATGGGGATTGACAACGATATCCCCACAAGGCCGGCCTGGTAGATGCCAGGTCATAGCGGTCCCGGGTGTTGTGCATTGTTGACTGGTGGAAAGAGCAAAATATCGACGTCCATATCTTGCCTTTTGCAGCCTTTGGACGAGCGACCGCCACATGCTACATGACATGTGTCCTAGGCTCATTTGGTGGGGCTCCTCCTGATCGATGCCCCTTGGGGGTTGATGATTGCTCGGTTGTCGCCGTTCAGACACTCCTACTGGCTCGACGGGTGTCTCCTTTTTCCTAGACACCTGGGCGTCTTCCACGTTGATGTATTCATTGGCCTTCTTTTGTAGGTGGTCAAAGTCTCTCAGTGGCCTTCGAATGAGCGACCGAAAGAACTCTCCTTTGGTGAGCCCTTGGGTGAAGGCGTTCACCAATACATCCGATGAGACTATTGGGATGTCCATCGCCACGTGATTGAAGCGTTGAATATAGGCCTTTAATGCCTCTCGGGGCCCCTGCTTCAATGAGAATAGATTCACACTCATCTTCTGATGGCGGCGATTGCTAGCGAAGTGATGTAGGAAGGTCACTTTGAAGTCTTTGAAGCCGTGGATCGAGTTGCTCGATAACCGCTTGAACCAACGTTGCGCCGATCTATATAATGTGGTGAGGAAGACTCAACATTTCACACCTTCCGTGTACTGATGAAGTGTGGTCGCGTTATCAAACTTGGCTAAGTGGTCGTCGGGGTCGGTCGTTTCATTATATTCCCCGATCGTCAGTGGAGTGTTATGCTTCGATAGAGGGTCATTTAGAATCCCCTCCGAAAACTGTTGATTTACCCGCTCGGACGAATTATCCTCTCTAGGTGCCTTCCTTTTCCTTGTGTCTCGAGCGGGTGCCTCATCGGAGGAAGATCCCCGGTCTCTGTCCGCTCAGACCCTCTTTTCTACTAGGGTCCATAATGGGGCTTGGTGGAATGGGACCTTCGCATGAGGGGCTTCCCGTCGATCGACCTCTTGTTTGGTTCTCGAATAGAAAGTTGTTCCGCTCAGTCCCCTTGCTTAGCTTGGTGACCTACTGCGAAGGGTGCAGGCTCTTGTGTTTGACGTTTGGCCAGCGCCTGTTGTTGCTGTTGTTCCACTATCTTCGCCGCTTGGGCTTGTATCAGCGTGTCGAGCTCCTCTTGCGTCAGCATCATCGTTGTGATTCGTCCGACGTCTTCCATCTTCTCGTTCGGATGCAAGTGATGTTTCCATAGATGGTGCCAAAATGTTCCTGCCCGAAAGCGTGAAGCTGGAAAGCCGAGGATGTGGTGACTTTGCTGACTGGATAAAGACCTCTTTCTTCCGTGCAAAATAAAACCAAACCAGGGAAGCAGTCCCTCGCATTAGTCCTCCGACGCTCAAGTTAGAAACAGAAGGAGAAGAGAAAATAAAAGTACGTACTAGGATCGAGATTCATCCCCCTTTCTTCATACATATCATGCTCTTTTGTACATGTCTTAGTGACTCTTCATATTTCCCTGTTTAATTATATTAATTTGCAGTCAGAATACATCTTTATATTGGCTTCTTCGCATTCAATGATAGATGAAGTGTTCTCTTTTGTTTTCTCTTCCCTTTATTAAGTATCCGTTTTTTCCTATTTTATTATACAGGTTCATTATTCACTCTCAATGGCATACCTCGAGCCGGACGGATGGCCCGCTCGGTCGTTCTCCTGCCGATTGGCCTATGTATCCCCCTCTTGCTCAGGCCACATTGACCATCTTCACTTTGATCTTCATCGTGATTGTTGACCCATGTCAGGTAAGCTCCTTACCACCGAATCAATTATATTTTCTTAATTTTCTAATTTTAATTAGTTTTTCTTGTGCAAGTATATGCATCATTCATTTATATAGTTGTGTTTATATTTTTTTAAATTGGATTTAGAATATTTAAATTAATTACTTATAAAATTTTAATAATTTATATGTTTTAATATACTTTAATATTTTACTAGATATAATCAATAAAAAAATTACTTCTAAACATTTATCCAAAATAAAAAAAATATTAATTCAAAACTTAGATTATATTATTCGAGGGTTCTATTTTATTAATTTGTTTCAGACGGTCACATGGGAATGAGTTCATCTAATTTTTCTTAACAAATCTTACTCAGGAAGGATTACCTTTTTCCATATACTAAAAAAAAAAAATAATAGGTTTAAACAAATTTTACTACCACATCTTCACAATAAAAAAAAAATCTATTTTCTAAAAAATAATTTTGCAGAGGGCTGCAATTTTGCATCAGAGATGTTAGTTTTTATTAATTTTATAAAGAAGGATATTTTAAAAATAAAGTGTGGGTTTTGTACATTTTTAAAAACTAGGTGCACTTTTGGATAAATTATCACAAATAAAATATTTATAGCAAATAAATACATAAAGCTTTAATATAGTGAAACAATTATTGAAAAGTTGCTCAAAGTGAGAAAATGGATGGAGTTCTCGATATGGAACAGACAACGGATGAGTAGAAAGCACGTGAGTGCACATGCAAGCGGAGAACAGTGCACTAATGGAATCTGTGCTCGTGTTTCTGCACTTCTCGGAAAGAGCACAGAGAGTCCATAAAAGCAGATGAACTTGTTTCTTTATTTATTTTCAGATCATTTCTGCTTCAAGATCGTGTTGACTGCGAACGTGGATTCTGACACAGTGCGAAGATTACACCAAGATCACCTTCCATTATTGTATGCATCCATTGCTTATAGGGAAGCCAAAACAATTATGTCGACCCATGCAGACTTAGCACATCAATTATTTTGTTTCTCGCTTTAAAAGTTTTATATTTATATTAATCAAGTCCCATCACAGTCGCATCATAACACCCACTGTCACTGTTTGCATTAGAAGAAAGAAGATTTATAAATATCTGAACGTTTCTACATCTATATGTTCGTCACAATTAGAAATGACACAGAAGTGACAACCCTGCAGCTTTTTTCATGCTCGGCTATTCAGAAATCTCTCTGATATGTCTGTCCTGTCCTTTTTCTCCTCTGTTTGGTGTTTGTGATGAGCAGCTATAGCGCAATTAGTAGACTATTAAGGTGTAAGTAGTATTCTAATTGAAAAGCAGCTAGTAATGGATATGTGGTATGGCTGATTGTTTGTTCAGAGCTCTGTGGCAGTTTAGAGGCAGTGAAAGAACACTTGAAGAAGTCTGAAGAGAGCTTGCTTAGCTCTACATCCCCATAGCTCCATGACTGGATAACCTAGCAATTTCATAGCAGATTCAAACTTTATTCGAAGTGTATAGGAGGAGGACTGTGTATACCTTGGCATTGCTAATACACACGATTTGTATGAGGCCATCTCAAAGGTTGATGAGGGTGGCACGGTTGCCGCAGCATGTGAGAAAGCATCGACCTCCAGTACTGCAATTGACGACTTGGTGGGCGAAGCAAAAGGGCTATCGGGCAAGTTGTGCTCCGCAGCACTGCGTCCATGTTAATTTTGCAGACAAACAAACGAACAAATGGGATCAAAATTCATTCTTTATGAACACAGTCGAAAAAAACTGGCCATGGCTGTAGCCTGTAGAGTATACCTTTCATGGGAATCACTATCTTGATTGGGATTAACCTCATCAACAGATTCCTTCTTGTTGCTAGAGTTGACCGCCTTCGAGAAGCCATTGGAAGTGTTCATGTTCTGCTCTGCACCTAAAATGCAAGAGGTAATAATACTTCAGCATCTGAAGAAGTAACAAAAGTAATGTGTAATAATAGTTCACTTAGCTTGCATAGCTCACCTGCAATTGGAGAGTGTTCTTGGCTACTGCTACTGCTGCTACTACCTTTGCTACTTGAATCGGCTGTAGGTATAGTTATAAATGGGGCTGATATGGTGGGAGGGTTGATGATAGAGGCTGGAGCAGTCGAGGAGGAGAGACTACGATTCTTGAGGTCGAGGAGCTGGAGATTCATCAGTCTTCTTGCTTGCAGCTCAATGGCCCGCTGCAGCTCCAGAGCTTGCTGTTGCTCCTCGAGCTTCCTCCGCAGCAGCTCCTGGCTGCCATTGTTGTACAACATCCTCGCTCCTGCCATTTCATCGAGATCAAGTGTCAACTAATCGCAACAGGGAAGAAGGCAGAACCAACAGTCTGAAGCCTAACCCAGCGGTTGAAGGTCATAAGGATCTGCTCTAGATTCCAGACCAGTGGGAGTTGTGCAGCCGGAAAATTCCCCCCTTTCATTCAGTTGCTGCTTCCTGGACGAAGTAGACCATCAGAACGAAACATTCTTGAAATACGGAAACAATGTGCAGTTGAGGAGAGGGAGGAAGAGTGCCTGCACTTGTCAAGGGCTTTGCCTTTCTCCTTGTAAGGCTTGACGAGAACTCTAGCGTCGCAGACAAAATGAGGATTTCCTTTGGCCAAGATCACCTTGACGGTTTCAGGGTAGATGAAGGTTACAAAACCAAACATTCTCTTTTGCTGATATGGGATCCTCACATCCTGTACTGGCCCGTAGATGCTTTCGGATTTCGACAGCATAAATTGCAACAGATTAGGATCATAGAAATCCTGGCACTGAGCAACAAATCAATCTGCATTTATAGATTTGATAAGGAGAAACCTGAAGTAGTTGGAGACATCTTCTTCAGTAAAAGTGCTATCTGCGGGGAACGTTAAATAGATCTGTCTCGAGCCTGGATTGGCCATCCCTGCAATATCGCTTCTTTCCATCCTTGATCGCAGCAGAGCTGCGGCCGCCGCCGCTCTGCTGAAAGCCACGAAGTATATATATCGTTTCTTTTGTTCAAATTGCATGAAATTGGGGAAAAGTTGCTACCTTTGGCTGTCATTTTGCTGCTGGAGCAAGAAGTCGAGAGATTTGGTCGTCGACGAGGGTGAAGACGGCAGCGAACCCAACGGCGAGTACGGGAAGGCGGACGCTGTGAGCTGCGATGGGCGGCCAATCCTCTGGCTCATCGACCGCAGAAGCAGCAACTGGCGCTGATGCTCCGCTGCGGCGATGGACTCCTCCGGCAAGCCGTGTAGGAAGCGGCACTCGGGGCCGTCTTTGCAGTAACCTTTCGCGAAGTAGAGGCAGGGCTTCCAACCGAAGCCCCCAGCCGCAGCATCGGAACGGAGAAGGAGGTCGGCGGAGGACCAGCTACGACGATGGTGGTTTCCGTTGGTCCCCCATCCGAACCTGCAAGGAAACAGCGAACTGTCGCTCCCGCTGCTAGGACTACGGCCAAACACGTCGGGGTAGAAGAGATCGTCTCCGACGCCGCGAGGGCTGCGGCATAAAACATCGGGATAAAAGAGATCGCCTCCATCGCCAGCAGATTTGGGGCCAATAGGGACGGGATGCTCGGGATTAGGACTAGTGGCACTGTCGCTGAGGAAGGAGAGCTGATCTTGAAGTTGGAACTCTTCCATGAACGGCTTACCGGCGCCGTTGGGACTGAGGATCTCTTCGGTGCCCTGCAGCTCATCCAGGCCTCTACCTGAGCATGAGAATCCGGAAGGCGGAAGGAACGAGGTAGGCGAAGAGACGCCGCCGAGGGAGGAGAAGCGGGAGGATGAGTTCTGGCGCGCAAGGAGGCTAAAAGGGGACGGGGTTGTAGGAGCAGAGGTTGCGAGCGGCGAGCCGGGGAGGCCGAGGTCACTGCGGGCCTTGAGGACGACGGACTGAAGGAGCGCATCGGGACCGAAGGCGAGGCGGATCATCTCCTTGTCACCTTGCTCCTGGATCAAGATGTAGCCCATGATCTTGGCCGCGTTCTCCGCGTCCAAGCTCTGTATCCTCGCCAACACCACCCGCGTCGCCTCGTACACGTCCATTGAACCACCCGCTCACCTTCAAAGCCTCTCGCTCGTCTCAGAACAGCAAAGAAGCAGTAAAAGCGCAGGCTTTTCGAAAAACACAGAGAGAGGAAAAGCTCACAGAACTGAACTCAGTTGACTACTAACGGAGCAAAACTCTCCGGCAGCGACGCAACCGTCGCCTGCTGCTCCTCCCGGCGCAGGCAAGTCTCGGCGTTGATTCCCCTGCTGCAGTGACGCCTCTGTCCTCTGCTTTTAACTTCAAAATTTCAACTTTTTTTGTTTTTTTACTCCTGGGGAAAAGAGCATGTAAATTGATAGAGCGCTGGATCTGGATCTGCTCAAATAGAGCGGCACGTTCCTCCCTCCCAAGCCTATACCACCACCTGAACTCTCTCAATCTCGCCTTTATTATCCCCACACATAATTTTTTTTTAAAAAAAACTTGTCTCAGTGCTGCTAAATTCCCTGTTCCCCAAGCCATCATTTTGGCTTCTGGCCTCCACCATCGCTCACTTTATTGCCGCTTTTATGGTGCTCAACACCGGCTGCCTTGGCAACGCAAATCCACCACCATCATCATCTTAATTATTACCACTGCGCGAGACGCAATCTGACTGTCCCAGCCGGGCACAAACACAACGCAGCAGCTAAAATCCTTGCAGTATGCAAAAACGATGGGGCTGATGGAGGCGCTTGCGGTGAGTCAACATTGCCTTGATTTGGACATCATGTCATGCCCCTCATGCGACCCCAAACCACCCATGCAGAGGCCAGCCATCCAGCGCTGCTCGTGTTGTTTCTTTCTTTTATAACGTCGGACAACTTTTCTCTGTGCAAAAAGATGCACAAAGCGCCGGGTGACTTTGTGGGGGTGAGGTCTGTATGCGCGTGCAGCAGCAGTTTGTTTTTTTTTTTTTTCAAAGTTTACTGGGTCTGAGTTACCGGGCGTGCACAGTGCACAATACATGTGGGCGATACATGCTACTGATGCTGAGCTGCTGATGCTGCAGTTGGGTTTGGAGCTTTGCTTATCGCTTTACTTCGTCTATTTTCTGCTTTGCTAGCTGCATGCATGATGACGGGCGCTCTGAGGGGGCTTCACATGGCGAGTTCTGTGAGTGGTGGTGGCCAGTGACGACCACCACATTGTGTCCTTGGCTAATCATTAAGTAGACATGAAAACTTTTTTTTTTCTTTTACCAAATCATAAAGGATACTCTTTCGCCCGGGACAATGCGTTGCGGTGATTAAGCCAATAAGCGGTTAATCAGATATATATTAAACATCCAATTTTAATTCTAGTACACTTTATAGATTTTTATTCGGCTATTTTGATAGTTCTTCATGAGCATTCCTAATGTATTCTAATGACAGAAAATTTCTTTAATTTCTAAAATTAATCATTTTAAAAAAATTAAATACTTAAATTATTAAAAATTAATAATAAAAAAATTTAAGAATACTCTTTAGCCCTTGGGGTCACAGTACAAGGGTTAAATTCTTCATATATTATTCTAAAATTCGAATTTTAATCACAACTTACTATAGAGATTTTTTTCTTGATAAAACATAACTCTACAAATGCTAACAGATTGAATGGGTATCCTTTAGTATTTTTGTTTTTTTAAATATCATAATGGTATGTGATTTTTTTTTTAGATTTCACTTCCTTAAATTAATTGATTTTAAAAAAATTAAATAAAAGATACTTCTGTTTTTAATATTATAAAAATCTTACCAAGTATAAATCTTTGTACTTTCAATTAGCTATCTAAAAGAATTGGATCAGTCATAATCTTTTAATTCTATTGAATCAGTATTTTTTTTTATGTGTTAATACATAATGTTATGGATGGATCTAGATTAGAGGTGTAATCGAATCAAGCCGAGCTCGAGTTTTATTTAACGAATATATTCATGGCTCACGAGCTTATTCGAGCTTTTATCGAGCCTAAACGAGCTTAATAAATATAAATCATAAATTTAAATATTCATTAAAAACTAAATTATATATTTAGAGAAAATTATAATATTATTATTAAATTTATAATTTCATTCTAATAAATAAATTTAATATATTTGTCTATATTTTTCATAAATAAAGTGTAAAATCTATAAATTCAATATCAAAATTATTTTTTTTTTTAATTTAAAAGTTGCTTAATGAGCTTAACGAACGTGTTCACGAGCTAACGAGCCGAATATTACGAATCTTGAGTTTGGTTTGTTTATCGTAATGAACCTCATTAAACGAGCTCAAACGAGCTTTTAGCGAATCGGGCTTCGAATAGCTCGCGAGCGGCTTTGTTCATTTACACCCCTAATCTGGATATAATATGGTGTTGGACCCCGTGGTTGTTTTGATATAGTCAACCAAGTTAGTTAGGTCTTGTTTATTTTTTATTTATATATCTAAGTGTGCAGGAGCTTAGGAGCACAGGAAGTCGAGCAAAAGACGCAGCTAGCGAGAAGAACGGCACGGGAAGGGAGCCGACGGGTTTGGTGCGTCCGAAGGACGAGAGAGCTGCGGAAGAGTACACCGGTGGGCGAGAAGAACGTGCGCGACGTTCGAGGGACGTAAAGCTAGGACGGAAGACTGCTTGAGGAAAAGGCCGGAAATTGGGTTTGGGTGAGCCCTATTTCGATTGACCGCAATCACCCAATCAATCGGAGCTTCGGAAGGAGAAAGGAAGGCAAAAGGAGATAAAGAAGCTAGCTAGAGGTGCCTCAGACCAATGCTGAAGGTGCCTCAGCTGCCTCCACTGTCTGAGGCTCCTCAGATAGCTTGGAGGCGCCTCCAAGGCCATTTGATGCGCCTCAGACCCAGTAAAACTTGCCGTTTGCAATCGGATAAAGTTTTATCCGGTCAAACTGTTGGAGGCGCCTTGAACCCTTGTTGGAGGCGCCTTGGACCTTCGAGATAGACTTTCCAGGGGCTATAAAAGGACCCCCTGGACCTAGGAATTAGATATTCATTCAAGCAATCAACTTTGTAATCAATTCCTATCAACTAGTGAGCGTTCTAAGTGTAAAAAGGTTTCTCCGCCTACAGTGAAGGAGACTCTGCTAGTGGAGCTGTTCAACCGCCTTGGATTAACAACTGTCTTGGTTGTAATCAAGTCAATTTCTGGTCTCCCTTTTCTTTTCTGTTATTTCATTATTTTTATAGTTGCTATTATTTTAAGTTGAATGTCTAGAGGAGGGTATACTTTTATTTTCAGACAATTCACCCCTCCTCTTGCTGGCCCCGCTACACCAACAAGTGGTATCAGAGCCCGACCGCCTTAGAAGGACCAACCGTCAACTGAAGCACAAAGATCAAGACGATGGCCGGAGCTAACATTCATCCCCTGAAGTTCGACGGATACTTCGCTACATGGAAACGAAAAATGGAGGTATTTTTTAAAACTGAATTTGATATACTTTTAATAATGAAGTATGGATATGCAATGCCAAAAGATAAAGAAGAATGCAACTGGACGAAGAAGGAGCAGGTCGATTGCGTGGCCAACGGAAAGGCGTAGTGTAGCTATGTTGTCGAACTTACCCAGATGGTCGTCCGGGTGGGTGGTTCCGTTGTATTCCCCGATCGCCGGGGGCACATAATGCTTTGGCAAAGGGTCCCGCAGGATGGCCTCTGAAAACTGCCGGTTGATCCGCTCGGGGGAGGCATCCGTTCGGGGAGCCTTGCCTTTTCTGTTGTCTCGCATGGGCGCCTCGTCGGATGAAGATCCTCGATCACGGTTAACTGTTGCAACTTCAGGAGGTGTACGGAATAGGGTCCGATGAAATGGAACGGTGGCCGGCGGTGCTTCCGCTCGACCTCCTGACACTGACGTCGCTTGTTGCTCCAACCGCTCGGCTTGCGCCTTCTTTCTCTGTTGCTCCACGAGCTTAGCTGCTCTTGCCTCGATTAGAGCGTCTAGCTCCTCCTGGGAGAGCATCACGGTGCGCTGTCGTCCAGCTTCGTCCATCTCTTCCGCTCGGATGCAGGTGCGTCCCCACAGACTGCGCCAATTTGATCCTGTCCGAACGCTGAATCGATGGACACTGGGTACGTGGCGCTCTTCCAACTGGTGACGTGGACCTCTAACCGGTCGTATGGATCTCCGGCGAACCTGCAAGGAAGTCGGGCCGGGAAGGGGTTCCCGGCGACGACCCTCCGATGCTCAAGTCAGGCAAGAGGAAAACTATGAACTGGCTCCGAAGATGCGAGATCATGTACCTCCGTCGAAGTCTAAGGGCTCTTATATAGAGCTGTGGGGAGGCGTATACACGCCTATCGAGGCGTACACGTGTCCTTTACCATACCTTAGTATGGGCTTGTCAGAGGAACATGCCTGACACCATACTGCTACAGTCCGAGCACCTCTCTGATGGGACAGTAGAACCTTCTGTCGTGAGATTCTGCGTATGGCTTGGTCGTTGAACATGCCTGTTGTCAGAAGATGTCTCCCAATGTCCCCTTGTCCTTGTCTCCTTTTTCCCCGAGCCGAGCGTCCCTCCGCTCGGCAGGCATTGATCCGACCGGACGTAGGTATCGGTCCGACCGGGTGCTCGGCTGAGACTGTTCATTCACAGTATCGATGCTTTACTCCTCGGCCGAGCGAGCTACCCGCTCGGCCCAGCGACCCTGTTCACCATGAGCGTTGGAAACTCGACTCCCTGTCGAGTTGTCTTTGATTCCGCCAGGACCCGTTCGGCCGGTCTATCTAATCCTTCTCCGGTCGGCCGGACCTCATGCTGACCCTTTTGACTTTTGACCACCACGTGGCGTTGACTCCCTTCCAGAGGGTCCCCCGTCCGAACGGCCGGATCAATGACCATTCACTGGGTTATTTTAGCTAGTAGCTCAACCTCCACACACTTAGAAAAATAATCCACCACTACTAACAAAAAATTTTTTTAAGCAGGTGCTATGGGAAAGGGCCCTACGATGTCCATGCCCAACTGATCGAACGAGCAGAAAATAATTGAGTTCTTTAATAACTCCGTGGGGTGGTGCGGGATATTTTGGTGCTTTTGACATAATAAGCAAGTTGTTACCAATTGGGTAGTGTCAGCCTGCATAGTGGGCCAAAAATATTTGGCTAATAATATCTTTTGAGCAAGTGATTGGCTACTTGCATGGTTTCCGCAAGAACCTTGATATACCTCTTGTAAAATATATTGCACGTCATTCGACCCAATATACTTAAGTAAATGGTAGGAAAAAACATGTTTGTAAAGATTATCCCCGATCAAAGTGAACCGACCCGCTCTCTTCTTGATCATATGTGCTTGTTCTCGGTCAATGGTAAACTGTCTTATTGAAGAAATGTGATCAACAGTGCTTGCCAATCACTTTATAACTCCAGGTCAACCTGTCTCTCAATATGAGCTTCTAGTAGTGTCCAGGGTCCAGGTCAATTGTCTTCCACTGGCTTGTCTAGGGTCCATGGTGTTGGGTTTTTCGGGCTGCAAAAACTGCTTTTTCGCGTCGCGGAAACCCCGAAACTCCCTAGCCAACGGATCCGTGCGAAGAGTATAGAACAAAAATTTTACATGTACGAGTTTCTTACCTAGATCTACTCTTAGATCTATATGTTTAGAAAATTACCCTTGATGCGTGCCCTTTTCGAATCCTGCTCGTCCAAGGAAGTGCCGGATCTCAAGATTGTCAACGTAGACAATCCTCTAGAAGTATCCACACGAACAAGATGTGTTCTCTAACACACAAGGATGGAGAAGAGAACACCACAAGTGTGCTAGCACTTCTTGATGCTCTTGGATGAGATTGGAAGAAGAAGAAAGGAAAAGAAGAGAACACACTCCTCTAAAAATCTCTATGTGACTTTCACTAACCTTTCTTCTTGGATTAGACTTACTCTCCTTTCTTCTCCCTTCCTTGAAACCCACAACCAAGAGAAGAGAAGGAGCAAAAAGAGAGCTTGAGGAAGAAGATGATGTGAATGTGAGTGAATGAAAAATTCATTCTCATTCAAAACCAAAAATGTAACCCCCATTCTCATTAAATGTGGCCATTAAAGAGAATAGATTTGTAACCCCCATGAGGTGACACACTTTGATGATGTGGCACATCATCATTAGTCCTCCTAATGCCAAATCACTAATGATGTGGCAAATAGTCAAGTCAAACTTGACTCTTCCTCTTCCTCTCAAGTCAAGTCAAACTTGACTTAATCTCTCTCATGGTTGATCTAATCCAACCATTTAATTCAAGCCAATTTAATATAATGAATCTAATTCATTTAATTAAATTGATTCAATGAGTCATAATCTAAATTAGACTCATTGAACATATGAATCAACTTGAGTCCAACTCAATTAGCCCAATTAGGATTACTCTTAATCCAATTTGATTCATCACATGAATCTAATCCTCTTGGTTCATCATATGAACCTAATCTCCATCCACTTATTCTTTGTGTGTGACCCAATAGGTTCTTGTAACGTTGGCAATGCCCCTAAACCCATTTAGAAGCATAAGTAATGAGCGGTATCTAGCAATACATCATTACTACCCAAGTTACAAGAATGTTGAGATCCAACATCACCTTGTAACTATCAATTGTGACTCTTCACAATATATGACAAGTGCCCTTCTATCCTAGATATCTAGATTGATCAATGTGAGGCATAGACCGTGTCATCCTCTAATCAATCTAAATCTTGAACTCCAAGTAGACTCACTAAATCAAATGAGCTCAATATCCTATATTGACTCATTTGAGCATGGTCATGCACTTCGTGGTCTCACTCTATCAAGAATATCGATGTCTCTCCCGTCATATAGGAGGGATAGATCTCATCTACATCACTCACATCCCTCCACATAATTTGTTACATACCCAGTAATCGCCTTTATAGTCCACCCAGTTACGAGTGACGTTTGACGAAACTAAAGTACATAACTCCTTATGTAGGGAACCATGGTGACTTCAGGTCTAAGGACTAGTAGTCATACTAATAGCCACATGAGAAAGTATATGACACTCATATAACGATCCATGATACTTTCTCATGGCGGGTCATTCAGTATACATTCTCCAATGCATACCTATGTGTCAACTTGATATCTCCATATCCATGACTTGTGAGATCGAGTCATCGAGTTGACCTACATGCTAGTCTTATTGCATTAACATTGTCCCTGAATGTTAATACTCGACTAGGAATGATTAAGAGTAGTGTTCCCTATATCATCTCACTATCGATTCAACCAATCGATTGATATAGGTAAGAACCTTCTACTCAAGGATGTTATTATACTTAGTTTATTTGGCACAAATACAAGTAAGTATAATAACCAAAAACCAAATGTCTTTATTTATATAGAATATGATACAACAAGTCTATAATACAATCATCAAATGATTAGCTCTAGGGCTCTAGCTAACACATGAAACCATGAAGGAGGCCAATTTGGTTAGATCGTCTTCTGTCTGGTTTTCTGCACGGGAAATCTTTTGTATAGTTACCTCTTGGAATTTGACTTTCAACTTTTCAAATGCTTCCATATAGAGTTTGAGTCATTCATTGTTAATCTCATAATTTCTTGACAATTGTTGAGCGGCTAACTAGGAGTCCGAATAACTTAGGACCTGGGTGGCTCCCACATAGTTTGTTGAGCGGCTAACAATTGTTGAGCGGCTAATTGCTGCATGCAGATAGGCTATCAATGCTTCCTATTCTGCTTCATTATTGGTAGCTCGATAATTTAACCGAACAAATAACTACATTCTATCCTCTCGGGGTGATATCATAAGAATTCTTATTCCACTATCCTGTGGGGTGAATGATCCATCTACATATATCTTATAAGTTTCTTCTAGCTTGGGGTTTTATATTTTTATTATAAAATCAACTAAGGCTTGAGCCCTGATAGCTAATCGGGATTGATATTATATATCATACTCACTGAACTTTGTGGTCCACTTGATCAACCTCCCTGAAACCTCCGAGTTGATAACCACTCAGCCTAGGGTGCTGTTGGTTAGTACAATGATTGGGTGGATAAAAAAATAAGGATGTAACCTCCGAGCGGCTAAGACCAATCTGTACACCAATTTCTCGAGTGTGGTGTAGTGACACTCGACTCCCTTTAATAAATGACTTAAGAAATATACAGGTTGTTGCTCTTTTTCCTCTTGCCTCATCAACACTGACTCGACAGCTTGTTCATTTGCAAACAAGTAAACCTATAAAGGTTCACATTCTATTGGATTAGCAAGTATAGGCGAGGTGGATAAATAACTTTTTAACTCCTCGAATGCCTTGTCATAGTTAGCATCCCATTAAAATTTGATCACTCGGTAGAGAATCTTAAGGAAGGGTATATGATAACTATCATTTTTATTAATTGATTATTTTGGCTCTTATTATTATTATTATTTTACCTTCTCACATGCTTAATTTTATGATTATATTACATTTTGTGAGGAGAGTCTATTTTGGACTTAATTATAAATTTTTTACAAATTGTGAAATTTAATTTCATATTTTTATGTGGTTTTGTAGGAAATTCAAAAAGCCATGGATTAGGATCGAGCCGGATCGAATTTGACCTGATTTGGAGGTCAAATGGAGGTGATCAAGCTGAATCAGTGTGGACCGTTAATCTAGATTAAGAGAGATCTTGCTTCTTCATTCTGATGTAAGCATCCTGCCCTTGATCCAAATCTAAAATGATATAGGCCATTGGATCCATGCAAGAAGGCAACTTGATCCGTACCACTCATCTCTTCATCAACAGGATCAAACGGCTAGATCTTCATCCACCTCCTTCATCAAAATGGACGGCCTAGATCGCAAGAGAGGAAAGCTCCCTTTTCTTACCTTCACGCGGACGAACAGAAGCTAGCAACCTCTGTATCGCGACATCATCTTCCTCGTGCGGGCTAGGGCACGCAAGACCACCCACTCTTTTCTTCCTCTTCCTTTCTCTTAGCAATCGGCTGACGGCTTTTCTTCTCTTCCCTTGCCGCCGGCCGGTCATCCACAGCCACCCTTCTCCTTGCGATTTCCAGCAGCGACGACAACAATTTCAAGTGGCGGGAGCGGTGAGCTTGGCAGTGATTTCCGATCATCCACCTCACCGGAGGGGTTCTCCGGTGAGATCCTTCACCTTCTAGCACTTTTCCAAGGCTTCACCGTTTAGGGTTCAAGCAGCAGCGACAGAGAAGTGTGCGGCAGTCCAAATTTTCCAGCAACTTTTAGCGAAGGGGTTCTTCGTTGGAAGATTCGTCTCACCATCATCGTGTCGAAGCAAGCAGCGCTCGGCAGTATAAAAATAATAGCAACTATAAAAGTATACCCTCCTCTAGACTTTCAACTTAAAATAATAGCAACTATAAAAATAATGAAATAATAGAAAAGAAAAGGGAGACCAGAAAATGACTTGGTTACAACCAAGACGGTTGTTAATCCAAGGCGGTTGAACAACTCCACTAGCATAGTCTCCTTCACTGTAGGCGGAAAAGTCTTTTTATACTTAGAATGCTCACTAGTTTCTAGGAATTGATTACAAAGTTGATTGCTTGAATGAATATCTAATTCCTAGGTCCAGGGGTCCTTTTATAGCCCCTGGAAAGTCTATCTCGAAGGTCCAAGGCGCCTCCAACAAGAGTTTAAGGCGCCTCCAATAGTTTGACAGGATAAAACTTTATCCGATTGCAAACGACAAGTTTTACTGGGTCTGAGGTGCCTCAAATGGCCTTGAAGGCGCCTCGGACTGGGTCTGAGACGCCTCCAAGCTGTCTGAGGCGCCTCAGACAGTGGAGGTAGTTGAGGCGCCTTTAGCATTGGTCTGAGGCGGCTCTGGCTAGCTTCTTCAGCTCCTTTTGGCTTTCTTTCTCCTTTCGAAGCTCCGATTGATTGGGTGATTGCGGCCAACCGAAATAGGGCTCACCCGAACCCAATTCCCGGCCTTTTCCTCGAGCAGTCTTCCGTCCCGATTTTACGTCCCTCGAACGTCGCGCACGTTCTTCTCGCCCACCGGTGTACTCTTCCGCAACTCTCTCATCCTTCGGACGCACCGAACCCGTCGGCTCCCTTCCTGTGTGATCCTTCTCGCTAGCTGCGTCTTCCCCTCGACTTTCTGCGCTCCTAAGCTCCTGCACACTTAGACACAATGATCAAAAACAAATAGGACCTAACTAACTTGGTTGATCACATCAAAACAACCACGGGATCCAACAATCTCCCCCTTTTTGATGTGCATCAACCCAAGTTTAAGTTAGAGAAAAACCAGCGATGTAGTAATTTAAAGAAATTACAAAACTAACATTTAAAGTCTAAATTTACAATTAAACTAAATTGCAACACGCATAAAATTTAGTTTTAATACTAATTGTTGAAAAGCATAGTAAAAAAAAATTAACCAAAGTTTGTTTTACTTCTCTCTAAACTTACTTGTACCTATTTTTCTCCCTTTGATCACAGCAAAATCGGGCTACAAAATATGTAAAAAATAAATTCTAAGTTAATTAAGAAGAGATTTGAAAAAGATTTTCTAAAAAGTTCTAAGTCTGTTGAAAAAATTCTAAAGTTTTTGAAGAAATTTTCTAAAAAGATTTGAAAATAAATTTCATAAGTTTTTGCAAAAAAAAAAATTAAGTTAAACCAAAATTTTTTTTAACTTTAGTAGACTTTTCAGTTTAGGCAAAAAATAGTTCTAAAGATTTTCCAAGTAAAAGTGTTAAGCAAGAATATTTTCCTAAGTATGAAAATATTTTAAAAAAATTAAAAAAAAATTAAAGCATTATCTAATTTTAATTTTAATGCTTTAATAAGAAGTTAATTAAACATTTCATTTCAATATTTTGGCTTTCAGGTCGTGGCAAGGCACTAGGTCTTCTTGGTTATTGGAACAACAACCACTTCCTTAGACAAAGCCTCAAAAGAAATTATCTGTTTAATTTTTCTTCTTAAAGCCTTAATTTAAAGAAAAAATCAATCTAAAACGAATTTTGGAATCCAATAAAAGTTCCTTCCTACTGGATTAATCAGAAACTTAGGAGGTACATAGTTTCTAGAAATTTTCCTAAGTTGTCCCTGATGTTTTCTAATGTGCCAATTTAATTTTCTATAAATCCTTAGTTTTGATTTTGGAAATTTATTTAAGCGTGCATTATTTTTCAATTTCTCAATTTCAATTTTTAATTTTTCATTTTCTAAATTTAAATTATCATACATTTCTAATGGGCATGCTTTTGCTAAGTTCAATTTTAATTCAGCATTTTCTTTTTCTAATTTTGCTAGATCTTTTGTAAGCAATTTGATAAATTGAAATGACTGAGTAGGAGTGAGATCACGTAACTTACTTACCTTAAGCGGTGATGCTCCCCCTTCGTCACAGCTTTCTTCTTCTTCTTCTTCTTCTTCTGATGTTTCTCCCCCTTCATCTATGCTCATCTCTGAGCTTGAGTCATCTTCGAAGAGATGGTTGGCCATCAGTGCTCTCGAGAAGGCTTCGGCTTCTGATTCGGAGAATGAAGAATCATCCCAAGTGGCCTTCAGACTCTTGCGTGTAGAGGACGTCGGTCTTTGAGGCTTCTCCTTGTGCCTTTTCTTCAATTTGGGGCAGTCATCCTTGATGTGCCCTTCCTCGTTGCAGTTGTGGCATCAGACCGTCCTTATGTTCCGTTGATGTTTCTTCGACTGCGATTTAAACTTATTAGTTTTAACGAACTTATTTAATTTTCTTACCAGAAGAGCAGCTTCAATTTCGTCGATCGACACTTCGGAGTCAGGATCGTCCTTTTCGGCTTGTAGGGCAATGTTGAAGTTCGTCTTTTCTACTTGTTTAGGCTCTGCAAGTCGAGTCTCGTGAAGTTCGAAGGTAGAAAATAAAATTTCTAAACTACTTACCTCAAAGTCCTTAGAGATGTAGTAAGCATCTACTAAGGACGCTCACTCTGGAGTCATTGGGAAGGCGTTTAGTGCATACCGGATGGAATCTCGGTTTGTTACCGTTTCACCAAGATTTGTTAGTTGCGTTATCAGCTCCTTGATCCTTGCTTGGAGTTGCGCAACCTTCTCGCCGTTGTTCATCCGGAGATTTGTTAGTTGTGTCCGGAGGCCGTCGCGCCTTGCTAGCTTCGCTTCTGAGGTGCCCTCGTGGAGCTCCAGGAATTTATCCCAGAGGTCTTTGGCGGAGTCGTAGCTTCCGATCTGACTTACCTCCTGGGGCGGCAGAACACTGAACCTTATAGCTGGCGAGAAGTCCAAGCGGGTCGACGGGCTGACCGGACGCTTGGCGAGAAGTCCAGACGGGTCGACGGGCTGACCGGACGTCTGGCAGGTAAGTGAGGTAAGTCACTGGAGGGGAGTGACTGCGAGGACGCGTTCCCGGGTAGGGAACATTAGGCGTCGATCCGGCTTAGATCCATTTCGGATATCTAAGTCGAGATCGTGACTAGATTCCGGTCTCGGAAAGACGGAATCTAAGTCATACTTTGCTCATCTATAAAACTGTGCTAACACTCTTTGCTGCAGGGTACATTTGCCTCGGACTAACCTTTTCTTGCAGGAGAAGGACTTTCTGGAGAAGAGGGGTCCGGGCGCCCGGAGGGGATCCGGGCGCCCGATTCATCCAGCCGAGTCGTCGCCACGTGGAGCATCATGGTTTGTGCAGCTACGTCACATTCCAGGCGCCCGGAAGGGATCCAGGCGCCCGGGACAGCATATAAAAGAAGCCCCAGGCAGGAGCTTCAGAATCAATCATCAACTGAGAACTTTTCGACTGCTGGTCCTGCTGCTCTACGTTCCTGCGACGCTAACAAAGCTCCGACAAAGTGCTTCTTCGTTTTTCTTAATTTCCTTGTCGGTATTACTTTGTTTCATTAGCATTTCCTGTATTCATTTTGTAATTATATTCGAATTGCTAGTGATTGCCCAACTAAAGTGGTCAAGGACCACGGGCCTTCGAGTAGGAGTCGTCACAGGCTCCGAACGAAGTAAAAACAACTGTGTCTACTTTACTTTTCCGCTGCGCTTATACTCGATATTTTTGAATCGATATTCACCCCCCCTCTATCGAATCCAACGGTCTTACATAATGTAACTAAGAGAGTGCAAGTCCAGGTTGGACTAGTGGTCACAAATGCAACTTAATCGAGGTGAAACATTAGCGAGGTCTCCTAAGTTGGAGGTCCGTTAGTGGTGGTGTGAAGAGGGATGTGCTAAGGTGACTATCAATGCCCATATTAATTACTTGAGGTGAATGAGGTTAGACTTAATTAAATTAAGGCGGCGTTTGGTTCTATCTTAGGAATCGGAATGAGAATGAGTATCATAGTATTGTGGAATAGGAATGGATATGAGCTTGGATATTATTCCTAAAAATAATGTATGGTTAGTTGAATATTTTCAATTGGAATGAACCTAAATTTCTTTTATTTACCCTTAGAGGAAAATAAGAGAAAAAAATAGATGGAAGAGAAAGTTGAATGTGAGAAAAACATGCGATGAGAGAGAAAGTGTGAAGAGAAAGTGTGATGAGAGAAAATGAGGAGAGAGAGCGTGATACGAGAGATTGACACAGATGGAGTGAAATGCCGGGTGTTTCTTACTACCATCTCGAGATCGGCGCAACGATGGTTTCGGAGGCTGCCGAACGGATCCATCACCAGCTTTAAAGAGTTCCGCGTTGCCTTTCTCCATCATTTTGTGAGCAGTCAGCGTTACCAGAAGACCAGTGTCAGTCTATTTGCCATCAAACAAGAGCCCAGGGAGCCGCTCCGAGCTTACATCCAGCGGTTCAACCGGGTGGCCATGGATATTCCAACGGCCACCTCAGAAACAATGATGAATGCGTTCACGCAAGGCCTCGTGGACGGTGACTTCTTTCGTTCACTTATTCGAAAGCCATCCTGAGACTATGATCATATGTTACACCGGGCCAATGAATACATTAATGTGGAGGAAGCCCAGGCGGCCTGAAGAAAAGAAACTCCAACTGAGCGACTAGCCCCTGCCGAGCGGAAGTCGCCCACTGGCCACCAGCCGCCCAGAGGACCGCGAGCCGAAGCAGTCCGCCCTCACTACGCAAGGTCCCACGCCGTCCAAGAGGTGGCCGCCGAGCGACCCAAGCCAAAAAAGAAGGTATGGACCCCCATGTTTTGCTCATTCCACCGGACTGACACGCATAATACACGAGATTGCCGAAGCCTTCCCCTGATCGCCCACCCCGCTCCTCGGAGTGGTTGTCGTCGATCGCCATCAACCGACAGGCGACAGCGACACCATGAAGCTGATCGGAGGATATCCAGAAAGTCTCCCAAGCGGTATCATCCTCAGGGGCACGAGGACAATCCCCGGGTATCCAAGGAGCGTCCTAGGCCGTCCGCCCGGGATAAAGAAAATAGAAGCAACACGTCCCGGGGTGAAATCAACATCATCGCTGGCGGGCCGACCAGAGGTGACTCCAACAGAGCAAGGAAGGCTAGTGTCAGGCAGCTCCAGATCCATGCGGTCGGCTGCAGTCAAGAATGGGCGAGCGAGCCCGAAATCAGTTTCGGGCCCAGGGACCTTGGGGGAGTCGAAGTGCCACATGACGACGCCCTCCTCATCAAAGCGGTAATAGCTAACTATACTATTCACCGCATTTTTATCGATACAGGCAGCTCGGTCAACATCATATTTAAAAAGGCTTTCGACCAACTACAAATTGATCGAGCTGAGTTGCTGCCCATGACAACCCCCCTCTACGGGTTTACGGGCAATGAAGTTCTGCCAGTCAGATAGGTCCGACTGGTTATTTCGCTGGGAGAAGAGCCGCTCAGAAGGACGCGGACTGCCAACTTCGTCGTCATCGACTCTCCTTCAGCATACAATGTTATCCTGGGAAGACCAGCTCTCAGTGAGTTCCGAGCGACCGTATCCACCTTCTACCAGAAAATTAAGTTCCCGATTGAAGATAAAGTTGGAGAAGTGCGAGGAGACCAGCTGGCGACTCGGTGATGCTACGTCGAAATGGTCCGAGCCGAAGCTAATTCCGCGCGGAAGACACCACGGATCGAGGTGAACGCCATAACCGAAAAACCACCCTCTTTGGTTTATGAAGAAAAAGAGGAGGTTCAGATCCACCCGACCCGATCGGAGGCCACCACATTCATTGCGGCCGATCTGGAGGCAAGCCAGAAAAAGGAGGTGATCAAATGTCTCCAGAGAAACTGCGACGTCTTCGTTTGGTCAACGCATGAGCTGCCGGGAATTTCGCCAAATATAGCACAGCATGAGCTTCACGTCTGACCGGACGCTCGGCCGGTGAAGCAAAGGAAGAGGGACTTTAGCGCCGAACAAAATGCCATCATCCGAGCGGAGGTCGAGAAACTCCTGGAGGCCGGCTATATAAGGGAGGTCCAGTTCTTGAGCTGGCTCGCAAATGTAGTGCTAGTCTCCAAGTCGGGCAACAAGTGAAGGGTTTGCATCGACTTCCGGGATCTCAACAAAGCATGCCCAAAGGATTTTTACCCTCTGCCCCGGATTGATCAAATGGTGGACTCCACAGCCGGGTGCGAGTTGATATGCATGCTAGACGCTTATCAGGGCTACCATCAGGTGCCGCTCGCCCGAGAAGATCAAGAAAAGGTCAGCTTCGTCACAGCCGACGACACTTACTGTTACAATGTAATGTCGTTCGGACTGAAGAATGCGGGAGCAACCTACCAGCGCTTAATGGATAAGGTATTCAAGGAGCAGATCGGATGTAATTTAGAAGTATACGTGGATGATATTCTCATTAAGTCTGTCCGAGCGGCTGATCTTTTTATGGACATGGAGGAAACCTTCCGAACGCTGAGGAAGTACGGAGTCAAGCTGAACCCTCAGAAATGTTTATTCGGAGCAAAAGGCGGGCGTTTCTTGGGTTATATAGTGACCGAGCGGGGCATAGAGGCAAATCCCAGCAAGGTAAAAGTGTTGCAAGATATGCCACCCCCCAAGAAATCTAAGGGAAGTACAGCGCCTGACCAGGCGGATAACGGCATTGTCAAGATTCATCTCCAAGACTGCCGACCGGAGTCTCCCTTTCTTTAAGATCCTACGCAAAGCTACTAAGTTTCATTGGGACAAAGAATGCGATCGAGCGTTTGAAGAGCTGAAGACATACCTGAACTCCTTGCCCGTATTAGCCAAGCCAGCTGTAGGTGAGCCGCTCTGTATTTATTTATCTTCAACCGAGCGGGCAGTAGGCTCGGCGTTAGTGAGGACGAGCGGTGAAGAACAACCCATGTACTTCCTGAGCCATATTCTAAAAGATACTGAATCTCGCTACACTGGGCTCGAGAAGCTGGCTTTTGCTTTGTTCCTCGCCGCTCGGAGACTTCGTCCTTATTTCCTGGCACATACAATCATCGTCCGGACAAATAGCCCATTGGGAAGAGTGCTGCTGAATCCAGAAGCGTCCGGATGGCTCATCAAATGGACAACGGAGTTGAGTGAATTTGACATTCAGTATCAACCCCGTTCGTCGATAAAGGCGCAGTCCTTAGCAGATTTTGTTACCGAAGTGCAAAAGCCCGAGCCCGAAGCTATGTGGAAAATATTTGTGGATGGATCGTCCACTCGGCGCGGGAGCGGAATTGGTGTGCTATTACTCTCCCCCCAAGAAGAATGGATGCACCTATCCATCCGACTGGACTACAAAGCCACAAATAATGAAGCGGAGTATGAGACCCTCATAGCCGGCTTGCAGGCAGCCTAGCATGTAGGCGCCGGTCGGGTGACACTCCATTCAGACTCCCAGCTGGCCGCTCAGCAGCTCGGGCACTTTTGAGATTAACAATGCTCGGCTCAAGCTCTACGCTGAGGCCTTCGAAAAGCTCAAGGCCCACTTCAAAGAAGTCATTATCCAGAAGATACCCCAAGCGGAGAATCAGGCGGCAGATGAGTTAGCCAAGCTCGCAAGTTCAATATCGCCTGTCATCATCCAGCAACCAATCGAGCAAGTATCCTTGGTGGCGCACATTGACCGGATGGAGGGCCTCTCATTTCTGAGCGATTGGAGGACAACCATCATGAAGTGTCTGCGCTCGGGTGTGACACCGTCCGATCGGGAGGAAGAACAACTATTGAGGAGGAGAGCCGGTCGGTTCACGCTCGTTGGAGACCAACTCTACAAGAAGGCTTTCTCCCGCCCACTTTTGAAGTGTGTGAGCTCGGAGGACGCGGAGTACATCCTCCACGAAGTGCACCAAGGATCGTGCGGAGGACAACCGATCGGACGATCGCTGGCTAGGAAGATCCTGCTGGCCGGGTACTTCTGGCCAACCTTGCAAGCAGACGCCACTCGGACCTTCGCGACGTGCCTTTCCTGCCAGAAGTACCACAACGTCTCCCACCGACCGATGGAGGAGATGAAAGCATCTACAGTATCTTGTCCGTTCGATCAATGGGGAATGGATATCGGAGGTCCGTTCCCTATGGCTACCAGTCAGCGGAAGTTTCTTCTAGTGGCGGTCCACTACTTTTCCAAATGGGTGGAGGCCGAGCCACTGGCCAAGATCACCGAGCAGATGGTCAAAAGGTTTATCTGGCAGCATATAATCTGTCGGTTCGACATTCCTCGCCGGCTCATATCTGATAACGGGCGACAGTTCGTTGGGAAGCAGCTCGAAGAATAGTGCAAAAGTTATGGCATCGAACAACACTTTACTTCCATGGCGTATCCCCAGAGCAATGGTCAAGCCGAAGTAGCCAATCGGGAGATTCTTCGCATTCTTCGGGCTCGGCTCGACCATATGGGAGGAAGCTGGGTGGACGAGCTGTCGGGCGTCCTATGGGCTATCCGCACGACTCCAAAGGAGGGAACGGGTGTCACGCCGTTCCATTTAGTGTACGGCGGCGAAGCAGTTATCCCAGTTGAAGTTGGCGTAGAGTCCGTCCGGATCAAGAACTATGATGATGAAAATCCCGAGCGGAGGGAGATGGAGTTGGACTTGATCGACGAAGAGCGAGCCAAGGCGTCCGTCCGGCTGATGGCGTACCGGCAGAGAATGAAGCAAAACTACAACCATCGCGTGATCCCTAGAGCATTCCAGGTCGGCGACCTAGTGTGGAAGAAACTAAAGTCGGTCGGGGACGTTGGCAAGCTGGAAGCTCCTTGTGTGGGCCCCTTCAGAGTCATTGAAAAGCTCCGGTCGGGTGCCTATTATTTGGAGGACGAAGACGGACATCAACTGGATCGACCATGGAGCGCGAACCACCTCCAGCCTTACCGAGAGGGGTGAAAGGTGCGCCGATGTAATGTATGCTGTATCTTTTCCGTTCGGCTGTATATTTGAAATGCAGGAGTAAAAAAATCGGAAAATTAGTGCAAGTATAGGGCATCGTCAGCCGAATCTGAAGACCGTCGAGCTCCGACGTTAAAAATCGAGAGTCGCTCCGGCGACTATAAGCCCTCCGGCCGGAAGACCGTCGAGCTTCGACGTCAAAAATCGAGAGTCGCGCCGGTGACTATAAACCCTCCGGCCGGAAGACCGTCGAGCTCCGACGTTAAAAATCGAGAGTCGCGCCGGCGACTATAAACCCTCCGGCCGAAAGACCGTCGAGCTCCGACGTTAAAAATCGAGAGTCGCGCCGGCGACTATAAGCCCTCCGGCCGGAACACCGTCGAGCTCCGACGTTAAAAATCGAGAGTCGCGCCGGCGACTATAAACCCTCCAGCCGGAAGACTGTCGAGCTCCGATGTTAAAAATCGAGAGTCGCGCCGGCGACTATAAACCTTCCGGCCGGAAGACCGTCGAGCTCCGACGTTAAAAATCGAAAGTCACGCCGACGACTATAAACCCTCCGGCCGGAAGACCGTCGAGCTCCGACGTTAAAAATCGAGAGTCGCGCCGGCGACTATAAACCCTCCGGCCGGAAGACCGTCGAGCTCCGACGTTAAAAATCGAGAGTCGCGCCGGCGACTATAAAACCTCCGGTCGGAATACCGTCGAGATCCGACGTTAAATATCGAGAGTCGCGCCGGCGAATAAGCCCTCCGGCCGGAAGACCGTCGAGCTTCGACGTTAAAAATCGAGAGTCGCGCCGGCGACTATAAACCCTCCGGTCGGAAGACTCTCGAGCTCCGACGTTAAAAATCGAGAGTCACGTCGGCGACTATAAGCCCTCCGGCCGAAAGACCGTCGAGCTCCGACGTTAAAAATCGAGAGTCGCGCCGGCGACTATAAACCCTCCGGCCGGAAGACCGTCGAGCCCCGACGTTAAAAATCAAGAGTCGCGCGGCGACTATAAACCCTCCGGCCGGAAGACCGTCGAGCTCCGACGTTAAAAATCGAGAGTCACGCCGGCAACTATAAGCCCTCCGGTCGGAATACCGTCGAGCTCCGACGTTAAAAATCGAGAGTCGCGCCGGCGACTATAAAACCTCCGGTCGGAATACCGTCAAGCTCTGACGTTAAATATCGAGAGTCGAACCGGCGACTATAAACCCTTCGGACGGAAGACCGTCGAGCTCCGACGTTAAATATCGAGAGTCGTACCGGCGACTATAAACCCTCTGGCCGGAATGAAAGACGCTTGACGATAAGCGGCAAGGGAAAGTAGTGACAAGTCGTATGCCACTTGCACCTGCTCGGGAGGCCTAGTTGGCCGAGTTGTGTGTCATAGGCCCTGACCAATCACTCACAAGCATGCAAAGTAAAAATGAAGTTGCACAAAGATAATTTTTTCAGAGATTAAAGAAATTAGGGCCGAAGCAGCCGAATTACAAAAAGGAAGTTTTTTGGCCGAACGACCGAATTACATGAAGACTTCTACTCCAAAAAATCATAAACGGTCTTCGGGATGGAGGAGAGAAGCGCCACATAGTCTTCGGTCCGGATAGTGGTGGAGTAAGCGCCTGACTTGGGTAGTTCAGGGTTGTCATGATCATGATAAAAGCATTTCACATCCATGCTGCAGCTAATTAGTAACTGAAGATAATGTACTTGCCAGAGCATGCCTCCTGATATTCTTTGAGGGCCGCTCGGGAGGCGTCGGCGGCGGCCTGGTGTTCTTGCAAGGCAGCTTCCAGCTTCATCACCTCGTCCGATCGGGCCGCCTTCTCACCGGCCAGTTGATCCATCAGCTCCTTAACCCGTTGCTCCAGGCCCCGAGCCTCGACATTCTTCTTATCCAGATCGGTGATAGCCGTGTTCTTCCGCTCGGTGGCCAGGCTTATTTTGCGGTCCCGTGATTTGACCTGTCATTAGAGTTCACCTAGAGTATGGTCCTGATCGGCCGTCTTTTTTTGCTCAGCCGCCAACAGATCTTGGGTCTTTTTTAGTTCTTTCTGCAGCTCGGCGTATGAGGGGCCTTGAGAGCCGAGCGGGCTGCCCGAACCCTTCAGCCTCTTTAGCTCCTCATCCACCATAGCCAGACGATTGGAGACCGCGATCTCCTCCACCCATCTCTGATATAAGCAAGATTGTTAGTAGCCGATTGGAAAGAGTGCGTAGAAGACTTCAAAGAAAACATACTTACCCCAGTGGCCTGTTGCATATGGCTATTGGCCAGATTGCTGAGCGGAATCATTGCGACACGTGCCCGAGAGGCCGCCGATGGCGGCTTCGTGGCCACCTACGAGGACGTCACGGAGCGCCGCCGGGCCGAGGCCCGCATCGCCTTCCTGGCGCATCACGACATGCTGACCGGCCTGCCTAACCGGGTGGCGGAAGCTGGAGAAGGATCGGAGGCCGGCGCAGAAAACTGGGACAAAATGGCCGAGCGTCGGACTTGGCGGGGAGCGGGCGGAAGGGTGCTGACGGGAATGGCCTCGAGGGGGTCCGCGGACGCATCCAGCTGGGATGGGGTTCGATCGGACGAAATCGCCTCAACCGCTGGTGCTTTATCGCGAGAATCGGCGGTGGTCCGTTCGGATGGCTGGACCGCGGAAGTCGCCGATCGGAGTGGTGTTTCCACTCGGCGCCTCTTTTGTCGAAGAGGGCGCTCTTCCTCCGGAGCGGAGCCTTCCTCCCGGATGGAAGGACCTCGGCTAGAAGTTATGCCAACCGCCGGCTCCGGGAGAGAAGCCTGAGCCGCCGACTCCCCCGCATTCGTGTCGCTCTCTCCTTCGTTAGAGCCGACCGGGGTGATGCCCAGTTGCTCCATCTCTTTGGCGGCTGCGGCCTCGAGCGCCGCCGCTTTCCTCTTCAAAATGCCGGCCATCACGGACTCCATGACAATGTCCGCTGCAAAGGAAAAAGGAGAAAATCAGTTAGCAATCAAGGCGAATGCACAAGTAAAATTCTTACCGAAGCCGCTCGGGAGGGGAGTCCGGATTGGACTCAGACCAAATATGTACATCACCCCTTCGGGCAAGAATTTGTTGATGTCGAGCCTCAGACTGGCTAGCATGTTGGCGGCGTGAAGATAATCCGGTCGGGTCTTGAACCTCTTTAGCTCAGGGGAGGTTGGCGGTCCGATCTGCCACTGGGTTCGGAAGGAGGCCCGTTCGGGAAGACGCAGATAGAAGTAAAATTCTTTCCAATGTTTATTGGAAGAGAGCAGTTTATTGAAGAAGACTAAACCGGGCCGAGCCTGGAACATGTAAGTGCCCAGCTCGGACTGTTTGGGGTAATAAAAATAGTATAAGACCTCCGGTCGGAGGGGAATGTTATGGATTTTGAACAAGACGACAACGCCACATAGAAGGCAGAAAGTGTTAGGGACTAAGCTTCCAAGCTGAATGCCGAAAAAATTACAAACTTCTACGATGAAGGGATGGATTGGAAAGCGCAGACCGACTATGAATTGGTCGCGGAAAACACAGAAAGCTCCGCACGGCGGTTTGTATGGCCGAGCGGAGGGGGAGGGTAAGATAATTTCAAAATCAGAAGGGATGTCGAAATTGTCCATCAGAATATCGGCGTCACGCCGATCGAAGCACGACTCCATGGTAGTATACCACGGGCCGAGGGCTTGGTCTTGAGGCTGAGAGGAACTGGCCATTGTCCGAACGGATGAAACCACAAAAAGCGAAGAAAGGCAAACGATAGAAGGAAGAAGATGACAAACAGTGCAGTGACCAGGGAGCGAGAACTCGACAAAAAACACGAGAGTAATAGAGAAAGGGTGAGGACCTTACAAAGAAGCAGACGAAGATCGAAGGCGGAGGCTGGAGATCGCCGGAAACAGAAAAGCGGGATCACCAGAAGTCTGAAACGGCAGGGAAAGCTTCTGGGCACGTGAGAGCAAGAATGCGGCGAAGGGGGAGAAGGAGAAGGCTTTATAGGGTTGAGCCCGAGCGGCCTCCACCGTCGGATGCAGGTCACGAGAACCGAAGCACGTATCGGGCCGTCTATTTCAAACCACCTCGGTCTCGTCGTCCACCACGCCGCCGCCGTACGATGACGGCAGCAATGGCACGTGGCATTCGACCACTGGAGAGCATTTAATGAGCGCCTTCACGAGGCGCAGAGCGCATGCCCGGCCTTAATGTCGAAGATTGGCGTAAATTTTGAGGAGATCCGAGGAATGTTGGCGTTGACTGAGGTCGTAGCTACCCCCCCCCCCCCCCCCACGAGCCGAGTGGAGGATGGTTTCTTAAATGCGCCGCTCGGCACTACGGGCATCCAGTCAGTCAGACTATGTACCTCCTTCGACTAGACTTGAAGGGAAGGCAAGTGATCCGGCCGTTCGGACGGGGGACCCTCTGGAAGGGAGTCAACGCCACGTGGTGGTCAAAAGTCAAAAGGGTCAGCATGAGGTCCGGCCGACCGGAGAAGGATTAGATAGACCGGCCGAACGGGTCCTGGCGGAATCAAAGACAACTCGACAGGGAGTCGAGTTTCCAACGCTCATGGTGAACAGGGTCGCTGGGCCGAGCGGGTAGCTCGCTCGGCCGAGGCGTAAAGCATCGATACTGTGAAGGAACAGTCTCAGCCGAGCACCCGATCGAACCGATACCTACGTCCGGTCGGATCAATGCCTGCCGAGCGGAGGGACGCTCGGCTCGAGGAAAAAGGAGACAAGGACAAGGGGACATTGGGAGACATCTTCTGACAATAGGCATGTTCAACAACCAAGCCATACGCAGAATCTCACGACAGAAGGTTCTACCGTCCCATCAGAGAGGTGCTCGGACTGTAGCAGTATGGTGTCAGGCATGTTCCTCTAACAAGCCCATACTAAGGTATGGTAAAGGACACGTGTACGCCTTGGTAGGCGTGTATACGCCTCGGTAGGCGTGCATACGCCTCCCCATAGATCTATATAAGAGGCCTCAGACTTCGACGGAGGTACGCGATCTCGCATCTTCGGAGCCACTTCATAGTTTTCCTCTTGCCTGACTTGAGCGTCGGAGGGTCGTCGCCGGGAACCCCTTCCCGGCCCGACTTCCTTGCAGGTTCGCCGGAGATCCATACGACCGGTTAGAGGTCCATGTCACCAGTTGGAAGAGCGCCATGTACCCAGCGTCCATCGATTCAGCGTTCGGACAGGATCAGTCATCAAATTTCTCTGGAAAAACATTGTTTGCTTGTTTAGAATTCCACATAAACTCATTTCAGATAATAGAAGGCAATTCCAAGATAAAAAAAATTTGAGAATGGTGCTCAAGCTACGGTATCTTGCAGACCTTTACATCTGTTGCTTATCCACAGAGTAATATAGAGATCATTAGAGGACTTAAAACTAAGTTGGATCATGTTGGAGAAAGCTAGGTCGAGGAACTACCTAGTATATTGTGGGCATATTGCACAACTGTCACGCCCCGGAGGAGTCCCTGTCCGAAGAAATTTCGGCAGCATCTCCCCTGTACGGCGGACAATCTGAAACTTTCTACATATCCATATACCTCAGCCACATGCGGCTGGAATAATAACAGTAAATAAACAATTACCCACACAGTTTAATAGTAGACAAACAGAGCAGTAATAAGATGACTCGAAAACAACCCTACTCCACTACACCCATAAAGCTCAAATATAATTTTTCCTACTCCACTACACTCATAAAACACAAATATGACAAACTCACATCTTCTGCGGTCCAGGTAGGTATGCAGTAAAACATATCGAATAAAAATCCATCGACAAATACAATCCATACATTATCCAAGTATCAAAATAAACCAATTCTAAACATAGTCAAATAAGAAGAAAAACTAAAAGGTCAATAAATCCTCATGGTCTGCAGGGGACCAGCAATTGGAACTCTCTCCTGACAGCATCAACCTGAAAATATCAACAATGGAGGCGGGGTGAGTCCAACACTCAGCAGGTACAACTGATATACAAAGTAGGGAAATAACATCTAGCACTAATCATGCGTACAGTCTCCTGATATAAAAGGATGAAATGCAACTGAAGTAAACAAGAGAAAAACTGTACTAACCAGGACCTGAGTATAAGGACAAACAGTCCGAGTGGCATAGAAATCCTGTATGCATGTCAAACATAGGCGTCCAAATAATATACAGCATATAAATGCAGCAAGCACAAACACAAGCAATAAATACATCAATGCATATGATGCCAATGATGCGTCCTGGTCACCCCTGACGCCAGTCAATCATCTCACACACAATAGTGAGGTCGAGTGGGTAGGGCTGTGACAATCGTGCACTCTGTCGTCACTACTCCTGATGAGTGACCGAGTGGACGGGATGCTATCGGAGTACACCTATCCTCCTACCCCAAATCATAAATGGGGGAGCGCAATGCTCTCAACTCCCGGTACACGATGACGGGGAGGAATCCCTGCCGGCTAACACGTTGCATCACGCTACCCATGAGCGGACCAACGGAGCCAAACAAAGTCCCTGCTGCAACACACACTGCCTGAATCGACCACTAACCCATGAGTGGTGGTGTGTGCAGATCCATGTAACTGGCGATGTGCTCAACAATAATGGAGTGGACTATCGCACAGCATGTAATCATGCAAATGGTGCATGGCACTAACCACAAAATATCCTGAGCTAATCCATATATATATATATATATAAAAGTGCACCATAGGTCAACGAATCAAATCAAAGGTACACTGAAGGTATAAAACCTAAGTCCTGAATATGGTGAAGCATGGTATATCACTACCCCTATAAGCGTGTATCAACATGTAAGGAATACATGAGATGCAAAACAATCAATCAACCAATCATGTAACAGGTATCGGGTAGTGATTAACCGAAACAAATAAGAGAACATAATTATTGCTACTTGTTAAATTCACTACTATGCATATCAAATACAGAAAGTCAAAAGTACCCGCCTCCAAATAGAAAAGTTCAAATCGGTAATCGAGATACTCGTCTCGCGTCAAAATCCCGTGTCACCAATATACGTACATTTATTTAGCTAAAACTCAACGAACAGCTAAATAAAATCTCAACGACCAATAGGATAAGATCCTAATCAACCTATACATGATCAACAGCATAAATCCAATCCCTTATGATCTACAACTAAGAAAATGCTTAATCCATAGACCACATCATCTCAATACGTATCCGAATTCCTAATCACATTAAGAAATTCCAAATTATTACACCTTACCTCAATATCACAGTCGTGGTCACTGATCCAACGCCAAGATATAGTTGCTGCTGGATCAAGATGTGTTGCCGAGATTGTAGACCTGTTGTCTTCCAAATCAAACACCCCAATCAACGGTTGCTGGCCAAGAATCCAACAGGTTCTAGTGTTACTACTTGGATCTATAATCCAAACGTAGATCAAAAGAGCACTACTGATAAGAAGGAATAGCAAGGATACGTTGCTCACCTCACTCACCTATGGGCGGGGAAAGAAGAATGACCGAATGGCAGTGGAAGCTAAGCTGCGGGAGGGAGGACCTCTGGTCCAAAAAGCCGATCACCACAAATTAGTGAGGAGGAGCCAAGGCTCGGAACTAGGGCACAGATGAACCTCGGCCGGCAAGACGGCGTTGGGCACTAGGGTTCGGCACAGAGGAGGAAAGGCGAATCGAGAAGCAGAGGAGGGAAAGCCGACGCGAGGGCTGAGGAGCGACACCCGACGAGCTAAGTCACAGGCGATGGCGGTCGGCGCTGGGAAATCGGTGTCGGCAGTGGCGTCGGCGGTGCGGCTCGACGCTAGGGCAGAAGGGAGATCGGCAGGGTCGCGATGGGGGACCGAGAGCCGGCGGCCAATGCTCGGGATCTCCACGGCTAGGGCGACGGGCAGTGGCGAGGGGAAGAGGTGAAGCCCTTAGCCGAGGGCTATTGTACGCAGAGGGGAAGAGGAAACCGCCGCGGCCGGCGGTGTTGGTTGCTACTCGGAAAACCTAGACGTTCCACTGTACAAAAATTTTGTACAAAAGTCTGAACCTTTTCCTAGCTACCATGTGTTCTTTTAAATTAAATTTTGGATCGCCTGCGGAACTTAACACGTTTGATCCAAAACTTAATCTATTTGTTCTTTTAGGTTTTGACTTGGATCTCCTGTGGAACTTAACACGTTCGACCCAAGTCACCTTAAGTTATTAATTCCATTAAATATTAATTTCCATAATTGGTTCCCAGTACTGACGTGGCGAGGCACATGGCCTTCTTGGATATGGGAGCAACCACCACCGACTAGACAAAACCTTTTATAGAAAGCTAATATTTAATTTCCTAAAATAACTTTAGGTTAACCGAAAGGAACAATCAAATCACAAGGAAAAGAAAAAGAAACAAAAGAACACAACATCGAAAAACATATTCGAAATTCTAGAATCGTAAGCCTCTTGTATTTGGTATTATTTCCATAAATAACTAGTATGATGCGGAAAGGAAAAATTACTAGTTATACCTTCTAGAAAGACCTCTTGATGTTCTACCGTATTCCTCTTCTAACCTCGGACGTTGTGTGGGCAACGATCTTCCAAGATGAGAAACCATCAATCACCTTCTTCTCCTCCCTAGCTAGGTTCGGCCAAAGCAATAGAGCTTCACCAAGGAAGAAGAAAAACATCAACCAAGCTCCAAGGGATGCAAGCTTTCTCTCCTTCTTCTTCTTCTTCTCCAAGTAGTATCCGGCCACCACAAGAACTCCAAGCAAGAGGGATGTTTCGGCCACCACAAATAGGAAGAGAGAGAGAAGATGTTGGCCGGCCACACTAAGGAATAGGAGAGGGAGAATAATAGAGGTTGTCTCTCATGAAGGCACCCCTACCCCTTCTTTTATATTCCTTGGCTTTAGCAAATAAGGAAATTTATTTATAATAAAATTTCCTTAACTTTCTTTGACAATAATTAATTAAGAAAAATTTAATAAAATTTCTTAATCAACTAATCATGGCCGACCACCTCAAATAGAAAAATTAGGAGAGTTCCAATCAACAATTAAAACTTCCTTATTTGTCTTTGGAAATTTTAAAAAATAAAATTTCCTTTTAAAATCCCTTCATGGTTGATAAAAAGAAATTTCTATAATTTTAATTTTCTACATGTGAATAATTTTTAAAGAGAAAAAATAAAATATCTTTCCAATCTACAAATAAGGAAAGAGATCTAATCTCTTTCTTTTAATCTTTTGTAGATCTTTTAAAGAGAGATATTTTTATTTTAATTCTCTGTAATAAATTATATCTTCCACATAATAAAAAATTAAAATTAATTCTTTTTTTTTAATTTAATGTGGCCGGCCCCCTCTAGCTTGGGTTCAAGCTAGGGCCGGCCACCCTAAACAATGCTTAGGCCGGCCCTAGCTTGGTTCCCAAGCTAGCTTGGCCGGCCCTAGCTTGGTTCCCAAGCTAGCTTGGCCGAACCCCTTTAGGTGGGTATAGAAGGTGGGTATAGGTGGGTATAGTACTCTATAAATAAGAGGCTACGATAGGGACCGAGAGGAGGAATTAGTTTTGGTCTCCTGATAAAATTAAGCATCCCGTGTTCGCCCCGAACACACAACTTAATTTTATCAATAATAATTCATTCCACTAGAGAACTATTATTGAACTACCGCACCAATCTCAAATTATATTTTTGGGCTCATTCTTATTATGAGTGTGTTAGTCTCCCTGTGTTTAAGATATCTAATGTCCACTAATTAAGTGAGTTACTGACAACTTATTTAATTAATATCTTAGTCCAAGAGTAGTACCACTCAACCTTATCATCATGTCGGACTAAGTCTACCTGCAGGGTTTAACATGACAATCCTTATGAGCTTCTCTTGAGGACATTATCAACCTAGTATCTCTAGGACACAGCTTCCTTCTATAATCAACAACACACACTATAAGTGATATCATTTCCCAATTTATCGGGCTTATTGATTCATCGAACTAAATCTCACCCATTGATAAATTAAAGAAATAAATATCAAACATATGTGCTTGTTATTATATTAGGATTAAGTGTTGGTTGCTACTCGAAAAACCTAGTGTCACGCCCTAGGTAGTCCCTGTCCGAAGAAATTTCGGCAGCATCTCCCCTGTACGGGTGACAATATGAATCTTAGTATACATATATCTATACCTCGGCCACACTCGGCCGGAACAATATACACAAATAGTAAACAATCCACGCAGTTATATTCAACATTTCTACATAGATATAATATGAACAATCCACGCAGTTATATAAAGAAAAGATGATATAGAAATCAACGAAGATATACGTACACATCCTACTCCACTACAACGAAGAAACGAAATCCACGAAGTAATGAAATATTCACAGCGGAAAACAAAAGTAGCAAACCCGAATGGTCAATGTCCATAATACAAACCCACAATACAAGTATATAAGATGCAAAAGCAAAATATAATCCGACAAAGAAAATCCTCGCAATAATGGGGCTAGCGACTGGAATCTCTCCTGACGACCTCAACCTGAAAAATAGTAACAACGGGGTGAGTTCAAAGAACTCAACAGGTAATCCAATAGATATGTACAGCAATATATAACTACCAGTAATATCCTAAGGTACAGTCTCATAAACCATAGGACCTACAGTACAGTCTCCTAACAATATAACAGGTATGCATAGCTGAATAAACTGTAATGAGTAACCAGAAGCATGTAATACAGTTTACAGCAAGAATAATAAGAAATGAATAACTGAAATAAACTGTACTCACCTGCGAGGCTTGGGCGAATGACTGTGGACATACATAGATAAAGATAGTCAGAACAAATACGCATGTATCCTGTATGCATGTCAATCATATGCAGTCACCCAAGTGCATCATCCAATATGCAACAATCACAATAAATGCAATCTGTGCATATGATGCAATATGACATGGTCACCCCTCACGCCAGTCTGTATCTCACACACAATGGTAAAACCGCGTGGGTAGGGCTGTGACACCGTGCACTCTGCCGTCACTACCCCTGAAGAGTGACCGAGTGGACGGGATGCTGTCGGAGTACACCTATCCTCCTACCTCAAACATAGTGAGGGAGCGCAATGCTCTCAACTCCCGGTACGCGATGACGGGAGGGAATCCCCGCTGTATCGTGCTACCCATGAGCACCCCGGTGCACCACCGAGCAACCCGCCATACACACCCGAGTGCTGTGCCACTACCCATGCTGTGTGCAGACCCTCATGTAGCCAGCCGACGAGCTCAACAATAATGGAGTCGTCCATCGCCCAGCATGCAATCATGCGGTATGGTGCATGCGGCTACAGAATGTCATACCTGAATGTATCCTCCTCTATATACGTAGGTGACAAAGAGGTAAACGTAGATATATAACAGAGATATAAACAACATGAATCCAACAATATATAACAAGTATCTCCAGCATCTAATCATGGGTAGATAAGCACTATAAGTAACCATAACCATGAACACATATACACATGGCAAGAGATAAAAGTAAACCAGACTAATGTAAAGCATCTAACAGTAGAAGCATGTGATAGGTATCAACCAAACCTAAATCCAGAGAAGTGCTAAATCTACCAATCACTAGTAAGTATATATAAACTATACATATCATAAGACAGTATCAAAAGATAAGTCAAAGGGTACCCGCCTCAAATAGAAGGTATAATCCAAATCTGAAGTCGAGACGCCCGTCTCGAATCAGCGTCCTGCGTCAAACACATATAAATATTTTATTTAGCTAAATCCAAAAGAATAGCTAAATAAAATCCCTAATAACAAATTAGGGCAAAACCCTAATCAATCACACTTAACCTAATCATTCCATTAGACTAATCTAAGCAAATAGATCTAATCACAAACAACCACTGATCATACCTAATTCAACACATAACTAATTATGTATCAACCTCACTATACCATACCTCAATCCAGCTGCTGTTGATTCTGGATCAAGGGAATACTGATGGATGGGTTGCTGCCGAGTTGATTCTGGATCAAGGGAACACTGATGGATGGGTGGCTGCCGAACCAAAAAGTCCACAGAACAGCAAGGTGTTGGATTCCACTCCATAATTCGGATCAAGAAAGAATCAAGCAGGGAGATTATTGATCAAGCATCAACCCCTTTGATCTCTGCTCGACAGCCCAAGCACAACTCACTAATACCCAACGTCTCCAATCCGTGACCTAGTTCAGCCACAAAGAAAAAAAATGAGGATCAAGATCATCGGATAGGATGAAAATCCAGCACCAATGATCCGAAGGGCAATGCACCGGCGATGGATCTAGGGCATGGAGTGCAACAAGAACGCAACCACAGTGAGAAAGAAAATTCGATTGCTTACCCTTGAAGCCCTAATTGCCCCTTCACGCCGGCGATCAAGTGGATCTCGCTTGGTCCAGTGGCATCAATGATCGGCACAAGGGGACGCGAGTGTCCACAGCCCGGAGATGAAAGGCGTCGGCCGGATCTGAGCTCAATCCAGCGCCGAAACAAGAACTAGGGCTCGGTAGGCAGGCATGAGAAGAGACACGACGCTATGCTGCGGCCCGGAGAGGGAAACGCCAGCCGGCCTAAGCTCAATCGGAGATGATGCCGGCGAAGAAAGATCGCCGGAGTTGGAGCCTTGCTTCCGTCGTCGTTGCCCGTCCGCGAGAGAGAACAGAGAAGGCAGAGAGGGGAGATCGGGGAAGGAGAGGGTTCGGGTAATCGGCGTTTTAGGAGAGGAAATAAGGAAAAAGAATTTATATATTAAAAACATTTCCTCACTTAAACGGGTATCCCAAACAGGCTTTATCTGCGCCCTAACTTAATCCCCTCAAAACCCGTCGTACGAACTCCGAAAAATTCCCAGAAAATTCCTAAAATTTCTGAAAAAATTCTATAAGGCTATTTTCCAAATAACCCTATTAATTAATTTTTTCGAGATCTCACATCCTCCCCTACTAATAAAAATTTGATCCCCAAATTTCGCTATAACCAACAACAAACACTAGAATATAACCACACGGTATAAATGCTGAAAGAAACTCTAACCCACATACCTCAAGTAAAAAGATGAGGGTATCGAGCTCGAATCGTATCCTCCAACTCCCAAGTAGCCTCCTCGTCAGAATGATGCTGCCATCCGACTTTAACCAGTCGGACCGTCTTGTTCCGCAACTGACGCTCTCTATGATCTAGAATCCGTACAGGAACCTCCTCATACGTAACGTCAGGCTGAATGGGAACTGATATATCTGATAGTACATGTGCTGGATCGGATACGTATCTCCTCAGCATAGATACGTGGAATACATCGTGAATGCCAGCTAGAGATGGTGGTAGCGCCAGACGATAAGCTACTGCCCCAATCCTCTCCAAGATCTGGAATGGGCCAATATATCGGGGAGCTAGCTTACCTCGGAGACCAAATCTCTTCACCCCTTTCGTGGGTGAAACTCTAAGAAATACATGATCACCAATGGAGATCTCCAGGGGTCTCCGTCTCTGATCAACATAACTCTTCTGACGGTCCTGAGTCTCTGACATCCTCCGTCTTATAGTACGAACTAACTCTGCATCCTGCTGAGCTCTCTGAGGTCCTATCAACTGGGCCTCCCCAACCTCTTCCCAGAGGGTGGGTGTCCGACAAGGCCTACCATACAACGCCTCAAACGGTGCCATCTGGATAGCCGAATGATAGTTGTTGTTGTAGGTGAACTCCACTAATGGCAGGTGGTCCTCCCAACTGCCTCCGAAATCCATAACGCAAGACCTCAGCAAGTCCTCCAAAGTCTGAATGGTCCGCTCTGACTGTCCATCTGTTTGCAGATGGAACGCCGTACTGAAACGAAGCTGTGTGCCCAAGGCCTGCTGCAGACTCTGCCAGAATCGGGACGTGAATCGTGGGTCTCTATCTGATATAATACTCAACGGAACTCCATGCAATCTGATAATCTCTCGACAGTATAACTCTGCTAATCGATCCAGAGAATCAGTCTTCCGGATCGCTATAAAATGTGCGGATTTGGTTAATCGGTCAACGATTACCCAAATCGCATCATGGCCTCGTCGAGTCCTAGGCAGTCCTACCACAAAATCCATAGTAATATGCTCCCACTTCCACTCTGGAATAGGGATCCTCTGAAGTAAACCAGCAGGTCTCTGGTGCTCAGCCTTCACCTGCTGACAGACAAGACATCTAGCTACAAAATCTGCGATGTCTTTCTTCATGCCGTTCCACCAATAGGAACGTCTCAAATCGCGATACATACGAGTCCCACCTGGGTGGATAGCAAATCTAGAACGATGAGCCTCCTGAAGTAACTCCTCCATGACCGGGTGAGACTGAGGCACACACAATCTGCCTCGGAAATAAACAATACCCTCGTCATCTCGTGTAAACTCGGTCTGCTGTCCGGAAGCTATCTGGCTGCTAATGAACTGTAAATGCTGATCTCCGGCCTGGGCCTCTCGAATCCTCATCCTGATCGACGACTGAGCAACCATAGTAACAAGAATACCCTGCTCTGTCCGTCCCTGCTCCTCAAGGCCCAACTCGGAGAATCCCTGAATCAAGTCCGTGACTAACACTCGGTGACAAGCTAAAGTCCCTCTGGACTTTCTGCTAAGTGCATCAGCAACCACATTAGCTTTACCCGGATGGTAGCTAATAGTACAATCATAGTCCTTCAGGAACTCCATCCATCTCCTCTGTCGGAGATTGAGTTCCTTCTGTGTGAAAATATATTTGAGACTCTTATGATCAGTAAGAATCTCAAAAGTAATACCATAAAGATGATGTCGCCAAATCTTCAAAGTAAGGATAATAGCGGCTAGCTCTAAATCCTGTACTGGGTAGTTCTTCTCATGCTCCTTCAACTGACGAGAAGCATAAGAGACTACCCTACCATGCTACATCAATACAGCGCCCAAGCCCTGAAGAGATGCGTCTGTATAAAGTACGAATCCGTCATCACCAGAAGGTAAAACCAAGACTGGTGCTGATACTAATCTCCACTTCTGCTCCTGGAAGCTGGACTCACAAGCCTCTGACCACGTGAATTTCACGCCCTTCCGGGTCAGACGTGTCAACGGCATAGCAATGCTGGAGAAACCCTCAACGAATCGTCGGTAATATCCAGCCAAGCCCGAGAAACTGCGAATCTCCTGGACTGACTTCGGCTGCTCCCAGCTAGTGATAGCCTCGATCTTCAGAGGATCTACTGAAATACCTCGGCTTGACACCACGTATCCCAGAAAACCAACTGAAGATAGCCAAAATGCACACTTGCTCAACTTCGCATACAGATGATGTCGTCGCAAAGTCTCCAAGACTATGCGAAGATGCTGCGCGTGCTCCTCCTCAGAACGTGAATAGATCAATATATCATCGTTAAACACAATAACAAACTGATCTAGGTATTCCAGAAAGATACGGTTCATCAGATCCATGAATACTGCGGGAGCATTGGTAAGCCCAAATGACATTACCAAAAACTCGTAATGTCCGTATCTGGTGCGAAATGCTGTCTTCTGAATATCAGAATCTCTAACTCTCAGCTGATGATATCCAGACCGCAGATCAATCTTAGAATACACTGATGTATCTCTGAGCTGATCAAATAAGTCCTCAATCCGTGGCAAGGGGTACTTATTTCTGATAATCACTGCATTCAGCTGCTTATAATCAATGCACAACCTCAGTGTACCATCCTTCTTCTTGACGAATAGTACTGGAGAATCCTAAGACGGAATACCGTGGGGTTCTCCACAAGGATACCAGAATGCTCCTGCCCATGCATGCCATATGCAGCTGCTGCAGGGGGAGCTGTCCTCTGCTGACGATGCGAAGATTGGGCTTTCGGCCCACCTCGCTGAGTCCCAGACTGACCAACTGTCCTCCCGGAACAGAACTCCGGAAGATACATGCTGAGCCTTTAGCGAACAGTCTCGGCTCAAATGTCCAGGCAGTTTGTAATAATAGCAAACTGACTATCCCAGAGTACATGCAGAGATAATGTGATCTTGAGACCCGCATCGGGTGCAGTGAGAGTCACCGGTGGACTGTTTCCGGTTCTGCTGAGAAGACCGGGAACGTCCTGATGCAGATCGTCCTGACTTTTGGGGTCGACCAGATGACCCAGGAGTACCCTAACCCGTCTGAGTGCGACCGCTCTGCTGTTGTCCAGTAGTCTATGGCTGCTGGCTCTGTCCGGAAGTCCGATCAGTCTGCTTCCTCTTCTTGTCTGCATTCACTCTCTGATGAGCAGACTCAATCATAAGAACTCTATCCAATGCCTCTGCATATGATGAACTACCAAAACCGACAATCTTCACCTGAAGATGGTCGTCCAGTCCTTAGACAAACTGAAGCATACGAGATCTATCCTCGACAACTAACTCAAGATAGAATCTAGCTAACCGATTAAATTCGGCTTTATACTCCATCACTGAGCGGTTATTCTATCGAAGACTCAGAAAATCCTGCCGACGTGTCATCTGATACGCGCGAGAAAAATACTGACTCTCGAATGTCTCCCTAACTCTCACCCAGGAAATATGTTGCTCGCCTATAATGGAGCACTGTGTCCCACCAGATCTCTGCCCCATCTCGTACCTCAAGTACGCAGTAGTAGGCACGACTGGAGTGGGTGCCGAGTATACTAAAGGTGATACCACTAGTGGTATAGTCAAGGATATGTACCTCTGAAGTCAGAACCGTCGGGGTCTTAGAATCCGACGTACCTATAATATCCTGACGAGTCTGTCCCTGACGGACAGGCTCGACCCTAGCAAATCTCTCTGGAGACTCTGTCTCCGGAGAATCTATCGGCATCTTACGTGGATGACCACGTCTCGATACCAGAATACGTGTATATGTCATATCTGCAAATAAAATATTACCCAGATATCACTACAGGTATAAAAACTATATAATTACCAATTTACCTATTGCCGTCTGGAGATGTCCTGTCGCTGCTTAGCCCCCAAATAGATCCTCGTCAAAATATCTCGGAATTCCGAAACGATAAAATCGACGGAAATCCGTACAATCCAAAAATATCCAGATAAGCACGCAAAACTCGTAAGAACCAATATCAGAACTGCTCTGATACCAAAAATATTAACACGCCCCAGGTAGTCCCTGTCCGAATAAATTTCGGCAGCATCTCCCCTATACGGGTGACAATATGAATCGAGAATATATAACAAGTATCTCCAGCATCTAATCATGGGTAGATAAGCACTATAAGTAACCATAACCACGAACACATATACACATGGAAAGAGATAAAAGTAAACCAGACTAATGTAAAGCATCTAACAGTAGAAGCATGTGATAGGTATCAACCAAACCTAAATCCAGAGAAGTGCTAAATCTACCGATCACTAGTAAGTATATATAAACTATACATATCATAAGACAGTATCAAAAGATAAGTCAAAGGGTACCCGCCTCAAATAGAAGGTACAATCCAAATCTGAAGTCGAGACGCCCGTCTCGAATCAGCGTCCTGCGTCAAACACATATAAATATTTTATTTAGCTAAATCCAAAAGAATAGCTAAATAAAATCCCTAATAACAAATTATGGCAAAACCCTAATCAATCACACTTAACCTAATCATTCCATTAGACTAATCTAAGCAAATAGATCTAATCACAAACAACCACTGATCATACCTAATTCAACACATAACTAATTATGTATCAACCTCACTATACCATACCTCAATCCAGCTGCTGTTGATTCTGGATCAAGGGAATACTGATGGATGGGTTGCTGCCGAGTTGATTCTGGATCAAGGGAACACTGATGGATGGGTGGCTGCCGAACCAAAAAGTCCACAGAACAGCAAGGTGTTGGATTCCACTCCACAATTCGGATCAAGAAAGAATCAAGCAGGGAGAGTATTGATCAAGCATCAACCCCTTTGATCTCTGCTCGACAGCCCAAGCACAACTCACTAATACCCAACGTCTCCAACCCGTGACCTAATTCAGCCACAAAGAAAAATGAGGATCAAGATCATCGGATAGGATGAAAATCCAGCACCAATGATCCGAAGGGGCAATGCACCAGCGATGGATCTAGGGCATGGAGTGCAACAAGAACGCAACCACAGCGAGAAAGAAGATTCGATTGCTTACCCTTGAAGCCCTAATTGCCCCTTCACGCCGGCGATCAAGTGGATCTCGCTTGGTCCAATGGCATCAATGATCGGCACAAGGGGACGCGAGTGTCCACAGCCCGGAGATGAAAGGCGTCGGCCGGATCTGAGCTCAATCCAGAGCCGAAACAAGAACTAGGGCTCGGTAGGCAGGCATGAGAAGAGACACGACGCTATGCTGCGGCCCGGAGAGGGAAACGCCAGCCGGCCTAAGCTCAATCGGAGATGATGCCGGCGAAGAAAGATCGCCGGAGTTGGAGCCTTGCTTCCGTCGTCGTTGCCCGTCCGCGAGAGAGAACAGAGAAGGCAGAGAGGGGAGATCGGGGAAGGAGAGGGTTCGGGCAATCGGCGTTTTAGGAGAGGAAATAAGGAAAAAGAATTTATATATTAAAAATATTTCCTCACTTAGACGGGTATCCCAAACAGGCTTTATCTGCGCCCGAACTTAATCCCCTCAAAACCCGTCGTACGAACTCCGAAAAATTCCCAGAAAATTCCTAAAATTTCTGAAAAAATTCTATAAGGCTATTTTCCAAATAACCCTATTAATTAAATTTTCCGAGATCTCACACCTAGAGGTTCCACTGTACAAAAATTTTGTACAAAGGTCTGAACCTTTTCCTAGCTACCTTGTGTTCTTTTAAATTAAATTTCGGATCGCCTGCGGAACTTAACACGTTTGATCCAAAACTTAATCTATTTGTTCTTTTAGGTTTTGACTTGGATCTCCTGCGGAACTTAACACATTCGACCCAAGTCACCTTAAGTTATTAATTCCATTAAATATTAATTTCTATAATTGGTTCCCAGTACTGACGTGGCGAGGCACATGACCTTCTTGGATATGGGAACAACCACCACCGACTAGACAAAACCTCTTATGGAAAGCTAATATTTAATTTCCTAAAATAACTTTAGGTTAATCGAAAAGAACAATCAAATCACAAGGAAAAATAAAATAAAAGAACACAACATCGAAAAACATATTCGAAATACTAGAATCGTAAGCCTCTTGTATTTGGTATTATTTCCAAAAATAACTAGTATGATGCGGAAAGAAAAAATTACTAGTTATACCTTTTAGAAAGACCTCTTAATCTTCTACCGTATTCCTCTTCTAACCTCGGACGTTGTGTGGGCAACGATCTTCCGAGATGAGAAATCACCAACCACCTTCTTCTCCTCCTAGCTAGGTTCGGCCACAAAAGAAGCTTAACCAAGGATGAAGAATTAAACACCAACCAAGCTCCAAGAGATGCTAGCTTTCTCTCCTTCTTCTTCTTCTTCTCCAAGTAGTATCCGGCCACCACAAGAACTCCAAGAGGGATGAAGTATTCGGCCACCACAAGAGGAAGAGAGGGAGAAGATGATGGCCGGCCACAACACCAAGGAAAAGAGGGAGAGAAAATAATAGAGGTTATCCCATGAAGGCACCCTCACCCCTTCTTTTATATTCCTTGGCCTAGGCAAATTAGGAAATTTAATTACAATAAAATTTCCTTAATTTCCTTGACATGATTTAATTGAGAAAAATAAAATAAAATTTCCCCAATTAAACTATATTGGCCAGCCACATCAAAAAGAAATAAATTAGACAAGTTTTAATCAACAAATTAAAACTTCCTAATTTGTTTTCGGAAATTTTAAAATTAAAATTTCTCTTCAAAAATCTCTTCATGGTTGATAAAAAGAAATTTCCATAATTTTAATTTTACAACATGTGAATAATTCTTAAAGAGAAAATAAAATATCTCACCAATCTACAAATAAGGAAAGAGATCTAATCTCTTTCTTTAATCTTTTGTAGATCTTTTACAAGAGAGATATTTTAATTTTAATTCTCTTTAATAAATTATATCTTCCACATAATAAAAATTAAAATTAAAATCCTTTTTAATTTAATTATGGCTGGCCCTACTAGCTTGGGTTCAAGCTAGGGCCGACCACCCTAAACCCATGCTTAGGCCGGCCCTAGCTTGGTTCCCAAGCTAGCTTGGCCGGCCCCCTTTAGGTGGGTATAGAAGGTGGATATATGTGGATATAGTACTCTATAAATAAGAGGCTACGATAGAGACCGAGAGGAGGAATTGGTTTTGGTCTCCCGATAAAATTAAGCATCCCGTGTTCGCCCCGAACACACAACTTAATTTTATCAATAATAATTCATTCCACTAGAGAACTATTATTGAACTACCGCACCAATCTCAAATTACATTTTTGGGCTCCTTCTTATTATGAGTGTGTTAGTCTCCCTGTGTTTAAGATATCGAATGTCCACTAATTAAGTGAGTTACTGACAATTCATTTAATTAATATCTTAGTCCAAGAGTAGTACCACTCAACCTTATCATCATGTCGGACTAAGTCCACCTGCAGGGTTTAACATGATAATCCTTATGAGCTCCTCTTGAGGACATTATCAACCAAGTATCTCTAGGACACAGTTTCCTTCTATAATCAACAACACACACTATAAGTGATACCATTTCCCAATTTATCGGGCTTATTGATTCATCGAACTAAATCTCACCCATTGATAAATTAAAGAAATAAATATCAAATATATGTGCTTGTTATTATATTAGGATTAAGAGCACACACTTCCATAATAACTGAGATCTTTGTTCCTTTATAAAGTCAGTATAAAAGAAACGACCTCAAATGGTCCTACTCAATACACTCTAAGTGTACTAGTGTAATTATACAGTCAAGATAAACTGATACCTAATTACACTACGACCTTCTAATGATTTGTTCCTTTTCATTTTGGTCGTGAGCTACTGTTTATAATTTATAAGGTACTGATAACATTATCTTCTGCATGTGACACCATATGCTATGTTATCTACAATATAAATTAATTGAACAACTACAAACAAATGTAGATAATTTGACCAAATGTGATTCTTTATTCAAAATAAATGTTTACAAAAGCTTAGGCTTTCAGTATACACTCCAACAATCTCCCACTTATACTAATGACTAAGCTGTCATATCTTCTACCATACATCTGATTCCCATTCCCTCCACATGCCGATCGAAAGCTTTCGCCGGAAGGGCCTTAGTGAAAGGATCTGCCAGGTTATCTGCTGATGTAATCTTGGCGATGACAACTTCTCCTCGCTTCACGATATCTCGTATCAGGTGGTACTTGCGCTCTATATGTTTACTTGCCTTATGAGATCGTGGTTCCTTCGAGTTTGCAACTGCACCGCTATTATCACAATAAATTATGATGATTTTGGGCAAACCAGGAATCACATCTAAGTCCATTAGAAAGTTCCTGAGCCATACTGCTTCTTTAGCTGCCTCAGAGGCTGCTACATACTCAGCTTCCATGGTTGAGTCCGATACGCATTTCTGCTTAACACTCCTCCATGAAATGGCTCCACCTCCTAAAGTAAACACATAGCCTGATGTAGACTTACTATTGTTCCTATCTGATTGGAAATCTGAATCCGTGTAACCCACAAGGAGCAAATCGTCTGCTTGGTAAATTAGCATATAATCTCTAGTCCTTCTCAGGTACTTTAATATATGCTTTACCGCAGTCCAATATCCTTGTCCAGGGTTACTCTGATATCTGCTGACCATGCCCACGGCAAAACAAATATCAGGTCTCGTACATAGCATTGCATACATAAGGCTTCCTACAGCCGAGGCATAAGGAACTGCTTTCATGTCTTCTATCTCCTTTGATGTCTTAGGAGACATCTCTTTAGATAGAGCTTCTCCATGCCTAAAAGGTAAGAAACCTTTCTTGGAATCCTGCATACTAAAACGAGCAAGGATGAAGCTTGGGACAGACACAACATTCTTTTCTTGCGATCCCTTATCACTTTGATCCCCAAGAATGTGTGCACACTCTCCTAAGTCCTTCATATCAAATTGTTTGGATAACCATACCCTTATGTCTGATAATACCTTGACATTGTTGCCAATTAACAAAATATCATCTAAGTATAGTACAAGAAATACCACCACGTTTCCGTTACACTTCTTATATACACAAGACTCATCCGGACACTGAATAAATCCATATGACTGGATTACTTCATTAAACCGGATGTTCCAAGACCTTGAAGCTTGCTTCAGTCCATAAATGGACCGATTGAGCTTGCACACTAGATGCTCTTTGCCTTTTTCAATGAACCCTTCTGGTTGCTTCATATGGATGTTCTCTTCAAGACTTCCATTAAGGAAAGCTGTCTTGACATCCATTTGCCAAATCTCATAATCCATATGAGCAGCAATGGATAAGAGTATCCGGATAGACTTAAGCATGGCTACCGGTGAAAAGGTTTCCTCATAATCGATTCCCTCTTTACGAGTCTTTCGCAACAAGCCTAGCTTTGAAAGTTTCTACCTTCCCGTCTTCCCTCTTTTCCTTTGTAGATCCACTTGCATCCAACGGCTTTTACACCATCGGTGGTTCTACAAGCTCCTAGACCTTATTAGAGTGCATAGACTCTATTTCGAATTCATCGCCTTTTGCCAAGATGCGCATCTATATCTTGGAGTGCTTCTCATATGTTCGATCAGGTTAATGTTTACCCGGATCAAGTCCAAGACTCTCCCAAAACAAGAATCTCTCAGTCGCCTTACAACCCTCCCACTACGACGAGGCACTGTCTGTGGTTGTGTATCATGTGTGACACGTGTTGCAGTCTCTTGTGGTACTTCATCTTGTACTGTTGGTACTAAAGTAGACGTGTCCTCTCTTAGTTCTTCTAAAACAACTTTACTACTGGGCTTATGATTCATTATATAGTCTTCTTCTAAAAACTGGGCATTGGTGCTAACAATGACCTTCTGGTCTTTAGGACTATAAAATAAACCACCTTTTGTTCCTTTGGGATATCCTACAAACACGCGAACTTCTGTACGGGATTCTAACTTATCAGCATCTGGTTTCAGCACATGTGCTGGACTACCCCAAATCCGAATATGTCTTAGACTGGGTTTTCGCCCATTCCACAATTCTATGGGAGTAGAACAAACTGATTTAGAAGGTACTAAGTGTTGGTGCAGTAAGCATCCGACGATCGAACCTCAGTTTTGATAATGGCAAAGGGATTCAAAGTTAAGATTCCTTGTTATCTAACATGGTTAAATAAGGTTTCAGGAAAGTCCTAACTGCGGTTAGGCAAGGGAAAATCCTAAGGGGGGTAACCTTAGGTCCTAGGGGGCGGTAACCCTAGGTGAAGGAAAATCCTAAGGGCGGGTAACCTTAGGTCCTAGGGGGCGGTAACCCTAGGTGGAGGAAAACCCTAAGGGGCGGCAACCTTAGGTCCTAGGGGGCGGTAACCCTAGGTGGAGGAAAACCCTAAGGGGCGGCAACCTTAGGTCCTAGGGGGTGGTAACCCTAGGTGGAGAAAAACCCTAGGGGGCGGTAACCTTAGGTCCTAGGGGGTGGTAACCCTAGGCGGAAAGTCCAGTCGGTCTGGAGGACCGGACTGGCAACAGGTAAATCTCCTGAGTGGAGTAGGTGAGGACGCGTTCCCCGTAGAGGGAACAGTAGGCGTCGGGTCGACCTAGGGTTTCCGGTTGGAAGCCCGAAGTCAGACTCGGACAGTCCGAAGACTGTCTATACTTCATTTATCATGTTTATTGTGCTAACTTTATGTTGTAGGATAGTGTTTGGGACTAACGTATCTTGCAGGAGCAAAGGAGCAACCTAAAGCCTCGGATGAACAGTGTCCGAGGCGCCTCGGGTACAAAAGCTGACCTGGCCGTGAAACAGGGTTGAAGGCGCCTCAGCTGGCTCTGGAGGCGCCTTGGAAGGTGCCTTGAAGGCCCTTGAAGGCGCCCTCAAAGGTGATAAGCGCAAACTGGTCAGCGCTCATTTGCACGGTGGACTCGGAGCCTTGAAGGCGTTTTCAGAGGCCTTCAAGGCGCCTTGGATGCCCTTTATAAGGTGACTTCGAGCAGCATTGAAGAACAACAACTTCCAAGCGATCCTTGTGCTGCGTGCTGCTCAATCAACGACCCTGAAGTGCTGTTACGAGTCCACGACGACCAGGAGCTTCGAGATTACGATTCTGTCGTCGGTATACTTGTTTTTAATTACTGTACTAATTGTAAATCTTGTACTCCTTTTTCGTACTTATAAGTGTTGCCCACCGAAAGCAATCAAGGATCGCGGGCCTTCGAGTAGGAGTCGACCTAGGCTCCGAACGAAGTAAAACTTCTTGTGTCCCTCTGTGATTGCATTCGTTATTTCCGCTGCGTATATTTACTTTGATAGTTTTACGATTCCGATACGATCAAAATAGCCGCGAGCGCTATTCACCCCCCCCTCTAGCGCGTCTCGATCCAACAATTGGTATCAGAGCGGGGTCGCTTTGAACTGGTGCAACCACCATTCAAGCATTTTTCGTGACTTTGTCGTTTGTATAGGTTGAAAATAGAACCTTACGCCTTTCATTTTTTTTCCCCTCCAAAACTGTTTTCAAAAAATTCATTTTCATCTTTTCACCATTGATTGGAATTAGTGAAATATCGTGTTTTCAAAATTTTGTAGTAATATTTTTTATAATATTTTAATAATATTTTATTATTTTCTCTCGAAATTCCTGAATTACTATTTTTATTTCTCTCCCGCACTACTAATCCAAGACCAAGTCTTGGAACAAGTTTTATTGTGTTTATTTTGCGAGATTCCTTCTAATGGCCTACGAAGATGGGTACAACTCCACATGCCTACCACTGCTGTCTGACGAGAACCTCAGATACTGGAAAGACCAGGTGGAGCATCAATTAAAGACCGAAGCAGAAATATGGACCATAGTCCATATTGGATTCACTCTTCCCACCAAAGAAGGTGTACCCATCACCTATGACAAGTGGGATGCACAAACAATAAGGACATTCGAGGCAAATGCAAAAGCAACTTACATTCTCCTATGCGGACTAACAAATTCAGATCTTGATCGAGTTGGAAAGTTCAACAATGCTAAGGAGCTTTGGGAGAAAGTGCTCAAGCTTTATGAGATCCCTTCAGAGTTAGAAGATCGAATAGAACCTGAGTCCGAATTTGAAATTGAATCCTCAGAGTCAACCTTCGAACCAGACTCAGAAAAATCAGAGCAAACCAATATCATAGCACTGATGGCCAAAGACGAGATATCTGAATCTGAGTCAAAATTTGAAATGACAACAGTCAAGGGGGAGGATCCTATCACGGATCTAAAAGGTAAAATTGTAAATTCAAATTGTAAATCTCTCATAATCTGTTTTAAGTGTAGGGAGAGAGGGCACTATAGAAACGACTGCCCCACTCGTAAGACTCGACCGGCACAATCGGAGGAGAAGGAGAAAATGATCAGGAGAGGGAAGAAATACATCAAATGCTCCAAATGCAAACTAATGGGTCACTGCAAAAGACAATGCCCAGAAAGAAGACCCAAGAATCCAGAGGGAGAAATCAAGGTTAGTACATTTACATTATATGAAAATCCAGTTTTTGCAACACATGATGACACTAGTTTAACTAATCCTGCTTGCTCTAGTATAGATTTCTCTTCAAAATTAGATATGCATGCTAATAATGTAATGAACAAAATTAATTCAAATAAAAATAAGAAATTAACTCTTAGAAAAGTAGAAATACAAAATAATATTTTAAAAGATAAAATTGATAAATTAGAGAAGATTGTTAATAATTTAGTCAAATCACGAAATCTAGACTTGGGTTATAAGTCTAAAGTAAAACTTAAACAGTACAAACCAAGTTATAATCAAGTACCTTTTATTTATTTAACTTAATAAAATGTAAATCAATAACATAGGAGGAGGCTCCAGAATAGCTGGCACCTCCGAAATTAATCCACCCGATAAGGGTAAATAAGAGTAGATTACCCGGCAGGGTAATTAAGGTTAGATTAAAATGGGTTAAGTTTAACTTAACCAACGGTACTGGTGAAGTTTTTGGATGATAGTACGTTAGGGAAGCTTGGGCATCGCATGTCTAGGAAGATATGGCTTCGACCTGGTGCATTTGGCCAAGTAGAACTGACCGAAGCTACCATTAAATGGATCCTAACTAGTTAGACCAAAGTTTAGTATTAAGTTCAATGGGTAGGACTATTTGGAAAACCTCGAAGACATGGTTACTTTAATGAGCTCCTTGTGACTCACCATAGCCCAGAAGTTTATCCAAAGAATGCTTACTTGTTGAACCCAAAGCTAAACCTGAATCTAACACAAAGTTAAACCAAACCCTTAAATTGAACCACAATTCATCTCACAACAATTATAGGGTTCCCTGATTGAAAATTTAGATCGGGTGAGATGACTAAGAAATTAAAATTGATTTCAAAATTACTTAAAAATCTTTTCAAAATTAATTTGAAAATTATTTTAAATTTTTTTTCAAAATTCATTTCAAAATTATTTAAAAATCTTTTCAAAATTGATTTGAAAATTATTTTAAAATCTATTCAAAATTCATTTCAAAATTATTTAAAAATATTCTCAAAATCTTTTCAAAATTATTTTAAAATCTTTTCAAAATTCATTTCAAAATTTATTTCAAAATTATTTAAAAATATTCTCAAAATCTTTTCAAAATTATTTTAAAATCTTTTCAAAATTCATTTCAAAATTATTTAAAAATATTCTAAAAATCTTTTCAAAATTGATTTGAAAATTATTTTAAAATCTTTTCAAAATTGATTTGAAAATTATTTTAAAATCTTTTCAAAATTCATTTCAAAATTATTTAAAAATATTCTCAAAATCTTTTCAAAATTATTTTAAAATCTTTTCAAACTTCATTTCAAAATTATTTAAAAATATTCTAAAAATCTTTTCTAAATTGATTTGAAAATTATTTTAAAAATCTTTTCAAAATTGATTTGAAAATTATTTTAAAATCTTTTCAAAATTCATTTCAAAATTATTTTAAAATCTTTTCAAAATTCATTTCAAAATTATTTTAAAATCTTTTCAAAATTCATTTCAAAATTATTTAAAAATCTTTTCAAAATTGATTTGAAAATTCTTTTTAAATCTTTTCAAAATTATTTAAAAATATTCTCAAAATGTTTTCAAAATTATTTTAAAATCTTTTCAAAATTCATTTCAAAATTATTTAAAAATATTCTAAAACTCTTTTCAAAATTGATTTGAAAATTATTTTAAAAATCTTTTCAAAATTCATTTCAAAATTATTTTAAAATCTTTTCAAAATTCATTTCAAAATTATTTAAAAATCTTTTCAAAATTGATTTGAAAATTATTTTAAAAATCATTTCAAAATTATTTAAAAATATTCTCAAAATATTTTCAAAATTATTTAAAAATATTCTCAAAATCTTTTCAAAATTATTTAAAAATCTTTTCAAAATTATTTAAAAATCTTTTCAAAATTCATTTCAAAATTATTTAAAAAATCATTTCAAAATTCATTTCAAAAGTATTTGAAAAATCTTTTCAAAGTCATTTCAAAATCTTTAAAACTTAATTTCAAAAGTTATTTGTAAAATCATTTGAAAATGATCATTTCAAAATCATTTGAAAATTCCCTTGAAAAATTAATTTCAAAATTATTTCAAAACTACTTAAAAAATTATTTGAAAAATTATTTGAAATATCCTCTGAAAAATTAATTTCAAAACACTTTTCAGAAGTTATTAAATTCTTTGAAATTCTAAACTCAATTAATTTTTAAATCTTCAAAATAATTGTCACTTATTTGGAATTCTAACTGATATTTTCAATGTTGTAAATTAAAGTAAACTCCATCTCACACTCACTCATATGCTAAACATGCTTGTTAATCTAGAATGACTGAGATGGAAAATTAGGAAAATAATTTTTTAACCTCTCATACTTGAACTCCTGAACTCAAAAATTTATTAAGGCATTAATTAAGGGGGAGTGATTTTGAGTCGGTTTTAAAATTAGTTTTTCTTTAAAATTTTTTAACTTGACCTTAAAATTAAAAACTATTTTTGGCATATCTTCAAAAATTCAAGCTATTTTTAACTTAGCTTTAAAATTAAAATTATTTATGACCTGACTTTTAAATTATAACTCCTCTATAAGCTAAATGTTTTCAAAGCTGAGTACTTAATTAAGTTTTCTCTAACTAAACTTAGTTAAATTATTTTCTAAACTTAGCTACTCGGCAAGATATTTTCTCAACGCAATCATTTTTACGCTGAAAACATAGCTAAGTATTTTCAAATATAGCTAAATATTCTTTTTCTCAAAAACATTTAGCTAAGTACTTTTTAAAGTGTTTAAAACAAAAAAAAAAGAAATTTAGCTAAGTATCTCTCAAAGCAATTGTTTTCAAATGCTAAGTTCTGCTGAAAATGCTAAGTATTTTCCAAAGCATTCTCAAAATTTCATCAAAACAATTTTTTTTTAAAAAAAAACTAAATCTTTTTGAAATCACAAAAATTTGCTAAGTTACTATATAAAGACAAAATAACTTTATTTCAGCTAAAAGTATCTCTCAAACTAAAGGAAGAATTTTGCTTTCAAAATTTGAAAGTTAAGCTAAGGCCCAGATTTTCTTCACTCTCTTAGGTATTTTGATATATGGCAAAGGGGGAGAGTAGGAAAAAATTCAAAGAAAATTAAAACGAAAATTTTGTTGTGAATGTGCCTATGCTTTATTTATGCCTGTGCTTATTTATGCGCATCTCTACTGCGTTTTTTACTTAACTTTGAATTTTGGTTGCCATAATCAAAAAGGGGGAGATTGTTGGTGCAGTAAGCATCCGACGATCGAACCTCAGTTTTGATAATGGCAAAGGGATTCAAAGTTAAGATTCCTTGTTATCTAACGTGGTTAAATAAGGTTTCAGGAAAGTCCTAACTGCGGTTAGGCAAGGGAAAATCCTAAGGGGGGGTAACCTTAGGTCCTAGGGGGTGGTAACCCTAGGTGAAGGAAAATCCTAAGGGGGGGTAACCTTAGGTCCTAGGGGGCGGTAACCCTAGGTGGAGGAAAACCCTAAGGGGCGGCAACCTTAGGTCCTAGGGGGCGGTAACCCTAGGTGGAGGAAAACCCTAAGGGGTGGCAACCTTAGGTCCTAGGGGGTGGTAACCCTAGGTGGAGAAAACCCTAGGGGGCGGTAACCCTAGGTCCTAGGGGGTGGTAACCCTAGGCGGAAAGTCCAGTCGATCTGGAGGATCGCACTGGCAATAGGTAATCTCTCCGAAGGGTAGGTGAGGACGCGTTTCCCGAAGAGGGAACAGTAGGCGTTGGGTCGACCTAGGGTTTCCGGTTGGAAACCCGAAGTCAGACTCGGACAGTCCAGAGACTGTCTATACTTCATTTATCATGTTTATTGTGCTAACTTTGTGTTGCAGGATAGTGTTTGGGACTAACGTATCTTGCAGGAGCAAAGGAGCAACCTAAAGCCTCGGATGAACAGTGTCCGAGGCGCCTCCATGGAGCTTGGAGGCGCCTTGGAAGGCGCCTTCAAGGCGCCTTGAAGGCGCCCTCAAAGGTGATAAGCGCAAAGTGGTCAGCGCTCATCCGCACGGTGGACTCGGGCCTACCTTGAAGGCGCCTTCAGAGGCCTTCAAGGCGCCTTGGATGCCCTTTATAAGGGGACTTCGAGCAGCATTGAAGAACAACAACTTCCAAGAGATCCTTGTGCTGCGTGCTGCTCAATCAACGACCCTGAAGTGCTGTTACGAGTCCACGACGACCAGGAGCTTCGAGATTACGATTCTGTCGTCGGTATACTTGTTTTTAATTACTGTACTAATTGTAAATCTTGTACTCCTTTTTCGTACTTATAAGTGTTGCCCACCGAAAGCGATCAAGGATCGCGGGCCTTCGAGTAGGAGTCGACCTAGGCTCCGAACGAAGTAAAACTTCTTGTGTCCCTCTGTGATTGCATTCGTTATTTCCGCTGCGTATATTTACTTTGATAGTTTTACGATTCCGATACGATCAAAATAGCCGTGAGCGCTATTCACCCCCCCCTCTAGCGCGTCTCGATCCAACACTTATTGTAGTGGCGTTCTGGGTGTATTCGTTCGCTTGCTTGAGGATGGAGAATTCCCTCGGTCATCTCCTTGCACCCGCCCAGGCTTCTGCCAATGGCCCCTTTAACTTTACCACCCTGTAAGACAACAAGGAGGTGGGAACCATCCCTTGTTGAGATGGCGAACCAAAGGTCAAATGGAATTGATGATCGGGGTTGGGGGGAGCTTGGCTCGAAAGAAGAAAATCCTGGGGTAAGGCCCGTTTGTGGTGTCGGGTGTGTGTGGAAAAAGAAGGTCCTATACTTGTCCCGACCAGCCGAGGAGGCGAGGATGAAGATCCGATTGGTTGGGTTAGCCGAGCAGATGTGGAAGGCCTATAAGAAGAATTGGTCGGTCTTAAGAAATTGGCACGACCAGAGGGTTAGCTGCAACCAAGTCTTTTCCTTGAACGGAGGAAACTGGGGGACGCAGTAACAATGACCTGTTCGGCCTTAGATCATTCGAATGAAGTTGGGGTATTTGGTCGACGCCTTTTAGCCTAAAGCTTAACGGTGCATCCAAGTTGGGAGACTCTCACATTGGGTTTAGGGCTTGAGGGCGGTCAGACTCCTAGGCTACCCCGTTCAGCTTCTCATTCATCCAGGATTATCTTTCCAATTTGATTCAGTGTGGCTTTATTCAATTTGATGGTTGTCAAGCGGACAACCCTAGACACAACCTCTACTATAAAAAGAAGCAAAAATGTCTTAGTTATATGTAATACAAAACTAGAAGTGGAAGCTTCTTACCAAAGGAAGATTCCAACCCCGTCCGGATGGAGCTCAACTCAAAGATGTACAACAAACTCTCTTGGAGTAATTTAGGGAGGTCGAGCTACAAACTAGATAGTTTGCAAATTCTTGCAATATGGGATTTATTCGTACTAGGGTGGTGCAAAGAAGGCATAGGAGGAAGATGTGGCTGCCAAGCAGTCGACCAATGTACTAGAGCGGGAAGTTGAATAAAAAAATATTTATCCTTCCACTCGGTACCTTGAGGAAGTATCTTAACAAAGTTGGTAGTACTAGGACGGGGTGAAAATGAAATATACCTTTAATTACTTGTTGGGGCAAAATAGATAATGGAAAACTCGAGGAATTAGAGAAGCCCTGAATAAGTGAAAGGTGCTAACAATGCTATATAGGACGTGAATGGCGTCAAGAACTAATTATTACAAAGGAAGGAGAAAATATTAGCTTACCTCAACAAAAAAAGGGGAAATGGAAAAACATAAGCCAGCCAAGACTTGTTCCTTGAAAATGGTTACATAACCAAAAGAGGAAAAATGAGAATGGTCTCGCTCAATGGTCAGTATAATTACATGTATAGAGCAGGAAACCTCATAAGTAAACCGAGGGTCATCTAAATCCACCTCACTGAAAGTGAGCCCAGAATACCACAAACTAGGAACATCCATGGTTGAAATTCAAAAATGTAGGAGTAAGATCATAGGGAAATGAATGAAGAAGAAAAGAATTCACTAAAGTTCATAAAAGAAGGTTCGTTAATGCTAAGGAAGAAGATGAATGCATTAGGGGGTTTAAAGGGTTTTTTAATTGAATCCCCTTTAAGGGAGCTTGTCTGGTCACCCCTTAAGGTCCTTGATTGACTGAATGAAGGTTTAAAGTCTCCAGATCTCCTTAAAAGAGTCTGCCCGATCATCCCTTAAGGTTGCCAATCGACCAAATGAAGGTTTAAAGTCTCTGGTTCTCCTTAAGGGAGCATGTGCGGTCACCCCTTAAAGTCGTAGATCGATTAAAGTTTAAAGTCTCCGGATCTCCTTAAGGGAGTCTGGCCGGTCATCCCTTAAGAATGTCGATCGACCAAATAAAGATTTAAAGTTTCCGGATCTCCTTAAGGGAGCTGTCCGGTCATTTCTTAAGGTTATCGATCGACCGAATGAAGGTTTAAAGTCTCTGGTTCTCCTTAAGGGAGTTTATCCAGTCACCCCTTAAGGTCACCGATCGACTAAGAAGATTTAAAGTCTTCAGTTCTTCTTAAGGGAGTCTATCTAGTCATCCCTTAAGATCCCTGATCGACTGAATGGAGGTTTAAAGTCTCCGGTTCCCATTAAGGAAGCATGTCCGATTAGCCCTTAAGGTCTCCAATCGACTGAATGGAGGTTTAAAGTCTTCGGTCTCCCTTAAGGGAGCCTATCTGGTCACTCCTTAAGGTCCTTGATCGATTGAATGAAGATTTAAAGTCTCCGATTCTCCTTAAGGGAGCATGTTCGATCACCCCTTAAGGTCTCCGATCGATTGAATGGAGGTTTAAAGTCTGCGGTTCCCCTTAAGGGAGTCTGTCTAGTCACCCCTTAAGGTCCCCGATCAACTGAATGGAGGCTTAAAGTCTCCGATTCCCCTTAAGAGAGCATGTCCGGTCACCGCTTTGTTAGATCGAAAACGCTAGGGGGGGTGAATAGCACTCGTGGCTTTCACGCGTTTCGGATTCGTAAACTTCAACGAGTAAAGCAGCGGAAATAATAAAGACAAACGCGAACACAAGTGGTTACTTGGTTCGGAGACTATGACAACTCCTACTCCAAGGCCCGCGATCTTTGATCGCTTTCGATGGGCAACAACTATAATCTCGAATATTCAGTACAATATCAAATTATAATAAAAAATACTTAGAAAAATTATACCGACAACACTTAAGTAGAAATCTTCATAGCTTCGGGTCGTCGGGGACTTGTCGTAGTTTCGCCAAGTCGTTTCTTGAGCAGCACACGAAGGAATATAGCTTTAGACTTGATGTTTTTGGTTGTTTCTCGAATCCCTCTTTTATACAGTGTTGGAGGCGCCTCCAAGCCTGTCCGAGGCGCCTCTAGGCCGCCGAGTCGCACGGGTGGATCAACACAGGCCTGGCTGCACTTTATCTGGTTTAAGGTGCCTCCAAGCCTCTTCAAGGCACCTTCAAGCCTTGGTCCAAGGCGCCTCCAGCTTCATCCGAGGCGCCTCCAGCTCCTCTGGACAGTTGGCTTCGGCTTGCACCCAAGGCGCCTCCAAGCTCCATGGAGGCGCCTGAGACACTGTTCATCCGAGTCTAAACTTTGGTTTTTTTGTACCTGCAAGATGTGTTAGTTCCAAAACAATAACCTACCCTGCAAGACAAATATTAGCACACATAAAATATAGTAAAAACAATAATTGACAGTCTTCGGACTGCTCGGGTCTGACTTCGGATTTCCGTCCGGAAACCCTAGGTCGACCCAACGTCTACTGTTCCCTCTACGGGGAATGCGCCCTCACCTACTCCTCTCAGGAGATTTACTTGTTGCCAGTGCGATCCTCCAGATCGACTGGACTTTTGCTCAGCGTCCGATGCTTCCGATCTTCATGCTGGATGTCCGGTCCTCGACCAATCCAGTCTTCTACCCGGTTCGCGACACCAGGATTTTAACCTAGGGTTACCACCCCCTAGGATTTTTTTTCGAAGCTTCGACCCGCCAAGACTTTCCACATAGGGTTACCACCCCCTATAACCTAGAGTTACTACCCCCTAGGGTTTTCCCCTTGCCTAAGCACAGCTAGGACTTTCCTGAAACACTCAATCATACACATTAGATAACAATTAAACTTAACTTTGAATCCCTTTGCCATTATCAAAACTTGAGTTCGATCGTTGGATGCTTCCCGCACCAACACCCTTAAGGTCCCCGATCGACTGAATGGAGGTTTAAAGTCTCCAGTTCCCCTTAAGGGAGCCTATCCGGTCACCCCTTAAGATCCTCAATCGACTGAATGGAGGGAAACCAATCTATCTGTTCAAGAAAATGTGTATATTTCCAGATAATATTGCCTGTGCTTTCCATTAATTACACTAGAAAGCTGAACGCAATGTATAGCTGGGTCACAAGCATACTTGTTATGTTCGATAAGGTTATAAATGATTAGCACTCCAAAGTTGCTCGAGATTTCTTCCATCAGCGTCTTGAAGATAATAAGATTCTGAAGTGAGTTTTTGTATTACCCTGTAAGGTCCTCCCCATTACGGTTCTAGTTTGTAAACATCCCTAGCCGATTTGATGCGCTTCCAAACTAAATCACTTACTTGAAAAAAATCTGGGAATAACCCTTTTGTTATAATTTTACCTCATTCTCTAGTGGTATGATACAAGCCGAGTCGCTGCCTTATCCTGCACTTCTTCTATCAGATCGAGTTCCATAAGGCGTCGCTCTACATTATCTTCATCATACAAATGTCTTTGACCGGATTCAACTCCGACTTCAATTGGGACCACTGCCTCACCACCATATACTAAATGAAAAGGAGTTATCCCCATTGATTCTCGGTGGGTCATACGATACACCCATAATACACTAGGTAACTCATCTATCCAGCTACCACCAACATGATCTAATTTAATTTTAAGCCCTCTGATAATCTCTCTATTAGTTACTTCAGTTTGACCATTGCTTTGTGGATATATCACGGAGGTGAAAGTCTATGTAATACCATACTCCAAGCACCACTCCCTAATTCTCCTGTCTTGAAATTACCTCCCATTATTAGAAACTAATTTGTGTGGAATACTAAATCTATAGATAATATATTGCCATAGGAACTTGATGATTGCCTGTTCAGCAATTCTAACTAATGGCTCAACCTCCACCCATTTTGAAAAATAATCCACAGCTAAAAACCTCCTCTAAGCAGGTGCAATAGGAAATAGTCACACTATATCCATCCCCCATTGATCAAAGGGACAATATACAATGGAAGTCTTCAACAATTTGGTGGAGTGATGAAAAATATTTTGATGCTTCTGACAAGATAATATATTCTTACAAGCTAAGCAGCATCCGCTTATAAAGTAGGCCAAAAATATCCAGCTAATAATATTTTTTTGGCAAGAGATCGCCCCCGCACATAACTACCACAAGAACCTTGATACACTTCATGTAGAATATACTGCATATCAGCTGGTCTGATACACTTAAGTAGGGGACTAGAAAAACCCCTTTTATATAATTGATCACCCACCATGGTAAATCGACTAGCTCTCTTCTTAAATACAAGTGCGTGTTCACCATCAACTGGCAAGATACCTTGCTATAAGAATATGATAATTGATGCCCTCTAATCACCTTGTATTTCCACATCAGCCTGTCATTCAATACAAGATACTAACACTGTTTGTTCCACAGGTCTGTCTAAGTTCCAGGGTATTATGGAGGAAGTCAGTTTAGCTAATTCATCTGCTACTTGATTATTCGATCGAGCAATCTTCTGTATGCTTACTTCTTGGAATCTAACCCTCAACTTATTGAACGCTTCTGCATATAATTTGAGTCGCTCACTACTGATCTCAAAATTACCTGTTAATTGCTGTGCTGCTAACTGAGAATCGAAATAGATCAAAATATGAGTAGCCCCTACATTCCTTACAGCTTGCAGCCCCACTATTAACGCCTCATATTCTGCTTCATTATTAGTAGTTCCGTAATTTAGTCGAATGGATAGTTGCATTCAATCTTCCCTTAGTGATATAAGAAAAATTCCTATTCCACTACCTTGCCGAGTGGAAGACCCATCAACATATATTTTCCAAATTTCCTCTTCGTATGGACCTTGTACTTCTGTTATAAAATCGACTAAGGCTTGGGCTTTAAATGTTGTTCGGGGTTGATACTATATATCATATTCACTAAATTCAGTTGTTCATTTAATCAGTCGCCTGGGCGCCTCCGGGTTAATGAGTACTCAACCCAAAGTGCTATTAGTTAGTACTATGATTGGATGTGATAAGAAGTAAGGGTGTAATCATCGAGCGGCCAGAATCAATCCGTAAGCCAATTTCTCGAGTGCATTGTAGCGACACTCAGCTCCCTTTAATAAGTGACTTAAGAAATACACATGTTGCTGTTCTTTCCCCTCTTGCCTCACCAAAATCGAGCCAACGACATGCTCATTAGCTGATAGATACACCCACAAATTTTCCCCTATTATTGGTTTAGCTAATACAGACAGAGTAGACAAATAATTTTTTAACTCTTCAAACGCCTTATCACAATCTTCGTCCCATTGGAATTTGGTAGCCCACCGGAGTATCTTGAAAAACGAGAAACTTCGGTCGACCGATTGAGAGATAAAGCGCGATAGAGGGGTGATCTGGCTGGTTAACCTATGTGCTTCCTTCATATTACGTGGTGGAGCCATATCTTTGAGCGCTCGCACTTTGCTAGGATTGACTTCTATTCCTTGTTCGGTCACCATGTATCCCAGAAAATTTTCACTTTTAGCTCCAAATAAACACTTACAAGGGTTGAGCTTAAGTCCATACCGCCTCAGAGTTCAGCACGTTTCTTTTATGTCCACACATAAATCTGAGGCTTGTAGAGATTTGATAAGGATATCATCCATATAAATTTTCATATTTCTCCATATCTACTTTTGAAAGACTTTATTCATGAGCCTTTGATAAGTAGTTCCTGCATTTTTTAGTCCGAAAAACATAACATTATAACAATAAGTACCCTCGACAGTTATAAAACTAACATTTTCTTGATCTTCCTTGGCAAACGGGACTTGATGATATCCCTGATAAGCATCCAACATGGAGATAAACTCACATCCAGCAGTAGAATCCACCACTTGGTTGATGCGAGGCAGGGGATAATAATCCTTTGGGCAAGCTTTATTGAGATCCCGAAAGTCTATGCACACTCGCCATTTATTTATAGGCTTAGAAACTAGGACCACATTGGTCAATCAGCTAGGGAATTGCACCTCTCGGATATAACCTACTTCCAGTAACTTATCGACCTCTTCCTTGATGATTTTGTTCTGATCAGCTCCAAAATCCCGCTTCTTCTATTTGACCGGTTGTGCATCAGGATACACATGAAGTGTGTGCTCCATAACTATAGGGGATACTCCTGTCACTTCCTTGGGCGTCCAAGCGAACACATCACTATTGTGTATTAAACATTGTATCATCTTGGATTTCAATTCCGGTTCTAGATCTGACACTACATAAGTAACAGCTTCTGATCGACCAATTTGAATCTATACCTCCTCCTTTTCTTCATACACCAGGGCGGGCGCCCCTTCCTGGATGGCATTAACTTTTATTCTTTAGACTTTTGTGCAGCATTAGCCTCTGCTTTGACTATCTCCATGTAACACTTGCGCGCTACCAGTTGATCTCCTTTTACCTCCTGTTCGCTCTCCGCAAGTGTACGGAAATATCGCAAGTAATATAAAAGATTATCGTATCCACAGGGACTAGAATAAGCACTAGAAATGTCTCAATGTGAATTAGCCAAACAACTATCCAATCGTTTCAAAAGTAAAGTAAGGTAAACAAATCTAATCTTAAAGATCAACAAACAAGAGTTTAGTGTTTTGGGTTATGATAAAGGGAGATTCTAGGAGTTTCGATTTCTTTGTAGGATTTCTCGAATGTAAATGGTTCACCAATTCTTATCCCTCAATTGCCAAACATGTAGAAAGTTGTCGGTTCTCTCTTGCAATAGACAACCGGCTAAGGACTGAGAAATGTATCTACATAGGATTAATTAGACATGAACCTATGTTGTCCTTACACAGAAGTGCACCTATTACTATGCCTTCCTTGGATATCAACGTAGAAGCCCACGACTTATCAATCTATCAAGATACAAGAAACTAATCACTAAATCCATCCTACTCTCTTGAATATTCCTATTTCCTCTTCAAGATTGTCTCTCAAACGTCCTTACACGGGCTTGCACCTGTCACGTGGATCCCTCGGATGATCGAGTGAGAGTTTATCTTTACAAAGTCCATAAGAAATTTAAACAATTAATCAAGAATGAGAATTAAGCACGAATCATCTTTAATCGTTCAAGATCTAATTGATACAAGCAAGATAATGTCATTGAAACAAGAGAATGGTAAATCCATAAGAGATTACATCAATCCATCATACAAATACTCCCTTCATCCTAGAATACAAGATCTACTCCATGAATCGAGGAAGAAAACCCGAAGAAATAGAGAATGCAAGCATTCCTTAAATCCCCAATCCAAGAAACCAAGAAAAGGGGGAAAGAGAAAACTTATCTACGAAGAAGCTTCGTCTTCGGATCCAATCCTCGCTCCGGAGCCGGAATCGCCCTTGAATCGCCTGAAATCCTCCCAAGAATGGGAGGAAACCACCAAATCTTGCCTTCTCCCAAAGGGGAGAGATCCTTCAATTCATGAAGGAGGGTTTAAATAGAGGAGGGAATCGGCCGCCACACGGCCCAGGACACGGCCGTGTGAGATTCACACGCCATGTCCAGCCTCCTTCTCGCCAAACCGCACGGTGGTTCACACGCCACACCGCTTAGTCTCGAATGCTACACGCAGTGGTGCACACGACCACACCGCTTAGTCTCGAACCTCACACGCCTGTAGATCCACACGCCATGTAAGGCTTCGCCTGTTGGCTTTAATCTTGACACTACTGCAGAAGTTCACACGGCCATGTCATTCTCCACTTCTGTTGGTGCCAAACTCACGCTAAGCCCCGCATGGCCGTGTGAGGTACACGGCCCTGCTTTCTCCCTTTGTTTCCTCCAATGCTTGCCCAAGGATGTAGATTCTTCACCAAATCGACTCGTGTACAAAAATGCACAAAAGCAGATTCCGAACCAAAAGAGTAAATATGCTAAAAGGAAAGTTGAAGTATAAAATGCATAGATCAAGCATGCTCAAAGTATGTAAATGAAAAACATGCATAAAAGAGTATATAATCTACGACATCACACCCCAGACTTAAACCTTGCTTGTCCTCAAGCAAAATGTCATAATCTAAATTCATATGTTCTACAACACATTCATAAAACCTAGTGCACTTTCCTAACTCTATCAAAAAGTTTCATTAGAAAGCATGATCATAGAAACAAGTAAAGTATGGTTCAAGCATAAGAATCTTGTGCACAGTGTAAAAGTAACTCAACACTCTTCAAGTTTCAATCCATGTCCTAGTCAAGTCGTCATCAAATTTGAATTCCTAGTGTTTCCAGTGAAAGACAAGTAACCAGTGATAGGCACTTACTCACCATTCACTTGGTTCATATTTCTCAACTAACCCAAGGTCTCAAAGGTGTGCTCAATCTCAAGAGAAGCTAAACAGTCATTTCCCCAGTAACCTAACTCGGTCTCAAAGGGGTGACTTGCTAGATTCCACTCATGACAACTATTTTTTATATCCCTTATTTCCTTTTTTTTTTTTATAAGTGTTTGCATTGTGCAAAACTTATTCACAAATGTAATTTTTAGCACACATGTTGGGATATTTTGATTTTTCCAAATGAGCTTTAATGATTTGAGCCTCATCCAGTAACCAAAATGAAAGTTGAGAAATCACCATGGAAACCAAGTACTAAGCAAACAAGATGAATCATGACTATTTCAATGACATCAACTATTCAAGCATCAAGCACAAGTGTAGTGAAGATAAAATTCTTAAGGTTGAACCAAAATTAAAACTCATCACCATAAGATTCTTAGCTTGTTTCATGCTACCCAAGATAGAGAAAAGAAGTACATAAAGTTTACTACTAGCATCATTCGAACATCATGAATCAAGACAATAATCGTGCTAACATTTCACTTGAATCCAAGAAAGCATATAAGTGAAGATTTGATGTTCTCAAAAATTTTTTTGCCATGATTATTTCAAAAACAAGCAAAATAAAGCAACAAGCAATGAAAATAAGAACCAACATGAAAAACTAACAAAAACAAAAAGAAACTGAAAACCAAACTAAACAGTACATAACACCCCCCTAGACTTAAACTTTTCATCGTCCCGATGAAATCAATATGGTGGAGGAGGTGGAAAATCAGGAAAGTCAGGGAAGAGAAATGCAAAATCTTCAACAAACCATCTAACTTCATTTCTGAAAAAATTATGATACTCAAGCAATTTATCAATATCATCCTGCACAAATCTCATAAAACCTCTAAGATCTTCATGAAATTCCATTTTAGCCTTATAAGCATTCATCATTTTAGAAATCTTATCACACAATTCCCTCTCACTCTTAAAACAATCTTGTAACTTTTTAAATAGTTCCTCCTCCATAAACTTCTTATTCTCAAGAAATTCATAAGTTGAATCTAAATCACTATGAATATTCTTTAAAGCATAATTAAGTTCTTGAAACATAAAACTATGAATCTCTTGGTTACCCCTAGGAACATTTCTTGGAGTAAAAGATGACAAAGCTCTAGATTGTTGCCTAGCCAACTTCAAACACCAATTCTCTTTATTATGAATTGTAGTAAAATCATGATTTGGCAATTTTAAAGGGAAACCATTTTTAATGACTAAACTAAATCCATGCTCTTCATGCTTAATCATTTTCATTGCTAAACATGAATTCAAATCCAATGTACAAGAACTCTCCACCACCTCTAATTCACTCAAATCACATCCTAATACTAAGGCCAATTGAGTAAGTAATCCCCCTAAAATAATAGGTGTGGTAGAATTCGATTTCCCTAATTTTGCCAAATGTTTAAGAAAGAAATAACCAGAATTAATTTGAACATTTCCGACCATTGCCCACAAACAATACAAATCTACGAGTCTTACTGATCCCTCTTTGTCCTCCCTTCCAAATACAGTGTTTTTCATGAATAAGTAAGCATATTTAAAAATAGGATTGATAATTTGGGAAACTCTAGAATTATGAGGATCAAATAGCGGTTGTTCAGAAATTTGTTGCCAAAAATGTGAATTCTCAAATTGGGGCAAAATCACACACAACTCATTCTTTGGCAATTCATAACAAGTATTAAAATCTTCCAACGTCCATTCATAACTTTCATTAAACAAACGAAATTTACACTTCCCCCCACCTTGAACATTATCAACCTCTATTGAGCTTAAAAATTCAAAAACAATTCTAGGATAAGTAGGATATTTCATATTCACTAAACCACTCCATCCTATCCTTTCAAATAACCAAACTAAATCATCCTTAAACCCCAAAGTTTCTAAAGTTTCAACATCAAGAAACCTAGTGCCTAAAAGAGGTCGTTTACATAAAGAAGCATATCTATACCGTTGCTCATCACTAGAGAAAACAATACCAAAGTCATTAGAAATACCTTTAAAACAAATATTCCTCTCCTTTCTTGCAACCACCTTCTCCTTCCCTTTTCTTTTGGCCGAAGTCTCCTCAATCACGTTTTCCATGGAAGAAAATCAAATCTCCTAAAGAAGAATGAGAAGGAAAAATTGGAAGAAGTAATTCAATCATTTAGAAATGGGGAGATAGGGAAAAGGAGCAAGCGGCGGTACACGGCCGTGTGCCGCCCCCCACCCCGTGCCCTAACTCCTTAAGAAGATGTGGATCAGGCCGTGTGATATCACACGACCATGGTCATTTCTCATCGCACGGCCGTGTCTGTGACACGACCCCCTTCCCTTTCTTCTCTGGATTCCAGACACGGGCTGTGTCTGAGACACGGCCTAAACCTCTTCTTTCACGGGTTTCTTCGCATGGCCGTGTCTGGGACACAGCCTCTTCATCTTTCCTCTCGGGATTCTTTACACGGTCGTGTCTAGGACACGGCCTATACCTTTTTCTCCTCGGGAGATCCCACACGGCCGTGTCTGGATGACACGGCCCAAGCACTTCCCTTCTCTGCAACCTTTGCCTAGCCGTGTATAGCACACGACCTGACTCTGTTTTGCACCTAACCTGAAAACAAAATCAAAAACAAGTAAAAACCAACAAAATGAATTTATACTAGCTAAAAGAATTCAATCTGGAGGGCGAGGTTCAGAAAAATACAACCTTTGTACCTCTTCTATTTTCGTGCCGTGAATATATTTTTTCAGTCGTTGACCATTTACCTTAATTATCCCAAAATCTTTGTTCCAAATATCTACAGCTCCAAAAGGATAAACCTTCTTTACCTCATATGGACCCGTCCACCTTGACTTAAGCTTCCCAGGAAAAAGTTTTAATTTTGAATTGAACAACAAAACCAAATCTCCCACATTAAAGTCTTTACAAAGAATGTGTTGATCGTGCCATTTCTTTGTCCTTTCTTTGTAAGATTTAGCATGCTCATATGCATCCATCCTTAATTCATCAAGTTCGTTCAACTGAAGCTTCCTTTTCTCCCCTGCTTCTTTTAAATGCATATTCAAATTTGCAATTGCCCAATAAGCCTTATGTTCTAGTTCAACTGGAAGATGGCAGGGCTTACCATAAACTAATCGAAATGGGGTCATCCCAATAGGAGTTTTATAAGCAGTTCGATATGCCCATAAAGCATCATCTAGTTTCAATGCCCAATCCTTCCTTGAAGTAGATACAGTCTTTTCCAATATGGACTTAATTTCCCGATTAGATATCTCAGCTTGCCCATTAGTTTGAGGATGATAAGATGTTGCTACTTTATGCTTCACTCCATATCTTCTAAGTAAGTTTTCAAACTGTTTCTCTATAAAATGTGATCCTCCATCACTAATGACTGCCCTCGGCACCCCAAATCTTGGAAAGATAATACTCCTAAATAATTTGATAACTGTGTTGGTGCGGGAAGCATCCGACGATCGAACCTAAGTTTTGATAATGGCAAAGGATTCAAAGTTAAGGTGCTTTGTTATCTGACATCTTTTGCTGAGTGTTTCAGGAAAGTCCTAACTGCGGTTAGGCAAGGTAAAACCCTAGGGGGTGGTAACCCTAGGTCATAGGGGGTGGTAACCCTATGCGGAAAGTCTTGGCAGGTCGATGGCTTCAGGCAAAAGTCCTAGGGGCTGGTAACCCTAGGTGGAAAGTCCCGGTGTCGCGAACCAGGTGAAAGTCTGAACTGGCCGGTGAAGCGGATGTTCAGCAGAAAGTCCGGAAGCATCGAAAGCCGAGCAAAGTCCACCGATCCGGAGGATTGTACTGCAATGTAAATCTCCGAGTGGAGTAGGAGGACGCTGCCCCAGAGGAACAGAGGCGCTGGTCGACCTAGGGTTTCCTGTAGGAAACCCGAAGTCAGACTCGACAAGAGACTGTTAAATATTTCAATCATTGTTTTGTGCTAACTTTGTGTTGCAGGTATTTTGGAATTAACATATCTTGCAGGACCAAAGTGCAAAAAGACCTCGATGAATAAGGCCAAGGCGCCCATGGAGCTTGAGGCGCCAGTAGCTGTGAAAAGGCCAAGAAGAATGGAGGCGCCTGAATGGAGTTCAAGGCGCTGACCGAGGTCAAGGCGCCTGATAGTCAAGGCGCCTGAACCGATAGAGTTCGACCAGGTCCGCTGATCCACGCGAGTGATTCGCTCGCTCAAGGCGCCTGGTGAACAGATAAGGCGCTTTGAACCCCTTTATAAGGGGTCTCGACCAGCTTCAAACAACAACTTTCCAAGTGATCTTACTGCTACAAGTCGCTCACGAGGCGATTTGCTGTTGCGAGACATCGACGACCCGGAGCTCAGAATCTTCATACGATATCGTCGCAGATAATCGTATTCTTTTAATACTTAACTGTAATACTTGTACTCTTGTCGAGCTTATAGTTGTTGCTCACGGAAAGCGATCAAGGATCGCGCCTTCGAGTAGGAGTCGCCACAGTCCGAACGAAGTAAAAACCTTGTCTCTCTTGTTATTTTCGCTGCATTAACTCTTACGTTTTACGAATCCGATAATAGAACGATTATAGCCATGAGCGCTATTCACCCTCTAGCGCGCCTCGATCCAACAATTGGTATCGAGGGTCGCTTTGAATTGGTGCAACCACCTTCAAAACAAATTTTTCGCAGTTTTCGTTTTGAGTCGAATTAGAATTTAGCCTTATAGCTATATTCTAATTTTGTTTCCCTCGAATCGACTTTTGCTCAAGTAGGTGCAACACCACTCGAGTTCGCTTTTATTATTCTTTATTCCAGATTACTAATCCAAGACTTAGTCTTGGAACATATTCTGTTGTTTTCTTTTGTTACATATTATAAATGGCCCAACAAGAGGGGTTCAGCACTGTACGTCCCCGCTATTCTCCGGAGAGGATTTTGGCTACTGGAAGGAAGAATGGAAACGTATCTAAAGATACAATTCAAACGTGGATGATCATAAAGACGGGATCGAAACGCCAATCGATGACGATGGCAAAACTACACCCTGCGAGAAGTGGGACGCCTCTCTAATAAAAAGGTGGAAGCCGACGCCAAAGCTACCTCCACCCTCCAGTGTGGTCTTACCAAGGAAGAACTCAACAGAGTTGGCCTGTTCTCCTCCGCAAAGGAGCTCGGGAAAAGCTAATCGAACTCCACGAAACCGACGACACTAAGGTAAGTAAAAGAGATCTTTACTTAATAAATTATATAATCTAAAATGCAGGAAGGCGAAACAGCGAGTTCTCTTCACGCGAGAATACAAGACATCCTTAACTCTCTTCACGGAATTGGCCGGAAGATAGAAAATCGGACGTAATAAGGTATGCCCTAAACTCGTTTCCAAGGAATACATTGTGGGCATCAATGGTAGATGCCTACAAAGTTTCCAAGGATTTATCTTCTTTAAAACTAGATGAACTTTTAGTGAATTTGAACTTCATGAGCAGACTAATGCACGCCAACCGAGAAAGGTATTGCGTTGGTTGCAGGTACAACCGAACCCGGGAACCGAGACCACGACGGAGAACCGAACCAACATCGGAAGTGAACCAGACTCTGACGATGAAGAAGGTGACATTACAACCGAGCTGGTAAACCTCGTGAAGAAGCTCTACAAGTCGAAAGGATTCGACAAAAGAGATCTAAAGAAGGCAGTAAAATCAAAGGAAGGCCCACAAAATACAAAAATGAAGTTTGAAGTTACATGCTACGGGTGTAACCAAAAAGGGCACATCAAATCCAACTGCCCTAACCTGAAGGAGGTCAAAAAGCAAAGAAGGAAAAAGGTCCTTAAGGCAACATGGGACGAATCTTCATCGGAGGACGACAACGACAAGCTCGAACAAATGAGTCTACTCGCATTAATGGCCCGGGACCAAGTCGTCGAATACGGATGCGAGAGCGAGTCTGAGGCAGAGTCCGAGCAAAGCCACGGATCCGTATCCGTTTCCGAAGGACCAGACCCCGCTGTAAGTATCTCCCGGTTGAACATTTTAGTTAGCTATTTATTGCGCAAATTAGCTAAGTCAAACCTGAAAGTTAAGTCACTTCTAAAGGAAGTAAGTGTCCTTAAAGAAGTGGCTAACACCAAACCCTTACCTGACCAGAGTCAGACTGAATTTCCAACTCAAGTTCAAAAACTTGAGGAAGAAAATTCAAGTCTAACAAATCAGGTTAAAGATTTAGAAAATACCTTAGAACGGTTTACTTTGGGCTCCAAGAATTTGGACTTGATTCTTGGGACACAAAGAGCCGTCTACAACAGAACTGGGCTGGGATACAAAAGTAAATATAGATCTTATTTATCATTAATAAACAAACAAAGTGTTAAATCAGTCCAAGCATGGGTCTCCAAGTCTAACTTGGTCAATCAAGTTGGACCTGGCCAATACTGGGTTCCGAAGGATCAAATATACTACCTCGATAGACCATATCGAGGTCATGATCCAGGGGGAGCAAACAGAAAAACAATCCTAAAAATTTAAAATTCTAAATTCTAAATTAAAGTTAAATTCAAAATTCGAAATTGAAATTAAACTAAAATTCAAAATTCAAAATTAAATTATAAATTCAAAATTCAAAATTAAAATCAAACTTCAAAATTTAAAATTAAATTATAAATTCAAAATTAAAATCAACTTCAAAATTTAAAATTAAAATTAAATTCAAAATTCGAAATTGAAAGTAAAATTCAAAATTCAAAATTCGAAATTAAAATTAAAAATTAAATTCAAAATTAAATTATAAATTCAAAATTCAAAATTAAAATCAAACTTCAAAATTTAAAATTAAGTTATAAATTCAAGATTCGAAATTAAATTAAAACTCAAAATAAAGATGGAGGATCCAGAATCGCTGGCACCCCCAACTAAACTACCCGGCAGGGTAACTGAACCTAGGCTACCCGAAATGGGTAAAACAAGAGTAGATTACCCGGCAGGGTAATTAAGGTTAGATTAAAACGGACTAAGGTTAACTTGAACCACAGTACTGGTGAAGTTTTTGGATGATAGTGTTGGTGCGGGCAGCACTAACGGTCTAACCCAGGTTTTAATGAATGATAAATAGGTTAAGTTAGTTGTGTTGTTGTCTGACACTTTGATTAAGTGTGCAGGAAAAGTCCAGCTAGGTCGACGGGCTGACCGGATAGCTGGCGAGAAGTCCAAGCAGGTCGACGGGCTGACCGGACGCTTGGCAAGAAGTCCAGCTAGGTCGATGGGCTGACCGGATAGTGCAATCGAGCAAGGAGCTGCACACTCAGCGACCGAGAAGTCCAGACGGTCGACGGGCTGACCGGACGCCCGAATGGTAAGTGAGGTAAGTCACCGGAGGGAGTGACCGTGAGGACGTGTTCCGGAAGGGGACATTAGGCGCCGATCCCGCTTAGATCCATTTCGATATCTAAGTCGAGATCGTGACTAGATTCCGGCAAAGACGGAATCTAAGTCATACTCTCTTTATCTATTTGTTGAACTTTAACCGTGCTAACCATTTGTTTACAGGATATATATTTGCCTCTGACTAACCTTGTTTTGCAGGAAAAGGAGTCTTTCCGGAACAAGGTGGCCCAGGGATCCGGGCGCCTGGAAGGTGAATTTTATCCAGACAACTCGTCGCTACGGAGCATCTTGATTTGAGCAAGCACACACCTGTGTGCCCTAAGGGATCCAGCGCCTTAACAAGATATAAAAGAAGCCCTGCATGGAGCTTCGATTAACTTGATCGAGAACTCTTCACGATCTTGCCGCCGACGCTCGCGCGACGTCAACAACGCCCACAAAAGTGCTCTTCCGGTTTTTGCTTAATTTTCTCTTTGTCGGTATTGCTTTATTATTACTAGCATCTCCTGTACCTTTTCTGTAATCACATTTCGACTTGCTAGTGATTGCCCAACGAAAGTGGTCAAGGACCATGGGCCTTCGAGTAGGAGTCGTCACAGGCTCCGAACGAAGTAAAAATATTTGTGTCTACTTTATCTTTTTCCGCTGCGTTTATACTCGTCATTTTCGAATCGATATTCACCCCTCCTCGATCTAACGGTCCTACAAGTGGTATCGTAGGCAGTACCCTCTGATTTGGTGCAACCACCAATCAGACAGGGGTGAATTATTTTTTTTTAATTAATTTTAAAAACTGGTGTTTCGTTAACTTAATATTTCACTAATCAATTTAAATTAGTTCAACACGAATTTAGATTTCTTTTTCTATCTTTTTCTTCCCGCACTACTAATCCAAGACCAAGTCTTGGGATATTTTTTGGTTATTTACCTGTGCACAGAATGTCCCAACAAGAAGGATTCAGCACAGTGCGACCTCCACTCTTCAACGGGGACGACTTCCCTTACTGGAAGAAGCGCATGGAGGTCTACCTCAAAACAGACTTCGACCAGTGGATGAGTATTACGAAACCTTACAAAATTCCAGTGGACAACGCCGGGAATCTAGTGGATCCTGAAGACTGGACAGCAGATCTCAAGAAAAAAGCATCAACAGAAAATAAAGCGATCAACACTCTACAGTGTGGATTGACAAGAGAAGAACTGAACAGAGTCGGTCCACACAAAAACGCTAAAGAGCTATGGGACAAGCTGATCGAACTGCACGAGGGAACGAGCGACGCTAAGGTAACAAAACGAGACCTGCTTCTAAACAAAATCTTTAATATAAAAATGCAGGAAGGAGAAACAGCGAATCAACTACACGCGAGGATCAAGGATATCCTCAACGGGCTTCATGCAATAGGCCACCAAATGGAGAACAGAGACCTAATAAGGTACGCTTTAAACGCTTTTCCACGTAATAGTTTGTGGGCATCAATAGTGGATGCCTACAAAATTTATAAGAATCTTTCTAACTTAAAATTAGACGAGCTGTTTTGTGAATTAGAATTACACGAACAAACTAATGCCGGAGCCGAGAAAGGTATAGCACTATTTGCAGGGTCCTCCAAAGAAAAGAAAGGCAAGCTTGAACTTGAAGAAGACTCCCAAGACCAAGACGAAGAACACCGTGAACTTGGTAAGAAAAATGTTCACCAGAAAAAAGAGCTTGAAAAGGATCTTCAAAAGATCAGCTCTCCTCGTAACAAAAGAACGTGACTTGCTACTGCGGAACAAAAAGGGACATTACAAGAACGAATGTCCAAAACTAAAATTCGACAAACCAAAGCCAACCAAAAGAAGGCACTCAAAGCAACGTGGGACCTCTGACGAATCGGAGGAAGAAGAACAGAACATCAAAGCCACCTCGACCGATGGCCCGCGGTCGAAACAGATAACTAGTCGGAAGATGACGGCATGGTCGAACTCAAACAAGCCACGAGTCCGTACTCGTTTCCGAAGGCTCGAATGAGGTATACTTTAATTTAAACAAAAAATTTTTTAGAATTATTTCCTGTCTAAATAGTAAATTAACTAAATTAGAAAATGAAAACAAATCACTTCTTGAGGAAAATCAAAACCTCAAGGAACAATTAAAGAACTCAAATCCAACTCAAGATCTAACACTTGAGGAGGAGAATTTATCATTAAAAAATGAAATAAACAACTTAAAAGAGATGTTAGAAAAATTTACAACAAGATCAAGAAATTTAGATTTAATCCTAAATAATCAAAAAGCATGTTATAATAAAACTGGACTAGGATACAAGTCGAATTCAAATAAAACCTTCAAATCATTAATAACCCAATACAAGTCAACCAATCTAGCTTGGGTTCCGAAAGCGTGTCTGACCACGCAAGTAGGACTTAATCAATATTATATACCTAAAGAAAAAATACATTATATAAAATTAAATAAACCAAACCAAAATCCAAAATACAAACCTAAATCAAATTCAAAATCTAAACAGAATTATCACCAAGTTAACTATAACTATAAAAAGAATCGACACAAGCCTAAAATCAAAACTTAAATTAATGGCCAATAATTCAGGGGGAGGCTCCAGAATAGCTGGCACCTCCAAAACTAACTTACCCGATAGGGTAACCCAAAATTTACCAACCCGGCAGGGTAATTAGGATTAGTTAAAAAGAGACCAAGTTTAACTTGAAACATGGTATTGGTGAAATTTTTGGATGATAGTACGTTAGGGAAACTTGGGCATCGCATGTCTAGAAAGATATGGTTTCGATCTGATGCATTTGGCCAAGTGGAACTGACCGAAGCTACCCTTAAACGAATCCTAACCAGTTAGACCAAGATTTAGTACTAAGTTCCGTGGATAGGACTATTCGGAAAACCTCGAAAGGTTGGTTACTTCTAATGATGTCCTTGTGACTCACCAAGCTTAGAAGTTTATCCGAAGAATGCCTATTTGTGGAAACCAAAGCTAAGTCTGAATCTAACACTAGTTAAACCAAAACTCTGTAATCAAACCAATTTCATCTCACAAAACCATAGGATTCCCTGATTGATAATATAGATCAGGTGAGATGAATAAGGCTTAAAAATTAATTTTAATTTTAAACTTAAAAAAATTTATTTTCAATTTTTTCTCAAAATTTTAATTTTTAAAACTTAAATTAATTTCAAAATTTAATTTTAAACTTAAAAAATTAATTTTAAAATTTAATTTTAAACTTAAAAAATTAACTTCAAAATTTTAATTTTTAAAACTTAAATTAATTTTAAAATTTAATTTTAAACTTAAAAAAAAAATTTATCTTCAAAATTTTAATTTTTAAAACTTAAATTAATTTTAAAATTTAATTTTAAACTTAAAAAATTAACTTCAAAATTTTAATTTTTAAAACTTAAATTAATTTTAAAATTTAATTTTAAATTTAAAAAAGTAACTTCAAAATTTTAATTTTTAAAACTTAAATTAATTTCAAAATTTAATTTTAAACTTAAAAAAAATAATTTTAAAATTTAATTTTAAACTTAAAAAATTAACTTCAAAATTTTAATTTTTAAAACTTAAATTAATTTTAAAATTTAATTTTAAACTTAAAAAATTAACTTCAAAATTTTAATTTTTAAAACGTAAATTAATTTTAAAATTTAATTTTAAACTTAAAAAATTAACTTCAAAATTTTAATTTTTAAAACTTAAATTAATTTTAAAATTTAATTTTAAACTTAAAAAATTAATTTCAAAATTTTAATTTTTAAAACTTAAATTAATTTCAAAATTTAATTTTAAACTTAAAAAATTAATTTTAAAATTTAATTTTAAACTTAAAAAATTAACTTCAAAATTTTAATTTTTAAAACTTAAATTAATTTCAAAATTTAATTTTAAACTTAAAAAATTAATTTTAAAATTTAATTTTAAACTTAAAAAATTAACTTCAAAATTTTAATTTTTAAAACGTAAATTAATTTTAAAATTTAATTTTAAACTTAAAAAATTAACTTCAAAATTTTAATTTTTAAAACTTAAATTAATTTCAAAATTTAATTTTAAACTTAAAAAATTAATTTTAAAATTTAATTTTAAACTTTAAAAAAAAAAAAAAAAGGGTCATAAACCAGGGGCGGGCGCCCCTGGTATTCTCCTCGGGGGCGCCCGGAAGGGGTTCCGGGCGCCCCGCCCCAGCAACCCCGGACGCCCGGAGTCCCCTATAATAAGGGGCAGCAGGCGCCCCCAACCTCTGCCCCACTCATTCTCACTTTTGCCAAGGTTCACTTTGAACCTCAGTGCGAAAGTACTCTAAATCAAAATTTTCTTGCGGTGAAGACGCTGTTGCGATTCAACCGAGGTCGTCAAATCTATATTTTTCGATGGCTCCTCGGTAAAAAATTCTTCCCCTCTCTAAAATTATATTTTTTTGTCTTCTCAATTTTTTTTTGAATATTCTTTTATTTATATACAGTAGGAAACGAACAAATACTGGTGCTAGACCCTCCAATGCTAGTACAGACCCTAGGTTTCCCACAGACGAACTTAGGGTTAAATTTGAGTCCACCATTTATAAGGCCATTAGGACTACCTGCATAGATAGATCGTTCTTCCTAAGGTCATGTCCCTCTGCTTTAGAGGTTATAGGCCACTATCATTTAAGGAACCTTGTCGAATGTACCAGTCCAATAAACATAAGTCTGTGTGCCGAATTTTGCAATAACCTAGTAAAAGTAGACGATTTCACCTATACCACTAGGGCAGCAGGCACTGATATCGTATTTTCCCCTACGACTATCCGAGAGTTTTTAGAGTTGCGTCCATCTATTTGCTCCTTTTTGTGCTATCCTCCGAGGGATCTACCGTTCGAAGATCCCTACTCACATATTACTCTCGATACGATGTATTCGTATTTTTTTGAGGGAGAGAGAGATCCCACTGTGACACAGTTTAGGTCAGTAGAACTTCGAGTCCAGGACTACGCTCTTTATAGGGTTGTAGTTCTTTGCATTTTACCACTGACTACTCGGGACATCGCTGTGATGCGCCCATTCCATTCGTTCTTACTTTATGCCCTAATTCATAGGTTAGAAATTGACATCAGCCTACATATTGTAACGACCCAATTTTCCCTATTTTAAGTTCTAAAAGTCCAAAAAAAAAATATTTGGAAATACTTTTAAAATATTCTAGAGATTTTTAGGAATTTTTACGTAATTTTTGGAGGTCGTTTAGTAGGTTTACAAAAAGAAAGAAGTTTTGACCAAAAATCGTTGAAGGTGAGACTCGAACCCAAGACCTCGGGTCGGACCGACCCAACCGGACACGGCCCAACCAACTGAGCTATGCTCGTTTTGTTAACCAAGTACGAAGCGAATATAGTTGAGTTATAATGAGAACCCAAAGTTTAAAGTTAGACCTAGTTATAAAAGGCTAAGTTAGGAGGGATTAGGTTATTTTTCTTTTTCTCCCGAATCTCCTCTCCTCTCACGCGCGGCGCGGCGATTTGCTCCTGCTCGGGCGACGGCGAAGAAAAGGCTGGGTTTCAATTTCCGGCGCCGGCGAAGCTTCCTTCCGGCTGGTTTTCATCCGCGGGTGGTTGTCTCGACAGAGGAGAACTTGGGAACACGAAGGGATCACCGGGAAAAGTAGCTACCCGAACCCTAGAAGCTTCCTTTCCTTCTTTCCGGTTGTAAGTGCAAGAAACCCTAGGTAAGTACTACTCACCTGCGGTAGGAGTTGCTCCGATCTTTCGGTTTTCGTTTCCTTGTTTTTCCTGAGTTTCTTGAATCCGAAACATGCTATAAGGATTTGGGCTTTTGGGTGTTCTGCCGTGAGCTTCACAGGGAAATCAAGGTTTTGTTTAGGTTAGTTGAGCATGGAGTATGTTTCTAGTGCCAAGTAGAATTGTATGCATTCTATCCTTAATTATTGCTAGGGATTTTGGCCGTGCACAGTGGAGTTTCGGTTGATTCCTTGCTGCCCTGTTTAGGATCATACCGAACAGATCATTATAGTTATCCCATGTTGCTGCCATGAGTTCACTTAAGGATGCATTGTCTTGGCTTGCTGTTGAATTCTTTGAGTTGTATGTTGTACATGAATTTCCTTGCTTTAAGGTCATGTTGTACATAGTTAAAGTTGATTAGAGATTTGTTTTTACAGCATGTTTAAGAAGTTGAGTAGCATTCTATGTCTGTTTGTTTTTACAGCATGATCAGAATCACTAAAGGTAGCATCCTTTGTCTATTTTATAGCATGCTTAAGAAGCCCTAAAGTAGTATTCTTTGTCTATGTTTTATAACATGATTAGAATCCCTAAAGTAGCATTTTTGCCCTATTTTACAGCATGTTTAGAAAGTCCAGATTTGCTTTCCTTTGCTCTATTTTATAACAGGCTTAGGGAGTTCAGATTTGTTTTCCTTCGTGTTATTTTTATATAGCATGCTTGGTTAGTTGTAATCCTATACTTGTTAGATATATATCTAAAGGATTCTAATAAGCTCTAATAAAGGATTATGAGAAGTATGAGTAAAGAAAAAGACCAAGGTCTAATTAAAAAGAGATAACAAGTAAATTAAAGTAAGAGGCTAGTACCCGACATCCAAGAGCTTGTCGTTAAACAAATCCAGGTGACCATTTCCGAGGTCTTGGCCCTGGTAGACCGAGGTCTGCTCTTTTAGGATTGGTGGCTCGCAACCCCAACCTATTAGGGAACGCGCATGAGTTGGTACTAGGCCTGGGCCCAAGAAAAGAAAACCAAAGAAAAGAAAAGTTAAGTAAGAAGGAAGAAAGAAAGAGGAAGAAAGTAAAGGATAGAAATTAAAAGATTAATTTCTAACACAAGGATATAAGAAATGAAATAAGTTCCAAGCTTAGAATAAATAAGAATGGTTAGTTTCTTTGATTCTAAGTTTACATTGTTAGTTTCTTGTTATCCTGCTTGATACTGAGTATGATTTGTATTCCGTTCATTTTCTGTATACCATGAGCACATGCAGATAGCTTTATTATTTCAGTTTCAGCACTTATGCATTTCATTTATGCATTTCGAGTTTTGTGAGATAGATTAGTACTTACTAAGCGTTTATATCTTGTTTTTTTCCTCCTACCGCAGATAAAGGAAAAGCTAAGATATGAAGGGAGGCGACAGGGTGGTGGTGATGATGGATGTGTGTGGTGACTGAACTATGGAGAGGTCCAGAGGGGACTAGCAAGACTTATTTATTTAGAGTTTATGTCTAGTTCATTTTCCTTATTTCCGTTATGAAATTATGAGTTATGATTGAGTTTGATGTGCATTGTAACTTATTATGCTTCATTCTGGGAGATTGAGTTTAGTTCATGTTGCTAGATTAGTTTTTGATTATGATATGATTTATTACTGCGTGGTTGTGAATAAATTGTGATCCAGCCGCATGTGGCTGTGTATATATCTTGTGTATTATAGATTTGGTCACCGGTACAGGGGAGACTCTGCCGAAATTTTTCGGTAGGAATTTCTCTGAACCGTGATAAATCTAAGTGTCGCTAATAATAGCATAAGTGACACTAGTAAGTAGAGTAGGAGTTAGGTAACGGTCGCCCTTAGAGAGTAGTAGTAAGAAGGGTGGTTGTTACAGTTGGTATCAGAGCAGTGTTCCATTCTCCAGCATCACACACACATCAGCATCATCCTTGCCGTCTCCAAGTAAGAAAGTATTTAAATCCTTTCTTTATTCTGCTTTCCTTATTATTAACTGCAGTATAGAGTACTTGTTTTTTTTTGTACTTAAGTAAGATCAAAGATTTAGTTTCCCTTTTCTTTATTCATATTTAAGTATGATTAGAAGGGTTAAAGTAAGATATCAAGCCTTTACCTTGAATAAATAGATGGCAAGAAGAGGACGTCCCCGTGCTACTCACACTGAGGAACCAGCTCAAGGGAACGAAGTGCCTAGAGCAACTGAGCCCAACCTTTCTGAAGTGGTTGCTCAGCTCCAGAGGCAAGTAGCAGAGCAGCAGCAAGTGATTGCCAATCTGATGGCAAACCAAAGGCTCCTCCCTCCTCCGCTTGTCACCGCAGACCCCTGGTAATCGAGACTCCACCCCACTCAGGAACCGCCACAAGACCCCGCAGACCGTAAGCTTACCTTATAGCTAAAGCGAAACCAAAGAGCTTCTCGTGCACGATCGAGCCCCGAGATGCCTGTGCTTGGTTTAAAACACTAGAGAGCACTATGGAGCTTCGTGCCGAAGTCGAGAAGGTCAAGTGCGCCTCCTTCTGCCTGTCTGGAGATGCTCGTATGTGGTGGGAGAGGATAAAGACCAAGAGAGCAGTGGATCGATGAGCAGATTTCCAGTGAGTTCTATGAAGAGTTCTTCCACCGCAGATTACCAACAAGCACTACGAGGAGTTTATAGAGTTCAAACAAGGTGACTTGTCGGTGGAAGAAGCACCAAGAAGTTCAACAGCTAGCCTGCCTCGCCCGAGCTAGTGAGTCAGAGAAGGAGCGAGTCAGCCGATGCTCGTAATGCCGAGACCACGATAGCACCGAATGTGAGCGAGGAGCTCATCGGCCCTGCATCGCGAAGAATTGATCAAGAGAGCGTTAATCGCTGAACATTACATGAACAACATCAAAGCACAACGAACACAACATCCGGTGAAGACAGAGGACAAGACAACAGGAAGCGAAGTCACAGTCAAGCAAGCGAACTGGAAGGGCAAAGGTAAAAGGAAGCAGTGGAACACAGGAGGTGGCCAGAAGGGAGGACCAGCAAACAAGCAGACCAAGTTCCCTCCCTGTCCCAAATGTGGGAGAATACACCCAGGAGCCTGCCTTTTGGGTAAAACTGGATGTTACTCCTGTGATCAGGAGGGACACATGGCTAAAGAGTGTCCTAACAAATTCAAAGCACCTCAACCACAGCCATTGCAATATGGAGGCCAGCCTGCACAGTTGCACCACATGGGAGCGGCATTGGAGGGACCCTACATCAGTCAAGGAAGGTTAGAAGCCCCACCAGTTCCAGCCTTTGATGGTGCCAGAGTATTCTCCCTCACCAAAGAAGAAGCGGCTAGTGCATCCACGGTCGTAACAGGTCAAGTAGTTATTTTCCAGCACGTAGCTACTGTACTATTTGACACTGGGGCGACCCATTCTTTTGTATCGATACCTTTTGCCAGTAGTTTACAGGTGCCTACAGAAAGTATGAACTCCAAGTTCCTGACAACCCTACCTTCTGGGGAAGTCATGGAATCCAATCAGTGGCTTCGAGCTGTACTGGTTAGAATTGCAGACCGAGAATTATATGTAAATCTAATAGTCCTCGCCATGCAGGATTTCGATATCATTTTTGGTATGGATTTCCTCAGCAAGTACAGTGCCTCGGTGGACTGCCGCAGAAAGAAAGTAATTTTTAGTCCAGAAGGTGAGCCAACTTTTGAGCTTCACAGGAGTTACTGGACAAAGACTTCATTCGCCCTAGTCACTCACCTTGGGGAGCTCCTGTGTTGTTTGTCAAGAAGAAAGATGGGACAATGCGGATGTGTATAGATTACAGAGCTTTGAATCAAGTGACGATCAAGAACAAGTACCCCCTTCCCAGGATCGATGACTTATTTGATCAGTTAAGAGGAGCGACGGTGTTCTCAAAGATAGACTTGCGCTCTGGGTACCATCAGCTGAAAGTGAAAGAAAGAGATATACCCAGAACGGCATTTAGAACCAGATATGGACACTACGAGTTTGTAGTTATGCCATTTGGAGTGACCAATGCACCTGCGGTCTTCATGGACTTAATGAACAGGGTGTTCAGAGAGTATCTTGACAAATTTGTCATTGTATGCATCGATGACATTCTGGTCTATTCAAGGACCCCAGAGGAGCATGACACGCACTTGAGGATAGTACTGTAGACTCTTCGGCAGAAGCAGCTTTATGCTAAATTCTCAAAGTGCGAGTTCTGGTTAAATCAAGTGGCGTTTTTAGGTCACATTATCTCTAAAGAAGGTATTCAAGTGGATCCAGCCAAAGTGGAAGCGGTCAACAACTGGAGTAGACCCAAGAACGTCAGAGAGATCAGAAGCTTCCTTGGTCTAGCAGGGTACTACAGGAAGTTCGTGGAGGATTTTTCCAGGATAGCTTCTCCGCTAACAGCCCTCACCAGAAAGAACAAGAGATTCGAATGGTCAGATAAATGTGAGCAGAGCTTCCAAGAGCTAAAGAAGAGATTGATCAGTGCTCCCATTCTGACTGTTCCACAGAGCGACAAGAGTTTCGACATCTACAGCGATGCTTCCAAGATGGGCTTAGGAGCTGTACTCATGCAAGAAGGAAAAGTCATAGCTTATGCTTCCGACAACTCAAAGACTATGAGAAGAACTACCCTACTCATGATCTCGAGCAGCTGTAGTTTTGCACTTAAACTCGCGACATTATTTGTATGGAGTCCAGTAGAATTTTCACAGATCATCGTAGTCTTAAGTACTTCTTCACCCAGAGGACTTAAACATGCGTAGGTGGTTAGAGTTGGTCAAAGATTATGACCGTGAAATCCTCTACCATCCAGCAAAGCTAACAAAGTGGCGGATGCACTCAGTAGAAAATCTAGTGCATCACTAATGTCTTTATCATCACTAGCCCCGCCACTGCAGAGTTGTCGATTTTGGGCTTGAAATTATCGAAGGACGCTCTCCGCATTGACCTTAGAGTCTACATTGCTTGTGGAGATACAGAGAAAGCAAAGCGAAGATCCGAAGATCAAGACGGGGATACAGAAAGAAGACAACTCAGAGTTTAGAGTGACAGATAGCGGAATTCTTTATCGGGGGAGTCGCATTTACGTGCCCAATGATGAGGAACTGAGGAAGAAGATCTTAGAGGAAGCTCACAGTACACCATATTCCATGCATCCTGGGTCTTCCAAGATGTACCAAGATGTGAAACAGAGGTTTTGGTGGTCAGGACTCAAAAGAGATGTAGCTAAGTATGTCAGTACCTGCTTGACATGCCAGAGAGTCAAAGCAGAACACCAGAGACCAGGAGGAGTTCTTCAGCCTCTTCCAATACCAGAATGGAAATGGGAAGACATTTCCATGGACTTCATAACAGGTCTTCCAAGAACCACCAGTGGATATGATGCGATATGGGTAATAGTAGACCGATTGACCAAGTCTGCTCACTTCCTAGCCATCAAGGTGTCCCACTCCATAGAGCAGTTGGCCCAGCTATATGTTAAAGAGGTAGTCAGACTTCATGGAGTTCCTAAATCTATCGTTTCTGATAGAGATGGGCGCTTCACCTCACATTTTTGGGAGTGCGTTCAGAATGCGAGGCAGGGGATAATAATCCTTTGGGCAAGCTTTATTGAGATCCCGAAAGTCTATGCACACTCGCCATTTATTTATAGGCTTAGAAACTAGGACCACATTGGCCAATCAGCTAGGGAATTGCACCTCTCGGATATAACCTACTTCCAGTAACTTATCGACCTCTTCCTTGATGATTTTGTTCTGATCAGCTCCAAAATCCCGCTTCTTCTATTTGACCGGTCGTGCATCAGGATACACATGAAGTGTGTGCTCCATAACTATAGGGGATACTCCTGTCACTTCCTTGGGCGTCCAAGCGAACACATCACTATTGTGTATTAAACATTGTATCATCTTGGATTTCAATTCCGGTTCTAGATCTGACACTACATGAGTAACAGCTTCTGATCGACCAATTTGAATCTATACCTCCTCCTTTTCTTCATACACCAGGGCGGGCGCCCCTTCCTGGATGGCATTAACTTTTATTCTTTAGACTTTTGTGCAGCATTAGCCTCTGCTTTGACTATCTCCATGTAACACTTGCGCGCTACCAGTTGATCTCCTTTTACCTCCTGTTCGCTCTCCACAAGTGTACGGAAATGTCGCAAGTAATATAAAAGATTATCGTATCCACAGGGACTGGAATAAGCACTAGAAATGTCTCAATGCGAATTAGCCAAACAACTATGCAATCGTTTCAAAAGTAAAGTAAGGTAAACAAATCTAATCTTAAAGATCAACAAACAAGAGTTTAGTGTTTTGGGTTATGATAAAGGGAGATTCTAGGAGTTTCGGTTTCTTTGTAGGATTTCTCGAATGTAAATGGTTCACCAATTCTTATCCCTCAATTGCCAAACATGTAGAAAGTTGCCGGTTCTCTCTTGCAATAGACAACCGGCTAAGGACTGAGAAATGTATCTACATAGGATTAATTAGACATGAACCTATGTTGTCCTTACACAGAAGTGCACCTATTACTATACCTTCCTCGGATATCAACGTAGAATCCCACGACTTATCAATCTATCAAGATACAAGAAACTAATCACTAAATCCATCCTACTCTCTTGAATATTCCTATTTCCTCTTCAAGATTGTCTCTCAAACGTCTTTACACGGGCTTGCACCTGTCACGTGGATCCCTCGGATGATCGAGTGAGAGTTTATCTTTACAAAGTCCATAAGAAATTCAAACAATTAATCAAGAATGAGAATTAAGCACGAATCATCTTTAATTGTTCAAGATCTAATTGATACAAGCAAGATAATGTCATTGAAACAAGAGAATGGCAAATCCATAAGATATTACATCAATCCATCATACAAATACTCCCTTCATCCTAGAATACAAGATCTACTCCATGAATCGAGGAAGAAAACCCGAAGAAATAGAGAATACAAGCATTCCTTAAATCCCCAATCCAAGAAACCAATAAAAGGGGGAAAGAGAAAACTTATCTACGAAGAAGCTTCGTCTTCGGATCCAATCCTCGCTCCGGAGCCGAAATTGCCAAGAACTCCCCTTGAATCACCCAGAAATCCTCCCAAGAATGGGAGGAAACCACCAAATCTTGCCTTCTCCCAAAGGGGGAGAGATCCCCTTTCAATTCATGAAGGAGAGTTTAAATAGAGGAGGGAATCAGGCGCCACACGGCCCCGTGACACGGCCGTGTGAGATTCACACGGCCATGTCCAGTTCTTGTTGGAGTGTATACTAAAAGCCTAGCTTTTGGTATAAACATTTATCTAGAAATAAGAATCACATTGGTCAAATGTTTACATTTATGATAAATGTAGTTGTTCAATTAATTTATATTGTAGATAACATGGTGTGTGGTGTCACACACAGAGGATCATGTTATCAGTACCTTATAAATTATAAACAGTAGCTCACGACCATAATGGAAAGGAATAAACTATTGGAAGGTCGTAGTGTAATTAGGTATTAGTTTATCTTAACTATATAATTACACTAGTACACTTAGAGTATATTGAGTAGGACCATTAGAGGTCGTTTCTTTTATACTGACTTTATAAAGAAACAAAGACCTCAGTTATTATGGAAGTGTGTGCTCTTAATCCTAATATAATAACAAGCACATATATTTGATATTTATTTCTTTAATTTATCAATGGGTGAGATTTAGTTCGATGAATCAATAAGCCCGATAAGTTGGGAAATGATATCACTTATAGTGTGTGTTGTTGATTATAGAAGGAAACTGTGTCCTAGTGATCTAGGTTGAGAATGTCCCCAAGAGGAGCTCATAAGGATTGTCATGTTAAACCCTGCAGGTGGACTTAGTCCGACATGACGATGAAGTTGAGTGGTACTACTCTTGGAGCTAGATATTAATTAAGTGAGTTGTCAATAACTTACTTAATTAGTGGACATTTGTTATCTTAAACAGGGAGACTAACACACTCATGATAAGAAGGAGCCCAAAATGTAATTTGGGATTGGTGCGTAGTTCAATAATAGTTCTCTAGTGGAATGAATTATTATTGATAAAATTAAGTTGTGTGTTCGAGGCGACAGGATGCTTAATTTTATCGGAGACCAAAACCAATTCCTCCTCTCGGTCCCTATCGTAGCCTCTTAATTATAGAGTACTATACCCACCTATACCCACCTTCTTACCCATCCTATAGGGGGCCACCAAGCTAGCTTGGAGACCAAGCTAGGGCCGGCGGGTATGTTCATGGGTGAATTCATGTGGCAGTCCCTATTAAAATAAAAGGAATTTTAATTTTAAAATTTTTCTTATGTGGATAATATAATTTAAAAGAGAGTTTAAAAATTTAAATCCTTCCTTTTATAAGATTCTACAAAAGATTAAGAGAAGAGTTAAAATCTCTTTCCTTATTTGTAGATTAAAAGGTTGATTTTAATTTTGGTAAAAACTTTCCTTTTAATTATATTCATGATTTAAAAGAAAGTTTGAAAATTAAAAATTCTCTTTTATTAGTTTCTACAAAAGATTAAGAAAAGATTTAATATCTTTCCTTATTTGTAGATTGAAAGGAGATTTTAATTTTTAGAGATAACTTTCCTTTTTGGAAATTATCCACATGTTTAAAAGAAAGATTTTAATTTATAAAATTTCTTTTTATTAACCAATCATGAAGGGATTAAAATTATTGGAGAAATTTTTATAAATTTCTAGAAACAAATTAGGAAGTTTTAATTTTTGTTTTAATTAAAACTCTCCTTGTTTTGGGGAGAAGAGTGGCCGGTCATTATAATTTGAAAAGAGAAAATTATTTTAATTAAATAAATTTTCATTTTCAATGGCAAAAGAATTAAGGAAGTTTTTATTAAATTTTCCTTATTTGCCAAGACCAAGGATTATAAAAGAGAGGGTAGAGGAAGCTTCAAGGTGAACGACTCTATTCTATTTTTCCTCTCTTTTCTCCTTGGGTGTGGTCGGCCCTTTCTTTCCTCTCCTCTCCTTTGTGTGGCCGAAACCTTCTCATGGTGGAGATAGCTTTGGTGGCCGGATCTAAGAAGGAGAAGAAGGAGAGAAAAGAAGCCTCTTTTCTAGCATCCCTTGGAGCATGGTGGTGGTGGCCGAACCTCTTCATCCTAGGAGAAGTTTTGATGGCCGAAACTTGTAAGGAAGAAGAATGTGCTTGGTGGTTCTCATCTCGGAAGATCGTTGCCCACACAACGTCCGAGGTTAGAAGAGGAATACGGTAGAAGATCAAGAGGTCTTTCTAAAAGGTATAACTAGTAATTTTTGTTTCCGCATCATACTAGTTATTTTTGGAAATAATACTAAATACAAGAGGCATACGTTCTAGAATTTCGAATATATTTTTCGATGTTGTGTTCTTTTGTTTTTTATTTTCCTTATGATTTGATTGTTCTTTTCGGTTAACCTAAAGTTATTTTAAGAAATTAAATATTAGATTTCTATAAAAGGTTTTGTCTAGTCGGTGGTGGTTGCTCCCATATCCAAGAAGGCCGTGTGCCTCGCCACGTCAGTACTGGGAACCAATTATGGAAATTAATATTTAATGGAATTAATAACTTAAGGCGATTTGGGTCGAACGTGTTAAGTTCCGCAGGAGATCCAAGTCAAAACCTAAAAGAACAAATAGATTAAGTTTTGGATCAAACGTGTTAAGTTCCGCAGGCGATCCAAAATTTAATTTAAAAGAACACATGGTAGCTAGGAAAAGGTTCAGACCTTTGTACAAAATTTTTGTACAGCGGAACCTCTAGGTTTTCCGAGAAGCAACCAACAGTTCCTTCTCTACCAAAACTGCACGGCCGTGTGGTTCACACGGCCACAGCCTGCTTAGTCTCTGGAAATGCTACACGGCCGTGTGGTGCACACGGCCACAGCCTGCTTAGTCTCTGGGAACCTCACACGCCCGTGTAGATCCACACGGCCATGTAAGGCTTCTGCTTTGGTTGGCTTCAAATCTTGACACGGCCGTGTGAAGTTCACACGGCCATGTCATTCTCCACTTTTGTTGGTGCCAAACTCCACACGGCCCGAGCTCCATACCAGTGCAGGGCCGTGTGAGGTACACGGCCCGGTGCTTTCTCCCTTTGTTTCCTCCAATGCTTGCCCAAGGATGTAGATTCTTCACCAAATCGACTCCTGTGTACAGAAAATGCACAAAAAGCAGATCTCCGAACCAAAAGAGTAAATATGCTAAAAGGAAAGCTGGAAGTATAAAAATGCATAGATCAAGCATGCTCAAAGTATGTAAATGTGCGTAAAAATATGCATAAAAGAGTATATAATCTACGTACATCACCTCCCCTACTTGATCATCCACAGAAAATTTTATCTTTGGGTAAAAGGTTGAAATGACCGCCTATAACTCATTTAAGGCCGGTCGACCTAAGATAATATTAAATGTAGAGGGTGTTGGACCCCGTGGTATTTTGATGTGATCAACCAAGTTGGTTAGATCCTGCTTTATGTTTGATCCCTGTGTCAGAGTGTGTAGGAGCTTAGGAGCACAGAAAGTTGAGCAGAAGATACAGCTAGCGAGAAGGACGACACGGGAAGGGAGCTGACGGGCTCGGTGCATCTGAAGGACGAGAGAGCTGCGGAAGAGTACACCGGTGGGCGTGAAGAGCGTGTGCGGCGTTAGAGGGACGTTAAGCCGGGACGGCAGACTGCTCGAGGAGAAGGTCGGGAATTGGGTTCGGGTGAGCCCTATTCCGGTTGGCCGCAATCACCCAAAAGATCGGAGCGTCGGAAGCTAAAGAAAGCAAGCTAGAATTTGAGCTGCCAGCTTGGAGGCACCTCCATCTTGAAGGCGCCTTCAGGCTTGTTGAAGGCGCCTTCAACAGGTCAAACTGACCGTTTCAAGCTACGGATAAAGTTTTATCCGCTGACCGAGCTGGAGGCGCCTTAAACCTTGTTGAAGGCGCCTTGGACCCTCGGGATAGGATTTCCAGGACCTATAAAAAGGCTCCTGGAGCTAGAAAAGGAAATAACAACTCAAGCAATCATTGTGTAGCCATTCCTAGCAATAGTTCTAAGCTTCCAAAGTGTAAAAGGCTTCTCCGCCTTCAGAGAATGAGAATATTTCTACTGAGCTCTTCATCGCCCTGGATTAACAACCGTCTTGGTTGTAACCAGGTTAACTCCCGGTCTTCTCTGTCTTTCTATATTTTCGTATTGCTTTATTAATTTATCACTATTGCACTAATTGAGTTGAAAGTACGAGGAGGGTATATTTTATTTTTTTGTTTACAGCAATTCACCCCCCCTCTTATCGGCCTCCGCTGCACCTACAATTGGTATCAGAGCCTGATCGCCTCAGAAGGACTAACCGCCAACTGAAGCACTACGATCAAGACGATGGCCGGAGCGAACATCCATCCCCTGAAGTTCGACGGAGACTTCGCCACATGGAAGCACAAAATGGAGGTATTTTTTAAAACTGAATTTGACATTCTTTTAATAATGAAATATGGCTATGCAGTTCCGAAAGATAAGGAGGAAAACACCTGGATGAAAAAGGAGCAAGCAGATTTCGTCGCCAACGGAAAGGCTGAGTTCCACCTACTCAGCGTTCTGCAGCCTCAGGAGGTAAATCGGATCAGAAGCTATGACTCCGCGAAAGATATCTGGGAAAAATTCCTGGAGCTTCACGAAGGTACCGAATCACCCAAAGCCGTAGATCCGTGCAAAGAAAACCGAACGAAAATTATGAGTACGAGTTTTTAAATATCTAGATCTACTCCTAGATCTATGTGTTAAGAAGTATACCTTGAAGCGTGCCCTTTCGTGTTCCCGCTCGTCCAAGGAATTGTCGGATCTCTAGACCGTCAAGCGTCGGTCCTCTAGAAGTATCCACACGGACACGTAGGTGGAGAAAACCTCACACAAAGGTGTGCTAGCACCTTGGTAAGATTCGGCCAAGCAAGGAGGAGAGGGAGAGGGAGAGCTTGAGGAAGAAGAAAGGAGTGAATGAGGAGTTCAATGAAAATGAATTTCATTAACCCCCTAAAGTGGCCGGCCACCTCTCCAAGAGTAACCCCCATTTCTCATTTAATGCCTCATTAAAGAGAATGGGTATGTAACTCCCATGAGGTGGCACACCATGATGATGTGGAACATCATCATTGGTCCACCTAATGTCAACTCACCAATGAGGTGGCAAAAGGTCAAGTCAAAATTGACCTTTGGTCTTCCTTCTCAAGTCAAGTCAAACTTGACCCAATCTCTACCATGGTTGATCTAATCCAACCATTTGATTCGAGCCAACTTAATATAATGAATCTAATTCATTAAATTAAATTGGTTTAATAAGTCATAATCTAAATTAGACTCATTGAATACATGAATCAACTTGAGTCCAACTCAATTAGCCCAATTAGGATTACTTTTAATCCAATTTGATTCATCAAATGAATCTAATCCTCTTGGTTCATCATATGAACCAAATCTCCATCTAATTGTCCTTAGTGTGTGACCCTATAGGTTCTTGTAATGTTGGCAATGCCCTAAACCCATTTAGGAGCATAAGTAATGAGCGGTATCTAGCAACACATCATTACTACCCAAGTTACAAGAATGTCGAGATCCGACATCACCTTGTGACTACTAATTGTGACTCTTCACAATATATGACGAGTGTCCTTCTATCCTAGACATCTAGATTGATCAATGTGAGGCATAGATCGTGTCATCCTCTGACCAATCTAAATCTTGAACTCCAAGTAGACTCACTAAATCAAATGAGCTCAATATCCCATATTGACTCATTTGGGCATGGTCATGCACTTCGTGGTCTCACTCTATCAAGAATACCGATGTCTCTCCTGTCATATAGGAGGGATAGATCCCATCTACATCACTCACATCCCTCTGCATAATTTGTTATATACCCAGTAATCGCCTTTATAGTCCACCCAGTTACGGGTGACGTTTGACGAAACCAAAGTACATAACTCCTTATGTAGGGATCTATGGTGACTTCAGGTCTAAGGACTAGTAGTCATACTAATAGCCACATGAGAAAGTATATGACACTCATATAACGATCCATGATACTTTCTCATGGCGGGTCATTCAGTATACATTCTCTAATGTATACCCATGTGTCAACTTGATATCTCTATATCCATGACTTGTGAGATCAAGTCATCGAGTTGACCTACATGCTAGTCTTATTGCATTAACATTGTCCCTGAATGTTAATACTCGACTAGGAATGATTAAGAGTAGTGTTCCCTATATCTTCTCACTATCGGTTCAACTAACCGATTGATATAGGTGAGAATCATCTACTCAAGAATATTATTATACTTAGTTTATTTGGCACCAATACAAGTAAGTATAATAACCAAAATCCAAATGCCTTTATTAATATACAAGAATATGATACAATGAGTCCATACAATCATCAAATGATTGGCTCTAGGGCTCTAACTAACAATCTCCCACTAGCACTAGTGCCAATCAGTATAGGCTCTAAGGTCTAATGACCTAGTGTGGCCATTATGCTTTCTCTGTGCCAAAGCCTTGGTCAAGGGATCTGCGATGTTAGCCTCTGTAGGTACTCTGCAAATCTTCACATCTCCTCTATCGATAATCTCTCGAATGAGATGGAAGCGTCATAGTATGTGCTTGGTCCGCTGGTGTGAGCGAGGTTCCTTCGCCTGTGCTATAGCTCCATTGTTGTCACAATAGAGCTCAACTGGTCACCGATGTTAGGAACCACCCCAAGTTCAATGATGAACTCATGGATCCAAATCGCCTCCTTTCGCCTCGATGCGAATATACTCTGTTGTAGAATCGCCATCTGATCCCGGTTCGAACTCTTCCACCGACAAAGACCACCATTAATGCAAAATACGAACCCCGACTGCGATCTATAGTCATCCTGGTCGGTCTGGAAGCTAGCATCACTGTAACCCTTTACAGCTAGCTCAGCATTGCCTCCATATATTAAGAAATATTCTTTAGTCCTTCTTAAGTACTTAAGAATATTCTTGACCGCTATCCAGTGACTTTCACCTGGATCTGACTGGTATCTGCTCGTCATGCTCAAAGCATACGAGACATCAGGTCGAGTACATAGCATGGCGTACATAATCGATCCTATGGCTGAGGCATATGATCCATGCGGTCTCTCTCCTCTCTAGAAGAGGGACCTTGAGTCTTCGAAAGACTCACGCCATGTGACATCGGCAGAAATCCCTTCTTGGAGTTCTGCATGGCAAACCGAAGGAGTACCTTGTCAATATATGTACTCTGACTTAGGCCAAGCAATCTCTTAGATCTATCTCTATAGATCTATATCCCTAGAATGCGGGATGCCTCACCTAAGTCCTTCATTAAGAAGCAACTCCCTAGCCAGGTCTTGACAGACTGAAGCATAGGGATGTCCTTCCCAATGAGTACTATGTCATCCACATACAATATGAGGAAGATAACTATATCCCCTACAACCTTCTTGTAGACACAAGGCTCATCTTCGTTCTTGATGAAACCAAACTGTTTGATTGCATCATCGAATCAAAGATTCCAGCTCCGAGAAGTTTGCTTTAGTCCATAAATGGACCTATGCAGCTTGCATACTCTGCTAGTATGCTGTGGATCTACAAAACCCTCAAGTTGTGTCATGTACACATCCTCGAGCAGGTTTCCATTCATAAACGCGGTTTTAACATCCATCTGCCATATCTCATAGTCATGGTAGGCTGCAATAGCAAGCATGATCCGAATGGACTTAAACATCGCTACTGGAGAAAAGGTTTCATCATAGTCAATACCATGAATCTGTTTGAAACCTTTAGCTACCAAGCGACCCTTATAGATAAGTCCATCCATGTCAGTCTTTCTCTTAAAGACCCACTTACACCCAATGGGATTTACCCCTTCAGGTGGATCAACCAAAGTCCATACTTGGTTGGTGTACATGGATTCCATTTCGGATCTCATGGCCTCTAGCCATTTCTCGGAATCTGGTCTCATCACAGCTTCCTGATAGGTGGTAGGCTCATCCTCTATGAGCATAATGTCATCATGGTCAGACAAGAGAAATGAGTATCTCTCAGGCTGACGACGTACCCTATCAGACCTGCGAAGAGGTATGTCTACTTGAACCGGTTGTTGTTCCTCAACTCCTTGTGGAACAACATCATCCACAACACTTTGTGGTTCCAGTTCAATTTCCATCGAGGCATCAGTGCTATTGTTCGCATCTTGAACTTCTTCAAGATCGAACGCGCTCCCACTAGTCTTTCTAGAAACAAAGTCCCCTTCTAGAAAGACCCCAGTCTTTGCCACAACTACCTTGTGCTGACTGGGAATGTAGAAGTAATATCCCTTAGTTTCCTTGGGATATCCGATGAAATAGCACTTATCGGATTTGGGTCCTAATTTGTCTGAGACTTGACGTCGTACGTAAGCCTCACAGCCCCAAATCCTCATGAAAGATACCTGGGCATCTCTCCCAGTCCATATCCTATATGGTGTCTTTATCACGGCCTTGGATGGAACTCGGTTGAGAATAAAAGCTGTCGTGTCTAGAGCATATCCCCATAGATATGTCGGAAGATCTGTGTGACTCATCATAGATCGTACCATATCTAATAAGGTACGATTCCTCCTTTCGGATACACCATTCCACTGTGGTGTTCCAGGAGGAGTGAGTTGAGATAAAATCTCACACTCAGCTAAGTAGTCACGAAACTCATGGCTTAAGTATTCACCACCTCGATCTGATCGAAGTACCTTAATACTCTTGCCAAGCTGGTTCTGTACTTCATTCTTGAATTCTTTGAACTTTTCAAAGGATTCAGATTTATGTGTCATCAAATACACATAACCATATCTACTGAAGTCATCAGTAAATGTGATGAAGTACCTATAACCGCCTCTAGCAACGACATTGAAAGGGCCACATACATCACTATGTATGAGTCCTAACAAATCAGTCGCTCTCTCGCTGTGCCCACTAAAGGGAGTCTTGGTCATCTTGCCTCGTAGGCATGACTCGCATATCTCATATGATTCAAAATCAAATGAGTCCAGCAAACCATCCTTATGGAGCTGGGATAAGCGCTTGTCATTTATATGACCTAAGCGACAGTGCCAGAGATAAGTTTGGTTCAGGTCATTTGACTTGAACTTCTTGGTATTTATGTTATAAATAGGGCTCTCAAGATCTAGAATGTAGAGTCCGTTTATCAGAGGTGCACTACAATAGAACATATCGTTTAAATAGACGGAACAACATTTGTTCTTTATTGTAAACGAGAAACCTTTCTTGTCTAAACAAAAAACTGATACAATGTTCTTAGTCAAAGCAGGCACATAACAACATTCATCTAATTCTAATACAAGCCCAGAGGGCAGAGATAGAAAATAAGTCCCTACAGCAACAGCAGCAACCCGTGCTCCATTGCCTACTCGTAGGTCCACCTCGCCCTTTGTCAATGCCTTACTATTTCTCAGCGCCTGCCCATCAGTACAAATGTGAGAAGCACATCCAGTATCTAATACCCATGATGTAGAAATAGATAGATTGACCTCTATAACATATATACCTGAAGTGGAAGCCTCACTTCGCTTCTTCTTAAGATCCTCCAAGTATACCTTGCAATTTCTCTTCCAGTGCCCGGTCTGACAGCAGTGGAAGCAGGTAGCATCCTTGGCGACCCCTCCTTTCGGCTTCAGTGCCTTGCCTTTGCCCTTGGCTTGGGACTTTCCCTTGCCTTTGGGCTTGCCCTTGTCCTTATGTTTCTGAACCATCAGAACTGTGTTGGGCTTAGCCTTCTTAAGGTTTAGCTCAGCAGTTCTCAACATACTGAGCAGCTCGGGCAGTGGCTTGTCAATCTCGTTGATATTGTAGTTTAGAACGAATTGACTGTAGCTATCCGGCAAGGATTGCAAGATCAGGTCAGTGGCTAGCTCTTGGCCAAGAGGGAACCCCAACCTTTGTAGGTTCTCTATGTACCCAATCATTTTGAGTACATATGGGCCTACAGGAGCCCCGTCTGACATCTTGCACTGAAACAGTGCCCTTGAGATCTCAAATCTCTCATGCCTCGCTTGACCTTGATACAGTTGACGAAGATGTTCAACCATATCGTAAGCGCCCATTAACTCGTGTTGCTTCTGAAGCTCAGAGTTCATGGTCGCAAGCATTAGACATGACACATCTAATGCGTCATCTTGATGCTTCTTGTAAGCATCTTTGTCAGCTCGCGGGGCATTGGCAAGAGGAGTCTCCGGAATGGGCTGCTCCAAAACGTACAGTTTACGTTCCTGAGTGAGAATTATTCTCAGGTTCCTGTACCAGTCCAGGAAGTTTGCTCCGTTGAGCTTGTCCTTCTCAAGGACAGATCGCAGAGAGGAGGTGTTCGTATTTGACGTCATGGTTATCTACAACAGAATAAAAGCAGAAATAAATATCATATTCTTAATCATTTAATTAGGCCTTTAACTAAATGATGCTCCCACTGAATTCTATAATTCATGTGGGAGAAGATCCACATCATACTAACCCTTGAGTTAGCTTTGGCTAATACGCCCAAGACTTAGTATGATCGGTAGGTAACGATTACCAATTACATCTCTATGAAACTCTTGTTTATAAAATCAATATCCACATTTATATTAAAACTCGAGTTAGCTTTGGCTAATACGCCCGAGAGTTAATATAGATGTGATTTTGACCTATCTTTTCCAACCGTTGGAAGAATGCCTATAGTTGACTCGATCTAACCGAGCAACTAGGAATACTCAATCTAATTGAGTTTGTATTCACCCATGCGTTGATAGGCGGGACCAAGATTGTCCCTCCGTACCCTACCAAGATAATATGTATTGCTATGCTTTGGCAGATTCAACAATACATGTGATCGAGGTAGTGATAGGTATCACGGCACGGTTAGGCATTTAGAGTTGGTTCGATCGAGATCTAATCTAATCGAAAAATATGCATCTTGTGCACGACTTAGATCTAATCTAATCGCAAGGGTGCATCATGTGCACGACTTAGATCTAATCTAATCGTAAGGCACTAATTAATTAATTACTTATTAAACATGCATCATATACATAAGCAATTAACTAATTAATATATTTGTGATTTAGTCATGGCCCTACTACGATCCTCTCAAGCCAATGAGAAGATCGAATGGTCAACCTAGGGTCAACAGCTTCTCCAAGCTCCTCCCTTTGACCACCTTGTGTTGCTCGTGCCCGCCTCGGAACTCCGTCTCGTGTGGACCCTCCACCGCTCCAATTTGTACATTACAATTTGAAACTCGAGTTACATTCGAGTCTAAATCTAATTTACAACCAGAATATATGAGAAAGGTACGACGCGCAGGTCACGAAAAAATAAAAACATACAACACGCGCAAACACATAACGACACGCAGGCCGTATTATGAATTACAACATAATCCAATCATATTGGATTTTTGGGCCATGACTATCAAAAAATTAATATATAATTCAAAATTATATATTTTTCATAATTTTCTATAATTTTAAAATTAATTTTTTACAATTTTTACGAGTAAAATTTCCCGGCGGTCCCGTTTAGCGGTTTCGGGCGCAATCGCGGAACGGATCCCCTTGCGGGGCCAGGGGCAGCGCCCCTACCCGCGATCTAACCATCGCGAGGGTTCCTTTGCGATCCAACAGCGCCCAAACTCACTGTCCCAAAACGATTTGGGTCGAGACATTGCCGTTTCGGAAAAATCTTCCCGGCAGGTTCGTTTTTAGCGATTTCGGGTGCAATCGCGAAGCAAATCCCCTTGCGGGGTTAGGGGCAGTACCCCTACCCACTATCTAACCATCGTGAGTTGCTCCTTTGCGATCTAATGGCACCCAAGCCCACTGTCCCAAACGGATTTGGGGCAAAACGAAGCCGTTTAAGGAAAAACTTCCCGGTAGCCGAAGCCTACAAGTGCCGAGATACTTGTGCTTCGCTTCTACGGAAAAATTACCCATAAAAACATAAAAAACTAAATTTTTACAGAAAATCACAGAAGGTTTAGTTTTCATAAAACCAAAAATTAAACTCGTACAAGCCTTGCACGTGGCTCTGAGAAAACCGCTTTTCGCATCGCGAAAACCCCGAATCACCCAAAGCCGTAGATCCGTGCAAGGAAAAAAACCGAACGAAAATTACGAGTACGAGTTTTTAAATATCTAGATCTACTCCTAGATCTATGTGTTAAGAAGTATACCTTGAAGCGTGCCCTTTCGCGTTCCCGCTCGTCCAAGGAATTGCCGGATCTCTAGACCGTCAAGCGTCGGTCCTCTAGAAGTATCCACACGGACACGTAGGTGAAGAAAACCTCACACAAAGGTGTGCTAGCACCTTGGTAAGATTCGGCCAAGCAAGGAGGAGAGGGAGAGGGAGAGCTTGAGGAAGAAGAAAGGAGTGAATGAGGAGTTCAATGAAAATGAATTTCATTAACCCCCTAAAGTGGCCGGCCACCTCTCCAAGAGTAACCCCCATTTCTCACTTAATGCCTCATTAAAGAGAATGGGTATGTAACTCCCATGAGGTGGCACACCATGATGATGTGGAACATCATCATTGGTCCACCTAATGTCAACTCACCAATGAGGTGGCAAAAGGTCAAGTCAAAATTGACCTTTGGTCTTCCTTCTCAAGTCAAGTCAAACTTGACCCAATCTCTACCATGGTTAATCTAATCCAACCATTTGATTCGAGCCAACTTAATATAATGAATCTAATTCATTAAATTAAATTGATTTAATAAGTCATAATCTAAATTAGACTCATTGAATACATGAATCAACTTGAGTCCAACTCAATTAGCCCAATTAGGATTACTTTTAATCCAATTTGATTCATCAAATGAATCTAATCCTCTTGGTTCATCATATGAACCAAATCTCCATCTAATTGTCCTTAGTGTGTGACCCTATAGGTTCTTGTAACGTTGGCAATGCCCTAAACCCATTTAGGAGCATAAGTAATGAGCGGTATCTAGCAACACATCATTACTACCCAAGTTACAAGAATGTCGAGATCCGACATCACCTTGTGACTACTAATTGTGACTCTTCACAATATATGATGAGTGTCCTTCTATCCTAGATATCTAGATTGATCAATGTGAGGCATAGACCGTGTCATCCTCTGACCAATCTAAATCTTGAACTCCAAGTAGACTCACTAAATCAAATGAGCTCAATATCCCATATTGACTCATTTGGGCATGGCCATGCACTTCGTGGTCTCACTCTATCAAGAATACCGATGTCTCTCCTGTCATATAGGAGGGATAGATCCCATCTACATCACTCACATCCCTCTGCATAATTTGTTATATACCCAGTAATCGCCTTTATAGTCCACCCAGTTACGGGTGACGTTTGACGAAACCAAAGTACATAACTCCTTATGTAGGGATCTATGGTGACTTCAGGTCTAAGGACTAGTAGTCATACTAATAGCCACATGAGAAAGTATATGACACTCATATAACGATCCATGATACTTTCTCATGGCGGGTCATTCAGTATACATTCTCTAATGTATACCCATGTGTCAACTTGATATCTCTATATCCATGACTTGTGAGATCAAGTCATCGAGTTGACCTACATGCTAGTCTTATTGCATTAACATTGTCCCTGAATGTTAATACTTGACTAGGATTGATTAAGAGTAGTGTTCCCTATATCATCTCACTATCGATTCAACTAACCGATTGATATAGGTGAGAATCATCTACTCAAGGACATTATTATACTTAGTTTATTTGGCACCAATACAAGTAAGTATAATAACCAAAATCCAAATGCCTTTATTAATATACAAGAATATGATACAATGAGTCCATACAATCATCAAATGATTGGCTCTAGGGCTCTAACTAACAAAAACTAGCGAGGCGCGACATCCTCCGGACCTAGTTAACGAACCTCCGGATGAACCAAGGCGAGAAGGTAGCGCAACTCCAAGCGAGGATCAAAGAGCTAATCACGCAACTAACCAATCTTGGAGAATAAGTAACGAACCAGGACTCGATCCGGTACGCGCTCAACGCCTTCTCGAGAACTCCCGATTGGGCTTCCTTAGTAGATGTGTACTACATCTCTAAGGATTTCGAGGTAAGCACTTTAGAACAATTGTTTTCGACTTTTGAACTTCACGAATCTCGAGTTACAGAGCCCACTAGAGTAGAGAAAATCAGTCAGAACATTGTCCTAAAGGCAAAAGTAAATGGTTCTGACTTCGAAGCCTCAGTCGACGAATCCGAAGCGGCACTACTGGTAAGACGCTTCAATAAGTTTTTCAGTACTAATAAATTTAAATCGCAGAGACATCATCGAAAGAAGAGGATGGTTCATTGCTATAACTGCAACGAAGAGGGGCACATCAAAGATGACTGCCCAAAGCTAAAGAGAAAGGAGAAAGAAAGGGAAAAGTCAAAATACAAGAAACCATAACCCTCCAAGCATAAGAACCTGAAGGCTACTTGGTCAGATTCGACATCCTCTAAGTCATACATCCGAGAATTCTCGGGGCTAGCACTAATGGCGAACTATCAGCCAGAAGAAGACTCAAGCTCAGACATGAGCATAAATGAAGGGGGAGGTTCATCAGAAGAAGAGAGCAGCAGTGAAGGGGGAGCATCACCAGATCAGGTAAGTAAGGTACGCAATCTAACCCCGACTCAATCTTTTAAATTTATTAAAGCTCTTTCTAAAGAATTAGATAAATTAAAAAAAGAAAATGATAATTTGAAATCAGAAAATGGAAATTTAAAATTGGAAATTGAAAAATTGAAATATGATGCATGCTTAAAGATAAATGTTTTTCCAAAATCAAAACTTAAAATTTATGAAAAATTAAACTGGTATATAAGGAAGCATCAGGGGCAACTTAGGAAAATTCCTAAGAATTATATACCTCCTAAGTTTTTGACTAATTCTGTAGGAAGGAACCTTTATTGGGTTCCAAAATCTTTGCTAGTTTAAATTTCTCTTTTAGTTAAAAGCTTACAGTGAGAAAATTAAACATTGAAATTCTTTATGGAAGCTTTATCTAAGGAAGTGGTTGTTGCTCCAATAACCAAGAAGGCCTAGTGCCTCGCCACGACCTGGAAGCTAAAATATTGAAAGAAAATGTTTAATTAACTTTCTGAAAAAAGCATTAAAAACAAGAATTAAATAATACTTTGAAAGTTTATCAAACATTTTTTTAAAATAAACAAAAATTTCTTTTACTTAGAATTTTTTTAAAACTCTAACTTGAAAAAAATTTTATTTTAGTTAGAATTTTTTTTTGGAGAAATTCTAGAAACTTCATTTGACTTAGAATTCTTTTGGGAACATTCAAAAATTAAGTTTAACTTAGATATTTTTTTTAAATTCTAAAAATTCATTTTTTCTTAGAATTTTTTTTTTGCTTAGTATTCTCTTATTGGTACCCCATTTTTGCTGTGATCAAAGGGGGAGAGAGAGGTACAAGTTTATGGAGAGTTAGGAAAATTATAATTTTACCTATTTTTTTTGAAAATGTGTTGCAATTTTATTTATTGCAAAGGTTATGCTTAACTGGTTAGTTTAGTAATTTTTCTTTAAAATTACTTTTTATGTCTATTTTTTCCCTAACTTGAACTTAGGTTGATACACATCAAAAAGGAGGAGATTGTTGGACCCCGTGGTGTTTTGATGTGATCAACCAAGTTGGTTAGGTCCTGCTTTGTGTTTGATCCCTGTGTCTGAGTGTGCAGGTGTTGGAGTATATACTGAAAGCCTAAGCTTTTGTAAACATTTATGTTAAATAAAGAATCACATTTGGTCAATTTATCTACATTTGATTGTAGTTGTTCAATTAATTTATATTGTAGATAACATAGTATGTGGTGTCACATATAGAAGATGGTGTTATCAGTACCTTATAAATTATAAACAGTAGCTCACGACCAAAATGCAAAGGAACAAACCATTGGAAGGTCGTAGTGTAATTAGGAATTAGTTTATCTTGACTATATAATTACACTAGTACACTTAGAGTGTATTGAGTAGGACCATTTGAGGTTGTTTCTTTTATACTGACTTTATAAAGGAACAAATACCACAGTTATTATGGAAGTGTGTGCTCTTAATCCTAATATAATAACAAGCATATATATTTGATATTTATTTCTTTAATTTATCAATGGGTGAGATTTAGCTCGATGAATCAATAAACCCGATAAGTTGGGAAATGATATCACTTATAGTGTGTGTTGTTGATTATAGAAGGAAACTGTGTCCTAGAGATACTAGGTTGATAATGTCCTCAAGAGGAGCTCATAAGGATTGTCATGTTAAACCCTGCAGGTGGACTTAGTCCGACATGATGATAAGGTTGAGTGGTACTACTCTTGGATTAAGATATTAAATAAATGAGTTGTCAGTAACTCACTTAATTAGTGGACATTCGATATCTTAAACACAGGGAGACTAACACACTCATAATTGTTGGTGCAACCTTAGGTCAAGGTTGACCTGGTTGACCTGACTCGAGTTATATTTTGATGTTTGACGAGAATAGAAAAGTTCTATTCTGAAGTTTGACGAGAATAGAAAAGTTCTATTCTGATGTTTGACGAGAATAGAAGTTGAAGTTGTATCTTGATGTTTGACAAGGATACAAACTTGGGAGATTATGGGTGCAATCTTTGGTCAAGGTTGACCTGGTTGACCCGACTTGAATTGACCTGATTCGGGAAAAGTCCAAGTATGGAGACTTGGCACGGAAAAGTCCAAGTATGGAGACTTGGCACGGGAAAAGTCCAAGTATGGAGACTTGGCACGGAAAAGTCCAAGTATGGAGACTTGGCACGGGAAAAGTCCAAGTATGGAGACTTGGCACGGAAAAGTCCAAGTATGGAGACTTGGCACGGAAAAGTCCAAGCAGGGAGCTTGGCACGGGAAAAGTCCAAGTATGGAAGCTTGGCATGCGAAGTTGGAGAGGGCTCGGTAGCTCGTTCTCTGGACCGGATGGAGTCGGGAGGGCTCGGCAGCTCGTTCTCCGGACTAGGTCAGAGAGAGCTCGGTAGCTCGTTCTCTGGACCGGATGGAGTTGGAGAGGGCTCGGTAGCTCGTTCTCCGGACTAGGTCAGAGAGGGCTCGATAGCTCGTTCTCTAGACCGGACGAAGTCGGAGAGGACTCGGTAGCTCGTTCTCCGGACTAGGTAGGGTTTAGGGCTGGGAGCTCTGGATCGGTGACCAGACCGATCTGATACTTGGCTCGATCGGTCCGGTGACCGATCAGTACCAAACAGGTGTTTACGGAATTACCCGATCGGTCCGGTGACCGATCGAGCGAAGATCGGGAGAAGAAGAGGGGATCGGTCGTGGACCGATCCACGAGTCTCGATCGGTCCACACCGATCAGCCAACTCTGTGAGAGTTGGCTATCGTCTCTGATCAGATCGTCACCTGATCGATCCCAAGACCGATCAGAACACTCTGGACCAATCGAGTGTGCTCGATCGGTCCGAGCCGCTATGGACACAACGGCTATCTCGCTTCGTCTGCATTCTTCTTCGTAGGTTGCGGAGATACCGGATGATATAAGGCCTCTGGTGAAGAACGAAAGAACACCGAAAGAAGCATCGCTAATTCTTCTTCTTCCTCTTGAGCTTTCTTTGGCCTGAGTTTCTTTGAAGCTTCGCGTGAGCTTCGTCGTTGGTTTAAGCTGCTGCTGTGAAGCTGCTGCTTCATCAACGGACTCCGACGAGAAGGCAAGCAAGTGTGTTTACAATTTCTATTGTTCTTGTTTGTTTCCTCTATTGTTGTACTCCTCTGTTTTGCTGTTGCAAAGACTTTGTGGTGAGGTGTCTCCACCCAGAAGGAGTTCATATTAGCCGGTTATCCGGGGTTTCATCCACCGACGGATTGATAGGCTTCGTCCACCTTACGGACACGCCGAGGAGTAGGAGTATTATCTCCGAACCTCGTTACATCGCTGTGCTTGAGGTTTGATTTCTCCATTTACGTTTCTGTTGTTATTTTTCCGCTGCGCTAACTTGATTTGTAGAAAGAAACGCAAAATTGGGGTCGGCTATTCACACCCCCCCTCTCTAGCCGCATCCGAAGGTCCTAACAATAATAAGAAGGAGCCCAAAAATGTAATTTGGGATTGGTGCGGTAGTTCAATAATAGTTCTCTAATGGAATGAATTATTATTGATAAAATTAAGTTGTGTGTTCGGGGCGAACACGGGATGCTTAATTTTATCGGGAGACCAAAACCAATTCCTCCTCTCGGTCCCTATCGTAGCCTCTTATTTATAGAGTACTATACCCACCTATACCCACCTTCTATACACACCTAAAGGGGGCCGGCCAAGCTAGCTTGGAATCAAGCTAGGGCCGACCTAAGCATGGTTTAAGGTGGCCGGCCCTAGCTTGAACCCAAGCTAGAGGGGGCCGGCCATATTAAATTTAAAAGAATTTTAATTTTTATTTTTATTATGTGGAAGATATAATTTATTAAAGAGAGTTAAAATTAAAATATCTCTCTTGTAAAGGATCTACAAAAGATTACAGAAAGAGATTAAATCTCTTTCCTTATTTGTAGATTGGTGAGATATTTTATTTTCTCTTTAAAAATTATTCACATGTTGAAAAATTAAAATTGTAGAAATTTCTTTTTATCAACCATGAAGAGATTTTTGAAGAGAAATTTTATTTTTAAAATTTCCGGAAACAAATTAGGAAGTTTTAATTTGTTGATTAAAACTTGTCTAACTTATTCCTCCATGTGGTGGCCGGCCACAATTCAATTAATTAGGAAATTTTATTTATTTTTTCTTAATTAATTGTTGTCAAGGAAATTAAGGAAATTTTATTGTACTTAAATTTCCTAATTTACCAAGGCTAAGGAATATAAAAGAAGGGGGGTGCCTTCAAGGGTAACAACCTCTATTATTTCTCTCCCTCTTTTGTTCCTTGGTGTGGCCGGCTATTATCATCCTCTCTTCCTCTTGTGGTGGTCGAACCTCTCTCTCCCCTTGGAGTTCTCGTGGTGGCCGGATACTACTTGGAGAAGAAGAAGAAGAAGGAGAGAAAGCTAGCATCTCTTGGAGCTTGGTTGGTGTTTTGATTTTCTTCCTTAGTGAAGCTTCCTTATTGTGGCCAAACCTAGCTTGGAGGAGAAGAAGGTGGTTGGTGGTTTCTCATCTCGGAAGATCGTTGCCCACACAACGTCCGAGGTTAGAAGAGGAATACGGTAGAAGATCAAGAGGTCTTTCTAGAAGGTATAACTAGTTGTTTTTCCTTTTCCGCATCATACTAGTTATTTATGGAAATAATACCAAATACAAGAGGCTTACGTTATAGTATTTCGAATATGTTTTTCGAAGTTGTGTTCTTTTGTTTTATTTTTCCTTGTGATTTGATTGTTCTTTTCGGTTAACCTAAAGTTATTTTAGGAAATTAAATATTAGATTTCTATAAAAGGTTTTGTCTAGTCGGTGGTGGTTGCTCCCATATCTAAGAAGGTCATGTGCCTCGCCACGTCAGTACTGGGAACCAATTATGGAAATTAATATTTAATGGAATTAATAACTTAAGGTGATTTGGGTCGAACGTGTTAAGTTCCGCAGGAGATCCAAGTCAAAACCTAAAAGAACAAATAGATTAAGTTTTGGATCAAACGTGTTAAGTTTCGCAGGCTATCCAAAATTTAATTTAAAAGAACACATGGTAGCTAGGAAAAGGTTCAGACCTTTGTACAAAATTTTTGTACAGTGGAACCTCTAGGTTTTCTGAGTAGCAACCAACAGCAGGAGCTTAGGAGCACAGGAAGTCGAGCGGAAGACGCAGCTAGCGAGAAGGACGGCACGAGAAGGGAGCCGATGGGCTCGGTGCGTCCGAAAGACGAGAGAGCTGCGGAAGAGTACTCCGGTGGGCGTGAAGAGCGTGCATGGCGTTCGAGGGTGTTAGAGTGTATACTGAAAGCCTAAGTTTTTGTAAACATTTATTTTGAATAAAGAATCACATTTAGTCAAATTGTCTACATTTGTTTGTAGTTGTTCAATTAATTTATATTGTAGATAACATAGTATGTGGTGTCACATACAGAAGATGATGTTATCAGTACCTTATAATTTATAAACAGTGGCTCACGACCAAAATGGAAAGGAACAAACCATTGGAAGGTCGTAGTATAATTAGGAATTAGTTTATCTTAACTATATAATTACACTAGTACACCTAGAGTGTATTGAGTAGGCCCATTAGAGGTCGTTTCTTTTATACTGACTTTATAAAGGAACAAAGACCTCAGTTATTATGGAAGTGTGTGCTCTTAATCCTAATATAATAACAAGCACATATATTTGATATTTATTTCTTTAATTTATCAATGGGTGAGATTTAGTTCGATAAATCAATAAGCCCGATAAGTTGGGAAATGATATCACTTATAGTGTGTGTTGTTGATTATAGAAGGAAACTGTGTCCTAGTAATCTAGGTTGATAATGTCCCCAAGATGAGCTTATAAGGATTGTCATGTTAAACCCTGCAGGTGGACTTAGTCCGACATGACGATAAGGTTGAGTGGTACTATTCTTGGACTAAGATATTAATTAAATGAGTTGTCAGTAACTCACTTAATTAGTGGACATTCGACATCTTAAACACAAGGAGACTAACACACTCATAATAAGAAGGAGCCCAAAAATGTAATTTGAGATTGGTGCGGTAGTTCAATAATAATTCTCTAGTGGAATGAATTATTATTGATAAAATTAAGTTGTGTGTTCGGGGCGAACACGGGATGCTTAATTTTATCGGGAGACCAAAACCAATTCCTCCTCTCGGTCCCTATCGTAGCCTCTTATTTATAGAGTACTATACCCACCTATACCCACCTTCATACCCATGATGTAGGGGCCGGCCAAGCTTGCTTGTGGATCAAGCTAGGGCCGGCCAAGCCTTGGTTCATGGGTGGCCGACCCTAGCTTGAACCCAAGCTTAGGTGGCCGGCCCCCATTAAATTAAAAAGAATTTTAATTTTAAATTTTTCTTATGTGAAAGATATAATTTAATTGGAGAGATTAAAAATTAAAATATCTCTTAAAAGGATCTACAAAAGATTAAAGAAAGAGATTAGATCTCTTTCCTTATTTGTAGATTGGAAAGATATTTTATTTTTCTTCTTTGTAAATTATTCACATGTTGAAAAATTAAAATTATAGAAATTTATTTTTATCAACCATGAAGGGATTTTAAAGGGAAATTTTATTTTTAAAAATTTCCGAAGACAAATAAGGAATTTTAAATTGTTGATTGAAATTGCTTTGTTTGCTCTTATTGATGTGGCTGGCCATGACATGGAGGTTAAGGAAATTTTGTTTAATTTTTTCTTAATTAATTCATATCAAGGAAAGTTAAGGAAATTTTATTGTAATTAAATTTCCTTATTTACCAAACCTAAGGAATATAAAAGAGGGGGTTAGGGTGCCTTCATGACACACAACTTTATTATTCTTATCCCTCTTTTCTTCCTTGGTGTGGTTGGCCCCTTCAAGATCTCTCTTCTCCTTGTTGTGGCCGAATCTCTTCTTCCTCTTGGAGATCAAGTGGTGGCCGGTTTTCTAGCTTGGAGAAGAAGGAGAGAAAGCTTTCATCCCTTGGAGCATTGGTGGTGGTTTCTCTTCTTCCTTGGAGGTGCACTTGGTTTGGCCGAATCTTGCAAGGAGGAGAAGAAGGTGCTTTGGTGGTTTCTCATCTCGGAAGATCATTGCCCACACAACGTCCGAGGTTAGAAGAGGAATACGGTAGAAGACCTAGAGGTTTTTGCTTGCAAAAGAAAAGGTATACTAGTATTTTATTTCCGCATCATACTAGTTTTATCTTCATGTAAAAAAAATACCAAATACAAGAGGCATGCGATTCTAGTATTTCGAATTTATTTTCGATGTTGTGTTCTTTGTTTTTCTTTTCCTTGTGATTTGATTGTTCTTTTCGGTTGACCTAAAGTTATTTAAGGAAATTAAATATTAGCTTTTCTTAAAAGACTTTGTCTAGGCGGTGGTGGTTGTTCCCATATCCAAGAAGGCCATGTGCATCGCCATGCAGTCCTGGAAGCCAATTTTGGAAGTTAATATTTAATGAAATTAATAACCTAGGTGATTTTGATCGAACGTGTTAAGTTCCGCAGGAGATCCAAGTCTAAACCTAAAAGAACAAATAGATTAAACTTTGGATCAAACATGTTAAGTTCCGCAGGCGATCCAAGTTTAATTTAAAAGAACACATGGTAGCTAGGAAAAGGTTCAGACCTTTGTACAAAATTTTTGTACAGTGGAACCATTAGGTTTTCCGAGTAGCAACCAACAGAGAGACGTTAAGCCGGGACGGAAGGCTTCTTGAGGAGAAGGTCAGGAATTGGGTTCGGGTGAGCCCTATTCCGGTTGTTCACAATCACCCAAAAGATCGGAGCATCGGAAGCTGAAGAAAGCAAGCTGGAATTTGAGCTGCCAGCTTGGAGGCGCCTCCATCAGGCTTGGTGGCGCTTCCAGCTTGAAGGCGCCTTCAGGCTTGTTGAAGGCGCCTTCAACAGGTCAAACTGACCGTTTCGAGCTGCAGATAAAGTTTTATCCGCTGACCGAGCTGGAGGCACCTTAAACCTTGTTGAAGGTGCCTTGGACCCTCGGGATAGGATTTCCAGGACCTATAAAAAGGCTCTTGGAGCTAGGAAAGGAAATAACAACTCAAGCAATCATTGTGTAGCCATTCCTAGCAATAGTTCTAAGCTTCCAAAGTGTAAAAGGCTTCTCCGCCTTCAGAGAAGGAGAATTTTTCTACTGAGCTCTTCATCGCCTTGGATTAACAACCGTCTTGGTTGTAACCAGGTTAACTCCCAGTCTTCTCTGTCTTTCTATATTTTCGTATTGCTTTATTAATTTATCACTATTGCACTAATTGAGTTGAAAGTACGAGGAGGGTATATTTTATTTTTTTGTTTACAGCAATTCACCCCCCTCTTGCCGGCCTCCACTGCACCTACAGAGGGCACACCCACCACCATGAAATACGACCAGCGCGTCCTCATAGGGGCTCCTCCCCCAAAGATATAGTCAATTTTATCTGACCCAATGGTTGAATTTCATTTCTTGTAAACCCATATAGAGGAGTTACCATGGATTGTAGCTCGCTCGAATCCATCTACAACTGATCAAAAGTTTGTTTGAAAATAATATTAATTGGACTATCAGTATCAATAAAGGTACGAGAAATGTTATAATTAGCTATAACAATCTTTATTATTAATGCATCATCCTGGGGCACTTCTACCTCCTCCAGATCTCTAGGTCCGAAACTAATTTCTGGCTCAGCCGCCTTCTCTGCGCTACACCCAACAACGTGAATCTCTAGTCTCCGAGCATGTGACTTCCTCGCCCGGTTAGAGTCACCATCCATCGATTCTCTAGCTATCATGTTAATATTATCTTGAGCGACATTATTACGATTTTCTTCTTGTCGAACTGATGTTGTCACTTGTTGCGCCTGACCGAGCGCTTGAGCTTGCCCGGTCGGGAGTGGTAAAACTCCTCCTTGTAACTCAATCGTCCGATATTCTATCTTGAGTGGGCTATTTTACCTTGGATACTGTCAACGATTTGGGGCTGGAGAATGCCACCGATATTGAGGATTACGAGCTTGCTGATTCCTCAAAGTATAACAATTTTCTGTACTGTGAGTATTCGTTTGATGGTATGTGAACCATCTTCATGGAATCACTTGAGGGACTCCCATGTGTTGCACAGCTTGAGGTCGTGGTTCAGAGTGTCTTTGTGGAGGAACCGCACGAGGCCCTCTGGGTGGATGAGCAAGCACCACTGGACGATCCATATTTGGAGTAAGAGTGGGAGCAACCTCTTTCCTTCGAGCAACTTGAGGTTCCTCCATATTAATGAACTCAGTTGCTGGTTCGATTAATATATAGATCAAAGTTGGTGGGAGGATTTCTGACCAGATCTTTAAAGAAATTATTATCATTAAGTCCTTGAAAGAAAGCACTTACCAAAATCTCCGTAGTAGCCATAGGAACATCTATAGCTATTTGATTAAATCTCTTAATATAAGCTCTGATGTTTTTCTTGGGCCCCTGTTTAATTGAAAAAAGATTCCATGGGATTTTGTGATACCGTCAGTTACTAGAGAATGATGGAGAAATACCTTACAAAAATCCTTAAAATGATGAATAGAGTTATTTGGCAACCTCTTAAACCATCTTTGGGCTGCCCCTCCAAATGTAGTGAGGAACATCCGACACTTAACACCATTAGTAAATTATTGCAGGAGAGCAGTATTTTCAAATTTAAGAAGATGATCTTCTGGATCGGTTGTCCCCAAATATTCTCCGATATTTAAGTTTTGATAATGCTTTGGAAAAGGATCATTAGTACCCGTTCAGAGAACAGAGTAACGATCCTCTCAGGGGAGCTATCACTGGCTATGATCTTCCCTTTATGCTTATCCCGTATAGATGCTTCTCCTGAAGATTCTTGGAGGGGTTCCCTTCGCCCTCCTTGTTCAAAAGGTGCACGAAAAAATGCTCGAAAACTTCGAGTTGGGGAGAGAGGAGCAAGAAGCAAGTGAGTAGGATCATCTTCCTCACCTCCCCTTTCCTTTTGATAAGTAGTTGTCGATATCACTGGGTTTGGAGCCACGGGCAATGTACCACTAGTATTGACTTGTTGTTGTTATTGTTGCAATAGCTTCTGCACTCTAGCGTTGATGAGCAGGTCCAGATCTTATTGCGTCATGGTTATGGTGTTAAGTTTTCCAGCTTCTTCCATCTCATAACTTCATATCCAGGTGAAGAATCAGGCAACGCCAAATTTGATTCTGTCTGAAATCTGCGAGGAAGTGTGCTAGTGCCAATGAACGATGATTCCAAGGAAGATGAACTCCTGGAGATTCGGAAGAGCTCTTCAACGATGCTGCGGACAGTGAGACGAGCCAACAAAGCATTAGTGACCTAAGACCAGGGTGGGAATCCCTAGCTAGACCCTCTGATGCTCAAATCAGTTCTCTCTCTTGAAGGTGGAAGAAGAAGAAGAAGTACAGTAATGAAAGTACTCAGAAGTAGAGTTTTGGATGCTAGAGTTGCATACTTTGCCAACGGAGAGGATCCCCATTTTTATACTACCTCATATAACCTCTGTAGTCATGAGGTGGTCCGTGGTTTGTTAAAGTTTGTTAGAAGATGAAGTACCACTTTAGGCTTCATGTAATAATCCTTCAAGCAATCTTTTTTATACCCCAAATGTACCTTTTTTGTTGTTTATGACTCATATTCCTGATGCAATATGAATAAGCATATGCCCCCGTAACTGAAGAAGCTTCTAGAAAATATTTTCCGGCAAGTTTATCAAGCTATCATAAAGTTGTTTACTATTTGTATGACATCTTCTGTTAAATATGTCTCGATCGGTTATTCAAGCCGATTGTATGTGTGTGTGTCTATATATATATATATATATATATATATATATATTGAGAATATCTTCTGTTAAGTATGTTTTGGCCGATAATGTACTATAGGCTTTATAAGGCTGTAAGCTCGGTCGGGATTTGCTCTACCGAGCGCATATAAGCACACTTGTGCTCGTCCGACCCTCACTCGACCGATCATGTATTAGAAGCTTTCATAAGGCTAAGTGCCCTTACGCTCAGTCGGCCTTTGCATGTTTGAGCGTATATAGACACATTTATGTCTGTCCAACTTTCACTCGGTCGATCATATACTAGAAGATTTCATAAGGCTGAGTGTCTTTAAGCTCGGTCAGGATTTGCTTGACCAAACTCATATAAGCACACTTGTGCTCGTCCGGCCCTCACTCAGCCGATCATGTACTAGAAGCTTTTCATAATGCTGAGTGCCTTTAAGCTCGGTTGGGATTTGCTCGACCAAGTGCATATAAACATACTTGTGCTCGTTCGACCCTCACTCAACCAATCATGTACTAGAAGCTTTCATAAGGCTGAGTGTCTTTAAGCTCAGTCAGGTTTTGCCTGTCTGAGCGTATATAGCAACATTTGTGTTTGTCCGACCCTCGCTCAGTCGATCATCTACTAAAAGCTTTCATAAGGCTGAGTGCTTTTACGTTCGGTCAGGCTTTGCCTATCTAATCATATATAGGCACACTTGTGCTCGTCCGGCTTTCACTCGGCCGATCATATACTAGAAACTTTCATAAGGCTAAGTGCTTCTAATCTCGATCAAACGTCACCTGACCGGGCGCCTGCGGAAAACCTTTTATTTGGTCGGTCATTACCCTATTAATCATACATTCACCCAGCTATGGACCTCTCCTTTCTCTCTCGATCGTGACCTCCATGTCGTCTGACAAGCCAGCTTATCATAACCCATATCAATAACATATTCCTTCAATCACCTCATTAATGGCGTAAGTTACTGAAGGATCGAATAGAGACGATAAAGAGGGGGTGAATATCGTTCGTTTCAAAACATTTTCTTTTCGTATTAATTCATAAAACAAATATCAAAGTAGTAGCAGAAGTTAAACTAGAAAATATAGCCAAGTTCGCTTACTTGGTTCAGAGCCTGTATCGACTCCTACTCCAAGATCTGTGATTCTTAATCACACTATTGGGCAATTCATTAATAGTCTTCTTTTCAAAAACTTCGGAGAAGATGTAACTCGTATAGATGATTTATAGGATAGTAACAAACAACTATCTTAAAGAAATAATGAAAGCACAAAATAAACCGACAAAGATGAAGAGTTGAAGCGCATATCATCGGAGAAGAGTTAGAATAGCTTGCACGCGTAAATGAAGTATAGTAGCAATATAAATAGAAGAGTAGTAGATGAGAAGTTTTGCAGCTTTATTTCATCGACTCGAATCTCGAGGTATTTTTATAAGCTTTGTTCTATCAACTGAAAAGATGTTTGGTCGACTGATCAATTCGGTCAACTGATCTCCCTATCAGCTGACTGATCAATCAACTTTCATTTTTTTTCGAGATCCGATCTTCATGTCATTAATTCCATTAAATGTTTTGTCAACTGATAACTTTGATCGGTCGACCAAGCCATTTGTTTTCCTTCCCCGCTGAGACTTGAATCTACTTTGTCATTAATGCTTTTATTGTTTGGTCGACTGATACTTCGGTTCGATCGATCGATAAACCTAATTTTCAAGTTTGTTTCTGTGCGATCTGAACTCTATCACATTAGCTAGGTTCGATTGACTAGACCACCTATTCGGTCAACCAATCCTTCGATTTCAGCAAAACAGAGTTAGTTCGATATAACACTAATATTCCCATAAAATAGAGTTAGCACAATATGAAATATGAATAAGAAAGACAATAAGACATGTCTTGATCTTAACTTAGAAACCTCCTAGTTTCTTTAGTTGGATCAGCGACTTAGGGTTTGTCTCTTCTTGGAACATGACCTTCCTGTCGTTCCTCTCCAGTTGCTTACCTCAAGCTACCTGCCAAACATCAGGTCCTCCAGACCTGTTTGGACTTTAGCTTGACATTGAATCAACTCACCAAGGCTTCCTCTCGATATCAGGTCCTTTAGTCCTATTGAGTCTAACTGCTAGGTGTCATGTCCTCGACCCACCTGGACTTCCTGCATGGCTTCCACGATTTGCTAAGACTTCCCTGTCTAATCGCGACTAGAACTTTCCTGGTTGAGTAAATAGCCTACATACTTAATCAATTCATCATATCATAACAAGACTTAACTTAAATCTTTGACAACATCAAAACTCAGGATTGATTCTGGTGCACCCTGCACCAACAGTTACAAAAAGGGAACACACGAGTAACGGAGGATTCCTCGGACAGTAACTATATGACTCTAAGGCTGTATATATTTACTTACTCGACAACTTTTGACACTCGACATTCTCTGTCATCTCATGATTACGGAAGTTATGAAAGATGGTATATAAAGGAGGAGTCTTCTCCGTTGGCAAGGTAAGTGAAATCACATTAAGTTACTCTCAATTACGCTTCTCAATTATGCTCAGCTATCCACACTCATCTACTGTTCTTATTTCTGCTCGGCCAATATATTGACTTGAGCATCTGAGAGCCTATGCCAGGAACTTCTCCTCTGGTTTTTGGCGTTGATGTCCTGCTGCTCTCTTTGATGTGTGCATAGAGGTAGAAGAAATCCCTTTTTATCTAATTCAAAATTTTTACATAGTCAATAGTACAACCACTTATTTAACATATTATTTTTCTAATTTTCAGATAGGATATTTTACAATTATTTGAATCCACACTATCAATATTTAAAGGTATTTATGTTTATTTTTTTCATTTTAATGTATTCGAATTTGTTATTTTAAAGTGTCAAGTGGGTCCATAAAATAGAGAAGAGTTAGATTTTTTTAAAAATAAAAAATTAAAAAGCTAAATCTTTCTACGGGCCAGCATCCTTTTTCATCTAATATTTTTTATTCTATAACTACTAAATGAAATTTTCTTTCCTTTCCTCCGATTGTCTTTTAATCTTGTGCAAAAGTTAATCTTTCATACTTTATAGTCAAGATTAAAAAAGATGCACAAATGAAAGATTGGACAAATTGAGAAAAAAGATAGACTATAAGACCTAGAGAATAAGATGGAAAAAAAGTGAGAGATAAAGGTTGGTGCAATCGTGTCCCAACCTGATCATACTAAACTAAGAGTTTATGTTTGGGCACATGATTGAATTGGTTTAAGTTAGGTTGATATATAAGTAGGTCAAAGTTAATTAAATATGAAGTCATCTTAACTAAAGAAGTTAAGAGGGGAGCAAATAAAAAGTCAAAATAGGAAATTAATTAAGTGAAATATTATTAAGAAGTTTTCACTAAGTCAATAGAAAATTAATTAAGTGAAATATTATTAAGAAGTTGACAAGTGAAAAGTCTAATGAAAAACTAATAAGAGATAAAGTCTTAGTAGATCAGTATTAATCAGATATTAAACAAATAAAAAAAGTTTTAGTTGGTTAAGATTAATTGGATGTTGGGCAAATGACAATCCTAAGAAGTGGTCTCTAGTAAAGTAGAAGGATTAGCGGGTCAAGGTTGATATGAGGCTAAACAAGTGGAAATTGGTTGGTTAAAATTGAATTGATGCTGATGAACGAGAAGTCTTGGTGAGACAAACTTAATTGATATTGAGTAATAATGAAATCGTGATATGCCAAGGTTAACTTATGCTAAGCAGATGAAGATTTCACGAAAGTCATAGAGGTAAGACCTCTTGATGAGGTAAACAATGCCCTAAGGCATGAGTCTCTTGGCAAGGAAACCTAAGTGAGATGAGCATTTATAAATGAACTAGAGGTTTAGTTTTAGTTAGACTTGTCTTAGGAGAGAAGTCAAGGTTATCAATTGTTGGTTGAGATGACTAGACAGTTAACTCAAATTATCGATAAATAAAATATTTATATTCAGTTGAGTAGGCCGTTACATAACTCTAGAGCTTTTAAATAAAATAATAGATGACTTATTTGTGAGATTTGATCACTTTAAGTACATGACGTAGTTCTTGAGTTTTAATTCACATTATTCCTTATATTTTTAGTTTTACATTGCTAAGTTAAAAAAGTTGAAAGACCTTATATATAGAGTCCTTCCATCTATACTTAGCAATATTAAGGGGACTTACACGCATGCGCGGGCTGAGCCCAAATCAAGTGATTTCGGGGGGTTCGAGCCGGAAATCCATAAACCGGGCGCGACGCACGCAATCATTGCGCGAAGGGGGGGTGCAAATCTCCAGCTCGTGGGCCTCGCGCTTGCGGGCGGCCTGGTCTGGTTTTGCCAGTTTGGTGACCTGGTTTATTTTTGTTGGTCTGGTTTGGTTCTGTCCCTCGCTCCTGGTGGTTCGGTTCTATCCGCGCGAGGAAGCGAAGCAGCGCAACAGCATCTGTTCGGTTCTGTCCGCGTCGCGTGAGGATGCGAAGCAGAAGCAAAGCGTGCGTCGCTTCTGTTGGTGCAATATCCCTTAGGTCAAGGTTGACTGGTTTGACCAAGCTTGAGTCTTGGTCATAGTGTCGATGTTTGACAATACATGTAGACACGTGGACAATGCAGGTGCAGTTGTTCATATGGGGAGATTCTGATCAGGGACTGATCAGGGTGAATGAAGAAGAGTCAAGTAGGTCAAAAGTGACCGGATACCTGACTGGGAAGTCCTAACTGGAAGGTTAGGCAGATGGAAAGTCCTAGTGAGTGAAGCTAGGTGAAAGTCCTGGTGAGTGAAGCCAGGCAAGGGAAAATCCAGATGGATCAAGGATGATCGGACATCTGGTGTTGGGAAGTTCAAGTAGGTCAAAGGATTGACTGGATACTTGGCACGAGAAAATCCAGATGGGTCAAGGTTGACCAGACATCTGGTGGAAGTCCAAGTAAGGTCAAGGGAGTGACCGGATACTTGGCACGAAGAGAAAAGTCCAAGTGGGTCAAAGGGATTGACCGGACACTTGGTGGGGAGTTCTGGCAGGTCAAGGGAGTGACCATATGCTAGGTATGATGTACCAACAGGTCAAGGTTGACCAGATGTTAGTTTGAGAGGCTTGGGACTTAGTTTTGGGCAAAAACCAAGAGCTGGATCGATCAGTGGATCGATCCAGGCCTTTCCTAGCGAACAGAGAGCCTCTGAATCGATCAGTGGATCGATCCAGAGGTCCAAATCGATCAGCCGATCGATTGGGACGCTGCTGCTTCGCGCGATAAGCGCTGGATCGATCCGTGGATCGATCCAGACGTTTTTCCATAGCATAGAGGCGCTCTGGATTGATCCGTGAATCGATCCAAAGCCTCCCCGATCGATTGGGAGTTTTCGAATCGATCGGGATCCGACCGTTGCGTCGTATTTGAGCTGCAGGCGGGCGTCTCCTTCAGCATCTCTTCACCAATTCATTTCAGATCTCTCGCCAGCTCCTCCACAGCGCTCTCAAAGCTCAGATCGCCAGTTCTTGAAGGATCTTGGAGGTTTTCCAAGTCAAGAGGCGTATCAAAGCCAAGAAGAGAAGTTAGGGTTAGGATTTTCTGTACTCATTGTAAGCTTTATGATTGTATTTTGTTTCCCTTTCCTTTCTTCTTGTACTTAGAGTCTTGTAGGGCTTCTCCGCCTTCGGTAGTTACCGAAAAGGAGTGTTTCATAGTGGAGGTGTGTGTGTGTGTGCGTGGATCCTTGGACTAGTTAACTCTTGTGAGGTGGATACCAAGTAAAATCCAAAGTGTTAGCGTTGTATGTTTTTGTTTCTTGTATTTCCGCTGCACATCTTCAAAGAAACAAGCAACGTCAACCACGAAGCACGCGACGAGCTATTCACCCCCCCCCCCCCTCTAGCTACTTTTCGGTCCCAACAGCTTCCTCTGCACTGCTTCAAGTGTATAAATACACTTCCTCTGCTCCTTCTCAAAGCACTCCGAAAAAAAGCAAAGCATTCCTCTGCTTTCTTCTTCTTCTTCTTCTTCTTCTTTCCAAGTTCTGAGGCTTGGTTCTGCGATCTGAGGTTGAGTCCGAGTGCGACGTTCGTCTTGGAGTGCACCTACGAACGGCGCGAGCAGTTGTCGGATCTTGGGAGGATTTTATCGAAGAGCCTCTGTACCGTGGGCGGCAATAAATTCTCTAAAGACAGTCGGCAAGCGTGACGCTTCAACCGGAGATACACAAATTCTTAACCTTACTCTTATTACCGTTTATTGCATGCTTGCCATTTATTGGTGCAATTATAGATTATCGTGTTAGCGTAATCATATCACAACAACTTTAGAGAATTTATTGTAGCATCAATAGGCATGATGAATGATAGGGTAACGGGGTCTGATGAGACTAGTGCCCGACCCGAAAGATTTTTCGGGCAAAACTTCAGACGTTGGCAACAACGGATGAAATTTTGGCTTACTACGCTAGGGCTATTCTCCGTTATAGAAACAGATCCTCCTTCACTGGATGAATAGGAACCTTCCTATAGTGCTGCCTTACAGAGGTTTAAGCAAAGGGATTATCTCTGCCATGGGAGGATCCTGTCTGCCCTCTCAAACGCACTATTTGATGTGTACTGTTCAACCTCTTTAGCTAAAGAGCTGTGGAAATCTTTGGATAAAAAATACAACTCCGAAGATTCTGGTTTAGAAAAGTACACTGTGGCAAAATTCCTAAAATTTAAAATGGTTGAAGGAAAATCTGTAATTGAGCAGACACATGAATTCCATGTTTAAATTCATGGTCTTGCCAAAGGAGATATGTCATTACCCGAAAAATTTCAGGTCTTATCAATCATCGAAAAATTACCTCCGAGTTGGGAAGATTTTGGCATGACTCTTAAACATCAGAGAGGTAAAATCTCTCTAGAAGATTTGATGATTGCCTTAAATATCGAAGAAGAACATCGGAAACAACATAAAATTGATGATACAAGAATGCCTATGGATTTTATTCCAAAGGCAAATGTAGTAGTCTCATCTGACAAGAAGAAATTCAAAAATCAGAAGCTGAAAAATAAGATGAAACCCAAACCAAAGGTTCAAAAGAAAAATGTAATCAAGCCGTGCTGGGCATGTGGACAAATTGGACATTATGTCAAATTCTACCCTAAGCGAAAAGACAAGGAGAAAAACCAAAGAAATACGTCCAACATCAAAGCACAAACAAATGTCGTGACTCCTAGTGACGACACCAGCAATAGGTTTGTTACCTTCAAACCCGAACTAAACTTGATCTATCAACCTAATGAATGGTTAGTTGATACAGGTGCAAATGTGCACTGTTGTGCTGATCGCTCTGCCTTCCTTACTTATCAGGTAATTGAAGGCACTTCCATAACCATGGGGAACCATTCTGCAGCCAGGGTGTTTGGGATAGGACAAGTTGACCTGAGGTTCACCTCTGGAAAAGTCCTGTCACTGCATGAGGTGCATCATGTTCCAGCGGTCCGGCGGAATTTGATTAACGGGTCAAATTTAGTCCGTACTGGTTATGAGTTGAACTTTAAATGTAATAAAGTTGTAATATTACATTTAGGAACCTTTATTGGAAAAGGTTACCTTAATGAAGGTTTATTTAAACTCAATGTAGAAAATGCTACCTTAAATAAATCTACTGATATTGGTTGTTCATATAATATTGAGTCTTATGATATATGGCATGACAGATTAGGACATGTCAATTTTAATACCGTGAAAAGGATGATGAACCTAGACATGATTCCTAAGCATGCTATAAATGATAAGAAAAAATGTGAAGTTTGTGTGCAATATAAACAAACCCGAAAACCCTTCAAATCAGTTGAGAGAAATTCTGATATTTTAGAATTGATCCATACTGACTGTTGTGAGTTTAACGGTGTAATAATGAGAGATCATAAAAGGTATTTCATCACCTTCATTGATGATCACTCTCGTTATTGTTATGTTTATTTGCTGAAAACTAAGGATGAAGTTTTAGATAAATTTATGATTTTTAAATCTGAAGTTGAGAATCAAACAAATAAATCTGTTAAGAGGTTAAGGTCCGATAGGGGTGGAGAGTTTACCTCAAACCTATTTCAAAAATTTTGTCAAGATACAGGTATAATTCATGAGGTAACTGCTCCATATAGTCCTCAATCCAACGGTATAGCAGAACGAAAAAATCGAACCCTTGAAAATATGATTAATTACATGTTAGGCAGTTCTGGGTTACCCAACTTCATGTGGGGGGAAGCTCCATACACTGCATGCCATGTGTTAAATAGAATCCCCATGAGGTCTAGGGATAAAAGCCCATATGAGCTTTGGAAAGGCCGGAGGGCAAGTTTGAAATACCTTAAAGTGTGGGGGGTGCCTTGCAAAGGTACTAGTACCTGAACACAGAAGGAAAAAACTTGGTCCAAAGACCGTAGATGGTATCTTCTTGGGTTATGCTCAAAATAGTATTGCATATAGATTTCTGATTATTAAATCAGAAATTTCTGGAATAGATGCAAATACTATTGTCGAACTTCACGATGCTACATTTTTTGAGGATATATTTCTTATGAAGACAAGAACACCTCAGTCTATATCTAGTATTCCTACTAGAGATAAGTCTGTTTCCGAAGAGGCCCCATTATCCGTAGAAGGTATACCTTCCTCAAGTCACTCTAGACTAGATGAATCTAGTGAGTGTACAGAACTGAGAAGAAGCAAGAGGCAACGTGTGTCTACGGATTTAGGCCAGGACTTTATCACCTATAATATAGAAGGTGACCTTGTGACATATAGAGATGCTATGGCTTCTCCTGAAGCTAAGCACTGGAAAGAGGCCATTAAAAATGAAATTGACTCTATTATCTCTAATGTCACTTGGGAGTTGGTAGATTTACCTCCTGGGTGTAACACTATAGGATGTAAATGGGTGTTTAAAAGAAAACTAAAACATGATGGGTCAGTAGATAAATTCAAAGCCCGCCTAGTTGCTAAGGGATTTAAATAGAAAGAATGGATTGACTATTTTGACACTTATTCTCCTGTTACTAGAATTACTACAATCCGAGTGTTGATAGCATTGACATCCATATATCATCTTAAGGTTCATCAAATGGATGTCAAAATGGCATTCCTTAATGGAGATCTTGAAGAAGAGATATATATAGATCAGCCTGAGGGGCATGTAGTTTCTAGAAATGAGAATAAAGTCTGTAGGTTAGTTAAATCTCTTTATGGTTTAAAGCAAGCCCCAAAGCAGTGGCACGAAAAATTTGATAGTGCTATGCTATCGTTTGGCTTTGAAATGAATGACTCTGATAAATGTGTGTATGCTAAAATGAAAGGTGATAGTTGTATTATCTTATGTTTATATGTAGATGATATTCTACTTTTTGGTTCTAACCTTTCTATTATTAATGAGACTAAGGCCCTCTTAAGTGGTAAGTTTGATATGAAGGATATGGGTTGTGCTGACATGATTTTAGGGCTGAAGTTGACTCGATCAACTGATGGAATAGCAATTTCTCAGTCATTCTATATTGAGAGAGTATTAGAGAAATATGGCTATAACCAAGTTAAATCTGTAGTCACACCGTATGATCCTTCAAAAACTCTCCACAAGAATAAGAGTGGTGTGACAGTGTCTCAATTAAGATACTCACAAATAATAGGTAGTTTAATGTATTTAGCAAATTGTTCTAAACCTGATATTTCTTTTTCTATATCGAAATTGAGTAGGTTTACCAGCTGTCCGGACAGAAGGCATTGGGATGCATTAGACAGAGTACTCAGATACCTAAAAGGCACTATATCCTTGGGCTTGTGGTATGGGAGATTCCCTGCAGTCCTGGAGGGATATAGTGATGCTAGTTGGATAGCGGACATTGCTGAGTGTAAAGGCATTACTGGTTATGTCTTTACACTTGGAGGCGGCGCAGTTGCTTGGAGGTCTGTTAAACAGATGTTTATAACCCGTTCTACATCTGAGGCAGAATTGTGTGCTTTGGATACCACAGTAACTGAAGCTGATTGGTTGAAGGGTCTTCTTTCTGAAATTCCCTTGATGATGAAGCCAATACCTTCTATTTCAGTACACTGTGATAATCAAACAACAATAGCTCAGATTAGAAGCTCCAAGTATAACCACAAACAGAAGAGACATGTACGAATACGATTAAAGTCTATTCGTGAGTTAGTGTCTCTTGGAGTAGTGTCATTGGACTTTGTAAGTTCAAATGACAATATTGCTGATCCACTCACTAAAGGACTTGATTCTGAGAAAATCAAGAGATCCAGTAAGGGAATGGGACTGAGGCCTGTCTTGGATTCATCTATAGCAGCAACCCAACCTATCTGATTAGAGATCCCAAGAAGTAGGTTCAATGTGGTATAAACAAGCTATAAGGATGAATCGTAAGCATCAAATTGATTGAGATGTAATCTCATAGTCTCTTCCCTGGATAGATGCTTGACTGCTAGTAAGGATGAGCTTAGGAGCTCTTAATGAGTTCAATGTCTTAATGACAAGATGCTTGTAGTACATCCTTGGAGAACTCACCTATGTAAGTGTAACTGTGGGGCCGCAGTGTGGGAGGTCTAGGCAACTCTTCTTAGCACTTATGAAACAAGATTCGGTGGCATGGCCGTAATGCACCAACCCAGAAGATTCAACTGTCGCCAGTGATGAGTTGTTACCAATTGATCTTCACATATAAAAGGTTTAAGATCAAGACTCAGTTCTCTTCAAACCTATGTGAATAAGATTGGTGTATTTAGGTGAAAATTCAAAACGGAAGGTATTTTCACTAAAAGCTCATTGCAACCAAGCCTCAGAACTTATCTTTGTTTTCGACTAAAATAATTTGAATTAGTGGGGGATTGTTGAGTTTTAATTTACATTATTCCTTATGCTTTTAGTCCCACATTGTTAAGCCAAGAAGGTTGGAAGGCCTTATATATGGAGTCCTTCCATTCATGCTTAGCAATATTAAGGGGACTTACATGCATGCGCGGGCTAAGCCCAAATCAGGTGGTTTCGGGGGGTTCGAGCCGAAAATCCATAAACCGGGCGCGACGCACGCGATCATCGCGCACAGGGGGGGTGCAAATCCCCAGCTCGTGGACCTCGCGCTTGCGGGCGACCTGGTCTGTTTTTGCCAGTTTGGTGACCTGATTTATTTTTGTTGGTCCGGTTTGGTTCTGTCCCTCGCACCTGGTGGTTCGGTTCTGTCCGCGCGAGGAAGCGAAGCAGCGCGACAGCATCTGTTCGGTTCTGTCCGCGTCGCGTGAGGATGCGAAGCAGCGCACCCGCGCGTGAGATGAGGAAGCAGAAGCAAAACGTGAGTCGCTTCCTCTGCACTGCTTCAAGTGTATAAATACACTTCCTCTGCTCCTTCTCAACACACTCCGGAAAAAAGCAAAGCATTCCTCTGCTCTCTGCTTTCTTCTTCGTCTTCTTCTTCTTCTTCTTTCCAAGTTCTGAGGCTTGGTTCTGCGATCTGAGGTTGAGTCCGAGTGCGGCGTTCATCTTGGAGTGCACCTACGAATGGCGCGAGCGGTTGTAGGATCTTGGGAGGATTTTGCCGGAGAGCCTCTGCACCGTGGGCGGTAATAAATTCTCTAAAGATAGTCAGCAAGCCCGACGCTTCAACCGGAGATACACAAATTCTTAACCTTACTCTTATTACCGTTTATTATATACTTGTCATTTATTGGTGCAATTATAGATTACTGTGCTAGCATAATCAAATCACAACAGTAGTTGATCCTGTCCGAATCGCCGAACCAAAGGACGTTGGGCACGTGGTGCTTTCCTAGTCGATGGCGCAGGCCTCCGAAGCTCCGGCGAACCTGCACAGAAGTCGGGCCGGGAAGGGGTTCCCGGCGGCGACCCTCCGACGCTCAAGTCAGTCGAAGCTCAATAGAGAGAAAGGGGCTCCTAAACTAGTAGCGTGCGTACCTCCGACGAAGTAAGAGGGCCTTTATATAGGGCAACGAAGAAGTGGGTGTACACCTACCGAGGTGTACACGTGTCCATGGCCCATACCCCCGTAAGGGCTTGTCAGTGAGCTTCCCTGACCCATACTGCTACAGTCCAAGCATGTCCTCAATGGGACAGCGAAATCTCCTGTCATAAGATCTGGAGCATGGCTTGCGCGTGAAACATACCTGCTGTCAGAAAAAGACGTCCCTTGACCTTTTCCCCTTTGCTCCAGATCTGTCGTCCGGTCGGCCAGCTCCTTCAACATCCGGTCGGACGTATGCGGTGATTTACTTGGGGAGATTCTCCATCACGTGCTTTGTGGAGACCATTAGCAGTATGTTACCTTATGGCCTTGGCCGAACGTGCAGTCCGCTCGTCCCTGCGATCTTTCCCCCTGAGCGCCAGAACCCTGACTTCCTACAGGGCGCCTTTAACCATCAGCCCGACACCGGCCGGACGGCCGTCCGGTCGGACGTTGACTCCACCGAACGGCCGGTCGGCCGTTCGGACCTCCCATCTCCGGACGGGCATCATTCCACTTTGACTCCCACGTGGCGTTAACCTCACCGAATGGGGTCCTCTGTTCTTACCACCGGATCAGTAGTGTTAGCTAGAACTATTGCATAGCTTTTTAGGAGTTAAAAAGAACAAGTAATAGTATAGAAGCACTCAAAGAGTTGCAAGGAAAATCAATGAATGATTATTTTTAAAATTTCGATTGTTTAGTTTGATGTAGCAATTTTAGTCAAAATTATTACATGAACTTAATAATAATTAAATAGTAGAACTAATAGAATGACTATTTTAGGGGTTGAAAGAAACCTAGTATAAGCTATTTTTGAAATTTTGAATAGTTTATCTCAATGTGACAGTTTTGACCAAAATTATTACATATATGAGCCTAAGCTTACTAAGATTAAAATTAAAGTCGTAAAATTTTGAATAGTTTCTCTCGCTTCAATTAAAATAAATTACAATGGAATATTTAAAGTAAAAAATTCTTTAATATTAGCACGAATATTTAACTTTTTGAGGTGACTAATCAAAGGATCTATACAGTACACATATTTATACTATGAAAATACTCATTCTCAGAAATAATTCGGAGACGAAGAAGCCTTGTACAAGTTCATAATACGAAATACACCAAGAAGAGCAAGAACAAATACAATGAAATCTTACACGAGATTATAACAATAAAATCTTAGCTTGCTCTCTTGTTACTCGAATATGCCTTTTAGTGGATGGAATTGCAACAGCACAAAGCTCCAAGAACTACGTTGAGTATTGTGTGGTGATATGCTTCAAAAAAAATCCATGAACCCCTTTTTTTAAGGAGTTTTCTAACACCTCCCAATCGATTAAACTCACTCCTAATCGACTGCCACATCATCTGACTATCCAATACCTATAGAATGACTTTTTTTGAACTCTAATCGATTGGTGAGTCATCCCAATCAATTTAGAGAGCCTTAATCGATTACCAAATCGATTCCAAAACTTCCTGTTCACTCACAAAAAGGTCTTAATCGATTAGCTCAATTGATTAAACCTTCTTAATCGATTGCCTCATCTCCTAGACCTAATCAATTAGGCTCGACTCAATCAATTGACCCATCAATTCAGGCTCTTTTTGTGTTCTCGCAAGAACATCTTAATCGATTAGCTTATGGTCAATTGATTGCTCATCCCTAACTTGCTTAATCTAAGTCTAGGATTTCCTTGCCCAATATTAGGTCAATCGTAACCTGTTGGGATTTCTCCACCAAGTGTCCAATCAATCCTTTGACTCATTTGGACTTTTCTCCTCGTGCCAAGTGTTCGGTCCTTCATAACCACTTAGACTTCTTTTCTCGTGCCAAGTGTCTGGTCCTCCATGACTCACTTGTACTTCCAAACACCAGGTGTCAAGTCCTCCTTTGACCCTCTTAGATTTTCTAATGCTTGGTTTCACTCATCAAGACTTTTCACCACCTAGTTTCACTGACTAAGATTTTCTCATTATCTAGCTTCACTCACTAGGACTTTTCAACTGTTTGCCTTCACTCATCAGGACTTTCCAACTGTCTAGTTTCACTTACCAGAACTTTCTAATTATCTAACTTCACTCATGAGAACTTTCCATCTGTTTGACTTCACTCACGAGAATTTTCTATTTGTCTAGCTTCACTCACTAGGGCTTTCTATCTGCTTGACTTCACTTACCAAGACTTTTCTCATTGCCCGACTTCACTCATCGGGTCTTCTCACATCAAGTATCCAGTTAACATTGATCCACTTGATTTTTCTTCTTCTGCCAATCATCTTATTGGTCTTGTCCTTGCCTAAACTCCAGTTATGACTTTCCAACCAAGTATTCAGTCAACCTTGACCTACTTTACTACTCTCTCATATTAAATTGATCAACCTTTGATCAGTGAAAATTTATATCAATAATCTCTTAAATGAATAATTACACCTATATTTTTTATATATTGTCGAATATTAAAATTTAAGTTTGACTTAAATCGGTCCACTTTGACCTACGTATAATTGTACCAATAAATTTTTGGTCCTTGTACCAACTTTAATCAAAACTTTAAATGAAAATTAAAGGCACAAGTTGACTTAAATAGATTCCAGATAATGCAAAGGAAAGTTTATTTGTGAAATTTTACTAATATATGTCTACGTAATAGTTTGCCAAAACTTGTACATGAACCTAAAATAGTTAACAAAGGTAAAAGCAAACATAAATTCAGAGGATTGAAAACTGCTTTTGGAATTTTTATGATTTAGGTCCATCTAGAACCACTGTATGAAAGTATATGTGCCCTCTAAAAAAACAGCCCCTAACATGTTGGTGTGCTGATAAGAGGTGTAATGAATTTACTAAGTAATTAGAGTTTAAATTTTATACCAGGTATATTATACGTGAAGAGTTTGAAAATTTTATTTTATTAGGTCGTCTGTTAGGATTCATATGTGCTTTTCAAATTATTTTGATGATCAATAAAAATGGAGCCGATCATCTACATGATTAATTAAATTATAAAAACTGAATATCTAGATTATTAAAAAAAAATCCTCCAAGGATTCAATACTAATATGAATGCAGAGGAAATTTAAAAATTAAATAAAACATCCAAGTAGTAAACTATAAAACTCCTCGTGATGATGAAGTAAATTCATAAAATTGATGCACAGATTAAGATGTGGGGGTGGAGAAGGAGGAGGAGATACAAGTGTGCATCTTCCCTAACTAGTCAGAGATCGATTAACGCTATTTGATGACTATATTGCACTAGACATGACTATTTTTTGAAGGAACAGCTCAAGATGAGGATCGGATGCTGATGACACATGACACATGACACATGAGACGATATATGAAAGATTACAAACAAATGTGGGCCCGACATTTTGTCATGTCATCTATAATTCACAATGTATGACAAATAAAAATCACTTAGATACCAATATTTTGATAGTACAATCACATGTATATCGTACTTCAAATGTCTATTCAAATCTTATATTTCATCAAACATGACATCACATCACATCGTATGAGTAAAATATCTTTGATCACTTATTTATTATATAAATATTTATTTTTCATCGGAAAAATAGTAAAACATGAATCTCTTCATTTATTTTTCAAACAAGAAAGGAATTATTCACACGTCACATCTCTTCTAAATCTTGACACAACGCTATATTGTCTTATTCATGATAAAGACTAATGTTAAAAAAAAAAGATGCTTGGTCGAAGCTCTTTGAGAATTAGGTTTGAGACTAAAGGAGCATGAGCGGTGCATCGGGGGTGGCCTAATTAATCATGAAGACTTCATTCAACATGGGAAGACATCACAATCCAAATTAAATTGAATTGAAGAAGATGCCAATCTTAAACTACACATCCCAATCAAAAGGCAATTTGTCTCCCCATTGTCATGTGATTGCTTGTCTATCAAGGGCCCCACCATGTTTTTTTTTCTTTTTAAAATATTTAATTAATAGGTTAGAATGTGCTTATCTTATCATATAATTTTCCAATCATGAAAATATTATGTAAGAATACAATTGGAGTGGAGTTACTTTCAAATAAGATGATAGGAAGAAATGTCTCCCTAGTGGTGCAAAAAAAATTGTAAAGAATAATTTGTAGTTTAAAATTTAAATATATTATTAAATTATATTTTTAGATGCTATTAAATCATATCACATCTACTATTAAATTATTGGTATAATTGCTAGTGAATTATATCCTATAATTTCTAACTAGTTCTATTATAGGTATTATTAAATTAAATTCTAAATATTATATAATAGATTAAAATATTTAAAGCTAAAAATCTTTTCAAAGTCACTAAATAATTCAACATATATAGATTCCACTTTATTACCCCAAACTTGTCAATCCAAAAATTCCTAACTTAAACATAGTAAATTTTTTCATATCCAATATTAGAAATTAGTCTACAATTGCATATTTAAATGTAGTCCAAATCTTATAATTTTCATAGTCTAATCTTCAAACTCGATGACATCCTTTGAAGTCCAAAGCTATTTATAGATTTATGATCAAACTACCACGTCCATCGTCCTATATCGAACACATCAAATCGAAGATTGTTTGTGCACTCAAACAACTTTTAAATACATAAACTAACTTAGTCAAACATTAAAGTTTCTAAAGGGCGATCACTATATCAATTAATTAGTTTTATTACAAGTTTTATATATTGCGCATATAAAGGTGTCAATGGGGTTGGCTGCACTTAGCCTAACTTGGCATATTTTAATTTTATAGGTTCCTAAAAGCCGAGCACTACCAAATGCTATTTTAGAAGGAAGATTTATGTGTCACGGGAGGCAAAGTGAGAAACAAGAAGAAACAGATCAGATACATGATTTCAGTCTCTCATATGTTTGCCATTATTCAGCAATATATAAATTGAACAAACTACAAGCTAGATTAAATATACATGAAGATTATTCAGTAATACATTTTGACAGCATGCTGTAGATCATGAAACCATGCACAGTTATGGCATTCCTGCAGTACGTACATAGGCGATGCAGATGTTCCACATGCGGTTGCTCAATTATATTGCACTGTTGCTCCTGCATGATTGGTGGCGTTAGCCTTATTAATTTCACTGCCATGTGATCTCAGTCAGGCTCCACAATGCTTGACAGTCGAGTGATAAGTGAATAAATTCAAAGAATTAGCAACTGGTGTGTGTATTTGTAATGATATATTATTAAGTTTATAATTAACCTTATAAATGTATACTAAGTCAAAGGAACGTACGTACTCTAGTTTATTAGATTTGTTATAGAATAGTTAATGTGTGAATTAGGTTGCCAAGGTAAAGTCTGGCCCATTATGACTGTGTTGCCACCCCATAATTGGGCTACAAAAATCATCAAATTTGGTTGAAAGCAATTTTTTTAATGAATTAATAATACAGAAAAGAAAATTATTGATAAATTTTTGATTCCATCTATGTTTCGAAATGTGAAGGATAAACACACAAATTTAAAGAATCCTATTCTTCCTACTCTTCATGTTAAGAGCAGAGGATCTCACAATTCCCATTCTTCCTCTTCCTGCTACTATATACAGAGGAATGCATCTCCCCTGGTCACCTCTAAATCTAATTCCAGAATGGCTGCGTGTTTGATTGGTTCTGGTTGAAGTAATATTCCTGGTTCGAGATGCTGACGACTGAGGCAGGTCCAAATCCAATCGCCTCCATTGTGCTCTGGAAGTCATCCAGATTCAGGTCCATAAACCAATCATCCTCTTCTTTAACTGCATCCGCTACCTGGAAGCCGCCGGCGTCGGCATCGGAGTCTTTAGTACCCCATGACCTCGCATCGTCGTTCGTGTCGAAGGAATCGGCGGTCCTCAAAAACGTCGGCATCTGTTTCTGCTTCATCTTCTTCTTCTCCCAGTTGTTCTTTTTGTTGTACAAGCGGCACAAGACGCAATCATCCAACTGCAGCGACGAAGTTTCTCCGGTCACTTATCGAAATTCCACGAATTAATAAGAAAGCCATGCATGAGACTTACTCTCAGGTCGCCGTTCTTGTTATGGGCGGATCGATCGACATCGGCGAGGCGGTACTCATGCATGATCCAGTCCGTCTTGACGCCTCTGGGCGCCTTGCCGTGGTAGAACACTAGAGCCTTCTTTATCCCGAGGGGCCGACGGCTTCCCAGCGGGGTTACTGTCTTGTCGGTGCCGGTGGCCTTCCAGTACCCTCGTCCGGCGGCCCTGTTCGGCCTCGATCCGTTCTGGTATTTTCGGTCTCGTGGAGTGAAGAAGTACCATTCTTTGGTTCCGAACAACGCCATCTCTGGTGCCAGAAAGGAGCAATTTTTAGAGCACTCGCAAAGTGTTTGATGGAGTGATTGAACGACATACCTGGAAGGTCCCAGGGGTCGAACTTGTAGAGGTCGATCTCGGCGATGATGGGAACCTGGAGACGCTGGCCGGTGGCCTTGCGGACGAGGTAGTCGACGACGAGCTCCTCATCGGTGGGGTGGAAGCGGAAGCCGGGCGGGAGGTTGAGCTCGGCCTCGGCGTCTCTCCCGGTGTCCATTAATGTCTGTCGCTTGGGAAATAGATCGAACAGTTGGTGGGCGGTTGAGCGGAGGGAGACTGGGAGGAGGCGAATATATAGGAGTGATGTTGGAGCTGGTCCGTTGGTGTGCGCGAGAGGGCAAGGGACGGGGCGCGCTGCTGGAGGCAAAAAGCGCTGTGGCGGAGAGGAGCGTGCGCGGCAGGTTCGCGGTGCGCGCGAGGGGTTGACCGGAACAGAGAGAGATCTGAAAGCGAGGAGATGAAGTCATGGAGTGCGTGTGCGTCTCCGGGTTGTACATGTGATATGATTTGTGTCGATCGTGGTCAAGATAAAAAATGGTCAGCAATTCTTCGTTGACATTTCAGCCTCGCGACCGTCGAGTTGACTTGGTTGTCTCGGATTCTTCAAATTTACACCATTGAACTTGTAAGTTTTCTCGATCCAGGTTTTATTCTTGCATTTCAAAGATTTAGGACGGGCATCCAAGTTGACAGATTCTGACCGATCAAAAATAAGGCAAGATCGATCCAACCAGATCTCTAGCAGACTTCTTGATCGTAACTTTTAATTTAGATACCAAAATGAGATGTTGTTTGATTTGAAATGAAGTTAGTTCAGACAGCTAGATTTATTATCGGATAAAACTCATAATCCTTAAATTTGAATTTGAAAAATATCATTTAGGAATAATTTTTATTTTTTTATTTAATTAATTTATTTATTTTTTGATAATTTTACCAGTCTGAATTTGTTTATATAAACGCATATTTAACTAGAGAGATTAATAAAAATTTTCTTTCTTTTTGTTGGTAAAATCTAGATAATGATAGTGATCCGGTGGTAAAGTGGGATCCGGATGGTAAAGCAACAATGACACGTGAGAGTCAGAGTCAAAACAGTCAACATCCAGTGCCCAACCAGGCAGCCGGCGTACCTGCCCGATCGGTAGTGCGACAGCCCAGCTCAACGCTGGGTTTCCGACGCTCAGGGGCCGAGCGGAATCCCCGCTCGGTCGAACGATAGACATGGCTCGACCACGCGCGGTAGGGCGGAAGCAGGATGAAGCACTAGGGGGCAAGCAGGCCTCCCACTCGGATCGGTCACTCCATCAGCAGTACAGGGGCTCGACCGAGCAAACTCCCCACTCAGCCTCGCAGACGACAAGAAGAGCAGGAGAGAATATCTTCTTCGGGGAAAGTGTCACCGACAAACAGCATGGTTGGTGGCATGGTCAGGTAGAGAATCGTACGGTGGAAGTTTCCACTATCACGTCAGGAATATGCCCGGTCTGTTAAGATATGGCATCAGGCGTGTTTTCTGACACACTCATTGTAGGTATACTTTGAGAAGCGTGCATGTCTTGATAAGCGTACACGCGCCTTCAGGGAGTCCTATATAAGGACCCCCAGACTTCAACGAAAGTATGCGCGATTCATCACTGTAGCTACAGTCTCATTATTCTACTTCGATTTCTTGCTGCCGGAGGCTGACTTGAGCGTCGGAGGGTCGTCGCCGAGAACCCCTTCCCGGCTCAGTTTTGTGCTTGCAGGTTCTCGCCGAAGGTCTACGTCATTTACAGGGCTACGCGGAGTCAACGAGAGCACCACGTCCCCAGCGACTGTCGACTCAGCACTCGGACAGGATCAGATAAGTTCCTCTTTGGTTTCATCAGCTTCTCTTCATGTTCTCACCACAAATCCTCATTCTCTTCCGTCTGTAGAATAATAGATATTTCATCCGACATCAATACAACACTCTAGCCAAGTTGATCTGGTTGAACTTTATCTCTTTAGGTGAGATTAATTGTAATTTATATATACGAATACGAATCAAACCCGTTAAAGTGATCTAATTCAGATTTATTGAGTTTCAGGTTATTTAATGTAAGTTGTATGTGTAGCACCCTTTTATTCCAATTTATTATCATTTATATGTTGATAACGGTTCTGGATTTTCCTTATAAGGGTGAGATCTGTTGGAGCAATATAGGTACACTAAGTTTTGATGTTTGGGCAAAGATTTAAGTTAGGTTTATTGTTGTATTTGATATGCATTATGAGTGTGCAGGATACAGTTACAACAAGGAAAGTCCAAGTGTGATCTTGGCAAAGGAGGAAAGTCTAAGGATGAGTCTTAGTGGTGTAAGTCCAAGCATGTAGTCTTGACAACGTAAGTCCAAGTATGACTTGACAATAGATGAAGTTCCAGAGGCACGACCTCTTGGCAAAGGAAGACCCGACAACAATGACAAGGCTGATGAAAGCTCCAAAAGGCAAGACGTGAAGGATGAGGAGACATCTGAGGGACGCAAGACTAATAGAGGATGCTAGAAAGCTAGGTCTAGGTTGGTCGAACGAGAACGAGTGCAGAGAGAATGTACTCGGGAATTAAATCCTAGGATTAGGGTTTTACTGAAGTGTTACTGTAGCAGTATTGTAGCGTTACTGTAGTAGTACTGTAGCAGTCGATTGGTGTTTTCATCAGTCGACTGTTGCGGTCGATCGGGCAATCGACTAGGAGCGAACAGAATGCTTCTGTTCGTTCAGTTGGTGTAGAGCAGCTGATTGATGGAAGTATCAGTCGACTGGTATCGAGCCGTTGGGTTATAATGGTCGAATCTCCACAAAGGGCAGTTGACTGATGGTTTTGGCAATCGACTGGTAGGCAGGGTTTTCCAACTCGTGACCTATATAACCAAGCATTAGAAGTTTGGTTAAGGTTGACGAAATTAGTAGTGGTTAACCCTAATTAGAGTCTCCAAGTGCCCAAGTGATCTAGCGTGCTTGTATGAGGTTGTGGCGAGGTTTCTCCACCCACAAGGAGCTATGCGAGCTAGCCGGAAGTTCTCCAGCGAATCATCCACCGACAGATCGGGATCTTCCACCTTACGGACAGTCGTGAAGTAGGAGTTTTATCTCCGAACCACTTTAAATCAACGTGTTAGGTTTACTTTTTATTGTTAGTATTTGTTTTTGTATTCCGCTGTGCGTACTTACCATTGTAGAAAGTAGCGTTTTGGGTGAGACGCTATTCCCCCCCCCCCCCCTCTATAGCGCATGCCACGTGCTGTAGTTAAGAGTATTTGCAGCGTGCATCACACGCTATGGTTAAGAGCATTCATAGAGCGTCGTGCGCTGCGATTAAGAACATTTGCAAAGAACAACACACACTACGGTTAACAACATCGTAGGGTGCACTGCATGCTACAATTAACAGCATTCGCAGCACGCGATACTCCCTATAGTTAAAATACCATATAATTATTATTAATATTGATTTAAAATATATAATCCAAATTTAAAAGTCAGACATCATTATAATCTATCCCGTCGCTAAATTAGATCCCTTCGATATGTTTGAACATCATTATAATCTATCCCGTCGCTAAATTAGATCCCTTCGATATGTTTGAACTTTAATATGCAATAATAAGAATACAAACTTGAACTTAGAATTACTTATGAAAAGACAATAAAAATGCATGCCTTCGATATGCAACAATAATGATAAAAAAACAACATATTACTCATTAACTGATAGTGACAGTACAAAACAGATTACAAATATCTCATTACTCTAATCCGTATATGTAAGTTTAAAATCTGTTAAATATGTTTGGCTAGCCACAATAGAAAGTACAGATCGACACTTTTCATTGGCTTCTAGTTTTTGTAAGTCCAGTGCTTCAGTTTAGTTCATAGATGATCCATAATTAATATATCTGTCAAAACCATTGACCTTGCCTGCCATGAAAATCAAATTTCAGATTAGCAGATTAAAAAGTCCAAGCACAGTTACAGCAGATTCAAAGTTCAGTAACTTTGTTGAAAAGAAGTTACCAAAGAATAAAATCATGTGGGTGCACATAGAATAACACATCATACTAACTCTCATAGCCTAAAAGTTGAGGATGGACTAAAAGAAAGAGAAAAATTATATCCACAAGAAACATTAAGGTGGTGGTGAGTTTACAAATTTTGTTGTACATTTATGTAAACAAACATTGAAGAAGACAAGATAAAGTCAACAAACTGAGAAGAATAAGAAAGCATATGAATATTGACATAAGATGTAGGCATAACCATTTAGTTATCTAAAAGTACTAATAACTAGTGTCTCAGGTTTTAACTTCCCAATAGAAAATCAGTAATTACATCTATCAACTTGAGAGAATAAGCACAGCATTTCTAAGAAACGCATGACTGCATTCCTATATAACTTCAAACCAGTTATACAGGTATTTAGAAAGCACTGTAAAATAACAAAAATAAAAAAGCTCTGAGTAACCTCAAGACCATCAACATAACCACCAATTCCTGAATCAGGCCAATCTGAAAAGCAAACACAAGAAAGCAGAAAAGTCAAAAATTAAACCCATAAAAAGTCATTTAACAACACTAACGAGATTACCAGCATTATTAGCATAATATATTGACATAGTAATTCAACTATTTTGATGAAACAAGATAAAGTGAATTAGTAAAGATAAAATTTATTTAGCATAGCTAGAATGTGTGTGAAACATTGATAGATGCACAGTCACTGACATTAATACAATATGTCAAATATTGAATAAGAATTTTACACTTATGTCAAGTATACTGCCATCTTTGATTTCAACATTAAGTCAATCAGAAGTCCATTTATCCAATGAGTTTACGGAACATGATGGTATCTACACTTTCTTCAATTTCCAATCTCAAACAATGTGAATAGTTATGATCATAATCACATACCACTCCAATTTCATATATTGCATACATAAGAAACTTGTTATCATGAGCACAACATTAAGATCATCTGATCATGATAAAAAAGATGATAGCATAGAGTTCTGACAACAAAAGAGATACATTAATTAGATGAGATTTTAGTAGAAAGAAGTATCCAAATCCACCAAAACCAGTGGCTGAGATTATGATGCAATGACATTAGTGTGAGAAAAGAATCAAATACAAAGAGAACAAAATGATTTGCTAATGTTTGTTTCTAGTACAAACTGCAGAACTGAATTTTAGATATAAACAAATTGAGAAGTCTTGGAAAATTTACAAAATGTTATCATTTAGTAGTGTCTTCATATATGAGTGGATTCTGAACAAGATGTTTGGAATGAATTTTTAAAATTTTCAACATTGCAACAAAATCATAAACTTTGGAAATAGAATTCTTAAAAAGTTTGGGTTTGATGATTGCAGCTAAAGTATCAGCTTCAAAACCACCAACTTGCAATATCATATTGCATTGATCTTTGACTAATGCAGTAATATCTTTAAAACAAAGATTCAAGAATAATTTAGTGAGGTGAATATTGAAGAAGAATTGGGGTTGAGAAGTAGAGAATAAAATTATTCAACTACAAGATAGGTTTTATAAACCAATGGTACATTTGGTAGCAGCATTGACTAAGTTGTGAAGAGAATGCAAAAACAATTTGAGCAGCCTGTTCATGCAATTTCTCCACTAATGAGCAAAATATGTTATCTTGTATCAAAAAATATGAGACAACAAAAGGATCCACCGTCATCTCTCCTTGCTCTTTTAAATGACCCTGAGAAGGAGGGGGTTGTCACAGAGGTGAGCACTTGTGATCATGGTATAAATGCAGACTAGGGCTACTCCTGCGGCGATACTCCCAGTCCCTTTCGTCCTTAGGATCTCTAGATGAAGGAGGCGGGAGAAGAGGCGAAGAGCAGTCACAGTCATCTTTGTTGGATTACAAGGTTAGAAACAAAGTTCTACATTAAAAATATATGGGAAATATCATAGATTTATAAGGGAAAAATATCTCTATTGGTATGAGCTCTTTTGGGTAGAGCCTAAAAATAAAACCATGAGGACTTAGGTCCAAAGTAAACAATATTATACTATTGTGGAGATATCTAAAATCTTAATTGAGCCATGTAAGTAGAATATTGACCTAGAAAAAAAGAAGTAGGGGCTCCCGTGTCCAAATCAAGAGGACCAAACATTAGGCAGAAAATCCTAGTAGGTCGGGTGGAAAAAGATCTGGTGGGTCGAGGATCGGACATGAGAAGTCTGTAGTCCTTCATTTGAGAGGAGGATTGCTGGGTTACAAGGTTACAAACAAAGTCCCACATTAAAAATACATGAAAAAAATTATAGATTTGTAAGTGAAAGATATCTCCATTGGTATGAGGTCTTTTGGGTAGAGCCCAAAAATAAAATCATGAGGGATTAGGCCCAAAGTGGACAATATCATACTATTGTGGAGATATCTGAAATCACTACGCGCATGTTTTCCACTTGCTATCCTGATGTTGATCAAGGGTTTTGAAGGAGGAGCAAAGGCTAGCGAAGTGGAGGAGAGGAGGCTATAAACAGTGGCGACAAGTTTTGTGCGGCAGAAGGGAAAGGGAGGCGAAGGGCGGCAGCAGAGGGTAAGGGTTTCGAGGCGAAGTTGCAAAGGGCGACTGTAGAGAGGAAGGGTTTTGGGGTGAAGTAGCGGATTAATTTAGTGGTGCGAACATTGGATTAAAAAATGTTTAAATTTTGACTTTTAACAACACACTTTACACACTCCATTAATATCTAATTTTAACATATTTTTAACAACGCGCTTTACGTGTTGTTAATATTTAATTTTAACAGTATACTCTGCACGTCATAGAAAAGTTTATTGACAATATACTTTTTTCTGCACACCGTCATTTGTAAAATTATAATATTATTCACAGTGCACTTAATTGGATGTGTTGTAAATTCTATTATTAACAGTACGTCCTAATCGTGTGTTGTTAATGACGTGCTGTGGAAAGTTATATTTGTTGCAGTGCATGTAGTGGTCACATTTCATGTAATTTCCATGCTACACATTCACATATTGATATATGTCATTAATAATATTGGTATTATAATTACTGTTGGGACTTTTTACAGTCATATATACTAACTATGGTATATTTAGTTCTATACCAATGAAGTTAATGGACCATATTATTTATAATGTAGGAGCATCTAGTAGTATGACTAATTTATTTCCTCTGATATGGTTATGTTTCCCTTGAAACTATGATGAGAAAATGAGGCTACCTATCTTCCTTTTGGGTCTTGAAGAAGGATGATCGAGACTATCGACATGGAACATGACTAACTCGTGGCCTCCTGACTCGGTTGCTCTTTATTCAGAGTCCGGATGAGACATAATCGTCTTTCTAGTGGCCGACATGACCATCCTGTGCCCCCTGGAATGAGAATGTTATATTATGTCTTTTGATGAACTCTATATTAGGTCTTTTAAATTTTACATTTATTTTAAATTTTTAGGATTAGTTTTTATTCTAAAAATTAGTTTAGATTTTATCTCCTTTTTTGGATCAATTTTCTTTTACTTTTTCTTTTGTATGTTGTGATTTTTTTCCTTATTTCTTAGGTTATTTAAATAAGGGTTAGGGCTCTTATAAAAACATGTTGAGTTTGATTTGATTTGAATAACTAAAAATTATTTCCATTTATACCTAGAGGTGGCTCCTCTTCGTTGGCGAATCCCCCTCTTCCTACGCTTTTTCTACAACCTCTATTCAAATGTCACGCCAGGAGATTCCTTCGCCTGTGTTAGTTGGTATCAGAGCCTTAAATCCCATGAATAATCATCGTGGTTGTGATCGATGTCGTGATAGGCAAGTTCTGGCCGAGGAAACCTGACACCGTGATCATAGCACCAAAGACGAGATACTTGAAGATCTATAGAGATAAGTCACGAAGTTATCCCAGTGTTTAGCGACGCAAGATCTTGAAGATCATGAGATACGTGATCGAGGTTGTGACAGACGACAGGTTCCAATTGAGGAAGTCTTACATTGTGATCATAGTGCTCAAGATCTTAAAGGTCGTAAGTTTTTTTATTTTAATTTCGATAAAATTTTCTTGAGAAAGATATGGCCGACAAGATCAAAATAATCGATGATCCAAATTACAATGAAAATGAGACCGAGTCAACTAATGAGCCAGTATATGATGAGGTACTTTATGGTGATGATTGTGAGATTCTGGTCATTCTTGAGATTCTAGATGACAGATTATCTAAGGACAGTGCATGTTCCATCAAAGCCGCCCATAAATTTGACCGAGTTAATGTCAAAGGATCTTCTTTCCATTCTACCACTTACGAGACAACTTTTGATTTACCAGCACTCAAGGACTTTTGATCTTGAAGACACATCTTGAACTCTAGAATGAGTTCTTTTCAACCCGGGGCGTCTGATGTAGGAGTATCCAATAGCATGACTAATTTATTTCTTCCAATACGATTATGTTCCCCTTCAAGCTGTGATGAGAAAAAAAAATAAGACTACTAGCCTCCCTTTTGGGTCTTGAAGAAGGATGATCAAGACTACAGACAAGAAAGATGACTAGCCCACTCGATTGCGCTCTATTCAGAGTTTAGAGGAGACAGAATCATCTTTCTAGTGGTCGACATGGTCATCCCGTGCCCCTTGGTATGGAGAGCAGATCCCCTGGACCGCAAAAAGTGATCTAGGAGATGGTCCCTTACCATAGATTGGTGAAATGAATGGTCCCCAGTCATAAAATAGGTGGGGACCATTCATCCCCACCAATCCACATCAAGGGACCATCTCGTGGACCGCAAAAAGCGGTCCAGAGGATCCGGGCTGCTTGGTATGAGCGTGTTATGCTATGTCTTTTGATGAACTTTAGATTTGATCTTTTAACTTTTTTATATATTTATTTTAATTTTTTAGGATTAGTTTTCTTTTATAAAAGAAAGTTTAAATTTTATCTATTTTTTTAAGATGAGTTTTCTTTTATTTTTTGTTTATCTTATGTGATTTTTTTTTTATTTCTTAGGATATTTAAACAAGAGTTAAGGCTCTTGTAAAAACATGTTGAGTTGAGTTTTAATTTGAATAAAAAATTATTTTTGTTTAAACCTAGAGGTAGCTCATCTTTTTTGATGAACCCCCCTCTTCCTACGCTTTCTTTGTAACCTCTATTGAAACATCACTCTAGGGTCCTTCACCTGTGTCAGTTTACAAGGGTATTCTGTAGCCATAAAATTTGATATCAACTATAACTATATTTTGTATGTCATATACAACTTACATATAGTTCAGGTAGGAGATTTTTGAATTTTATTTTTATAGGTGAGTTTAATTGTAATTTGTATATGCAAATATAAATCGAACTCGTTAAAATGATCTAGCTTCGGTTTGCTGGGTTTCAGGTTATTAGATATGGGTTATATGTGTAGAACCTTTTAGCTCGATATGTTATCATTGATGGACTGATTAATGGATCCAGATTCTCCTTATAAGCGTGAGGTCCCCATTGGATTAGGATATTAGATGTATCTCTTCGTGCTCATTGAGGTAGAGAGTTTCGGTGTCGCCGCCCTAAATCTGAAGGAAGGCTTCTCCCTCTTTTTCTTCCACATGATCTTTGTTGGGGTTCAATTAAAGTCCCACAATAGAAAATTTTGGTAAAGATTATGGGTTTAAAAGGATGTAGGATATCTTCATTGGCATGAGACATTTTGGGGAGAGCCCAAAAACAAAGTCATGAGGGTCATGTCATTATAGAGATATGTGGACATCCTTTAGGCATAAGAATTTTGGGATTTAGATTCCATGTAAACTTACAATTTATGTAATTTTAATATTGTTATGCATATTGTATGTTGAAACTAGATCATATTAGGAATTTATTCTTTTCTCTATTAGATTTCTTTATGTGTTCTTAAGAATTAAAAGATTAGGAGAAAAGTTTAATTCCCAAAGCATCGTGGTAATTTTTGTTAACAAAAGAAGTTTCCATTATCGGATATAACATTATGTTAAAAAAATTAAAATATATATATATATATATATTTTAGGTGAAATAATAGAGCCATAATTTCAATCTTGAAACAGAGGAGACAGAAAGAAAGTTCATTAGGATTCTCTTTCATGTCTTTCGCACATGGCACCGGACTAAGGTAACCGCATGAACAAAGCAGTACCAGTCTTTCACGTCTATCGATCGAGGAAGTTCCATAAAATAATTATCACTAATATTTTACGTAGAAAAGTAATAAATTTTTGACCAAAACTGTCTTCTTCAAAGTGTTATTAATTATCCGCGGGATCGAGGTTACGTACGTCTTAATTATAGTTCCATCAATCCTTTCCCATTCCTCATATATTTATCTATAAACATATAATAATAACTATTCCTGGTTACTGAAATTATATTTGATATATCATATATGTTTTTAGCTTCTTAATTAAATCTTTGTGCGAGAATAGTGAGGTCAATAAAACCAGTAACAAGAGGTAGCATTAAAGTGAATTGGATGGACGGAGCTATCCTGATTACCACCTGTTCCTTGTACTGCACGTATCTAAATCTATGAGCCGTCTTCTATATATCAACTCTTTTCCCTCTGTCTCTCCTCTTCTTAATCTCCCCTCGACCTTCCTCATCTCTCGTCGGTTTCTCAGGTGCAGCCATGGCGCAGGGCATAGAACTCCCTCCGGGCTTCAGATTCCACCCCACGGATCTAGAGATCATCATCCACTACCTCGTCCCAAAGTTCTCCAACCCAACCTTCACCGCCGCAGCCATAGCAGACGCGGACTTGAACAAGTGCGAGCCCTGGCAACTTCCAAGTATGCATCATTAATATGCGATATATCTTTATATATTTTCTCTTTAGAGCAGTAATTTGATATGTCGATTCTTAATTAATTAGGCAAGGCGAAGATGCAGGGGGGGAAGGTGGAGACGATGTACTTCTTCTGCCAGAGGGACAAGAAGTACCCGACCGGGATGAGGACGAACAGGGCGACGGAGTCCGGCTACTGGAAGGCCACGGGCAAAGACAAGGAGATCGTCTGCAAGGCCAGTAAGGGCGCCGTGGTCGGCATGAAGAAGACCCTCGTGTTCTACAAGGGCAGAGCCCCCAAGGGGGTCAAGACCAACTGGGTCATGCATGAGTTCAGGCTCGAAGGCAACATTCGCCACCATTCCAATGACCTCCCGAAATCTGCAAAGGAGGAATGGGTCGTGTGCAGGGTCATCCACAAGAGCACAGGGATGAAGAGATCATTATGCACCACTACTGCTCCTGCAGTACCACATGCTGATCTTGGTCTCGTGGATTCCTTGATGGAATCCAATAGCCTAATTCATGATCACGCCTTTGACTCGAAAGGCGGCGATGCCATGATGGAATTGGATGGGAATTACCCACAAGTACAGGCGATGATGAGCTCGATGAATTCGACTTTTGGCTCACAATTAGCCGCCCCTCCTCCTCCTCCTCCACAATCAGTACTAAACTACAGCGACTGTTACTTGGGAGCTTACGGCTTGCACCAGGACGAGGCATTGCTAATGGCGAGACCATCTACCAACACAAGGAACATAACTTGGATGAGGCATGGACAACTACTTACGGATTTTGAATGATCGATCGATCGATATTGTGTAAAAATACCTAAAGAGTATTGTTGGTATAGTTAATGTGTCAGTATTGTCATCATTATATTGTTGTGTGTATAAATGAGAGAGTGCAAGTAGCTAGGGAGATTGACTGTTAGGCCAAAAGGAATTCTTTCTTTTTCAGTTAAAGGTCATAAGGTACATGGAAGGGCTAGTGGGAGGGGGTTGCATTCTTGTGATTATAGATAAGCTTACGCTAATTAATGAGCAAATGGTTTCATTTCATGATCTCCAAATTTAGGGTTCATTGGAGAGGAGAAGTAAAAAATTGCCTCTAGTAGGAAAAACGCAATGAAGAAAAAGATAGAGTTCTCTAATTTTCTACCACATCAAAGTAATATAATTGGGATAAAGACACGTATGCGTACACGAGTTCAATGCTAGCATATGTAGAATATGATGAAATTTAACGTATTCTTTTTTTGTTTCTTGTCTGTTTAATATTGCTTTCTCTAGCAAAAGATCTATGTTGAGGTGTTATATTATGTCATCCAACTATATCATGCTTATATCGTTGAGGGGTCATTATTGTTTAGCATGATGATAATAATCTTGAGTAAAGTTTACTTTATATATATATATATGTATGTATTTCTTTTCTTTTCTTCCTTTTTTGAAATAAAAGGATGTGTCCATTCGATAAGATGATTCATGGTTTGTCCCATGCCATTCTTAATTGATTGTTGAATTTGATAGAGACGCAAGAATTCTACTAGTCAATTATGTATATCCTTCGCTTTTATTCTTCTAGTTCTAGAAAAGAAGCAATTGATCTTATATGATCGATAATATATGATATTTCAGTGGAAGAATTCTACATTAACAGTAAAACTACAATGAGAAGTGGAGGAGGAACTTGGTTGTTTGAGATTTGGTAGAGTTTTCTTAATTTGGAAGATCCATCAAAATTTTAAGTAATTATCTCGACAGACATACAATAATGGTCTAGCTGAAAGAAACCTCAAATAATTAAATCACCATGACCTCCGAAAGAACGCACACATCTACTCCCCGTAGCAAATTTGAAATCCTACCAACTTATAGTCATCGTACACCCACTGCCAAAAAAAAAAAAAAAATCTTAATTTAGGGACGAAAAATTTTGATCTCAAATCTTCAACAATTTAGTGACAAAATAATAAATCGTCACTAATTAGCAACAAAATAGTTTCATCATAAATTAACAACAAATTATATTTCATACCAAATTCATTATCAATTAGTGATGAAACTTGATATTCGTTGTAAACTCTACGATGAATTCTAGATTCATTGCAAATTTCGCAATGAAATCGATATTTGTTGCAAATTCTACAAGTTTGAATTCATTGTAATTTTGCAACGAATTATGAATTTGTCGCAAAAGCTTGTGACATATATGGAATTATGCATGAATGCCAATTCTAAGACGAATCCATGGATTTGTTGTCAATTCTACGACAAATCCAGAGATTCGTCGCAGAATGGTTAAAAATTAAAAATAAAAATAAATGTATCCAAAACCAACTGATGAATCTAGAGAGTTTGGAATAACATGAAATCAGTTCCTATATATTCGTCTAGTTCTCCTAATTATATCCATACTCTTAAATATCAATTTGACATAATAATTCTTTTTCCATAGCTAAGTCAATTAGATGGACTTTAATCGACTAATGACTTATTAAAAATATTAAAAAGAGTTGTTGATTGAATATGTAGAGTCATTTTGATATTAAAAAAATTACTGATCTCAATATATTGAGTCAAATTGATGTTTGATACCATTATATAATCAGAAGAACTAGACAAACACATAGGAACTAGTTTATTTTTAATTTTTTACCATTATTTGACGAATCCATGGATTCGTCGTAGAATGGTCAAAAAGTAAAAAGAAAAAATAAATATGTCCAAACTAGCAAATAAATCTAGAGTATTCGGAATGACATGGAACTAGTTCCTATGTGTTCGTCTATTTCTCCTGATTATATAAATACTATTAAGTATCAATTTGACCAAATATATTGATATCAGTGATTTTTTTTAATACGAATGTGTTTGAAAAATCTAATTCTTGTTCAAAAAATTATTGCTTTTAATATATTAAGTAAAATTGATATTTGAGGACATTCATATAATAAGATGATCTAAACGACACATAAGAATTAATTTTGTGTCATTCCAAGCTCTCTATGTTCATTTTTCGATTTTGGACACATTTTTTTTATTTTTTACCATTATGTAGTGAATCCATGAATTCATTGTAGAATTGACGATGAATCCATGGATTTGTCACAAAGTAATCAAAAATTAAAAAGAAAAATAAATAAATGTGTCCGAAATCGACATATAGACTTAGTGTGCTCGAAATGATATAGAATCAATTCTTATATGTTCGTCTAGTTCTCCTAATTATATAAATGCTCTCAAATATCAATTTGATCTAATGCATTGAGATCAATGATTTTTTTTTTAACATAAATGTGTTTGAAAAATCTAATTCTTGTTGAAAAAATACTACTCTCAATATATTAGGTAAAATTAATATTTAAGTGTATTTATATAATCAAGAGATCTAAACAAACATATAGTAATTGATTTCATATTATTCTGGCACTCTATGTACAACTGTTGGTTTCGGACATATTTCTTTTTTTCCTTTTAAATTTTTTATCATTCTTTGCAAAATTGGCCACTAATCCATGGATTCATCACCGATTGGCGACGAATCCACAGATTCATTGCCAAATCTATGACATGTAAACACCTGTTTCATCAGTAATTTAGCGACGAAACACGTTTTCGTCGCCAAATTGTAATAATTTGGTGACGAAAATATTATTGCCGCCAAAACACCCTAAAAATGCCCAACTCACCCGATTTGCCCCTACCCTAACCTTCTTTTCCTTTGGCGGTGGTTGTGGCAGTGACGGTGATTCCTCTCCTATGGTGATGATCTCTGGCTTGCAAACTCCATCTCTCTCCCCTTACCCTTTTCTCTCCTCTCCAACGGGCAATTGGCCTTGGCTGGCCACGGGTGGCCACGACTGTTTCTATTTGCTATTATAATATCTTATTATAATATTGTTTAAATAGGTCTATATTTGATATGTTTGGAGAGATACTCATTTTTATTAACCTTTGTTAGGTGTACCTACACTCGTTACTTAAACAATGATAAAATTAGTGTACTATCTCTATATCTCATGTTTCTATTTTATTTGTCATATTTTTTCTGCATTTGTATGTGAATTAAGTGCATATTTATCATTAGTATATTGTCTAGTTTTTAAGTGTTGTAGTTTTTATTAATGCTGTAATAAATTGGGAACAGGTTGATCCTGCCCATGAGCATCGACAGATGAATATCGTGAATTGGCTTAGTTGCCAACTTAATCGTAAATCATCATAACAATGAGAATGATGACGTAGTTGGGTGCTTAGACGAAGAAAAATAAGAAGAAGATAGTTAGAATGACAGTCAGGGGGTTCCCCGGTGTAGTTACTCCGACACTCAAGTTAGAGGATGAAGAAGATGAATCTTAGGGTTTTAATGTACGTAGTGATACGTATATGTATGCATACCTTGGAGATTGAAAAGGACTATCTTTTATAGAGGAAAACCTTTTCAATCCATTTCTATTTTCATGCGGTCACTATTTAATTCCTTAAATAATATGAAATTTATTCGTACTACTATCTTTTTCATAAAATAACCAAGATTGACAGACTTTTTCCTTCTGTTCCGATTCTCATGTTGTTATTATTTAATTCCTTAAATGATGTAAATTTATTCATGTCGCTATCTTCCTCCTAAAATAACTAGGATTTATACGATGATTTTTTTTTTCCTGAAATGACCCTTATCCGGCATGGTTGAGGGGCTGGGAGACCCGAATAGCTATGAAATCGGGAGGCTCGAGAGGTTATAGAGCCAGGAGGCCTAAGTAGCTATGGAGTCGGGAGGCCCGAGAGATTATAGAGTCGACAGGCTCAAGAGGTTATAAAGTCAGGAGGCCCGAGTAGTTATGGAGTGAGTACTCAAGCTCCGATCTAACCTTTGAACCATCTCAACAGATTCACTAGCCTCCTATTCACGTGGTGTCCTACTGATCATTTCTCGAATTACAAGTCTTCTCTTTAAGTCTAGTCAAAGGAGATGAAAGTCTGACTGATTAGATAATTTTGTAATCAAGATGATTCCTATTAACTTTTCTCCCTAAGCCACGTGGCAAATCTGTTGCATATTTCTGAAGAGTATATATTAAATGTCGGCATGCCTAGATCATCATGTTCATAAATGTAGCCATTCCTTTAGAGACACTGCCTACATTATCTATCTTGATTCTTAAGTCTGGAATGCACTAGTAAGACTGCGTGCCTGTTTAATAGGCAATGATCACCCTTGAGTTTTGTCTTTTCATTTGCTAGATCCTATGCCGGAAGGTCCATCCCTCCTTTTGACAGTAGAAATCCAACGCTCACTCTTGAATGAATCAGACTATTTTAGGTCGAATAAGAATACTTCTGTATATACTGGCTGATTCTCTCACCGCTACTTCTTCATCTCCTTCGTTCTCCTCATCTACGAGTTTTCTTCTTCGCCTAATAAGTGATTTCAATCCGTTTTTATGATCCTTCTTCACTATATACTCAAATTCGATTCAATTTGGCTAATTTACACCCCTAGTTCCGCAAAATAATTTAAAGGAGTTGAGTTGAAATTTCATCAATTCATTTAAAAACTAAGTCTAAACGGGCCAACCGCATGGGTTGCGAGTCAAAGCGAGCCAGCTTGTGGAGGGCTCGGATTGGCCCGCGGGTTAAGAAGAAAGAAAGAAAATTTGAAATCTTAAAACTAAAATAGAAACTCAATAGCACGCCTAATTTGCAATTCAAATTTAAACATTTTAATTTTTTCTATATATTTTTATATTTTAATAGGCTCGTGAACCGACCTAACTAACCTATAACTTTCCTTGAGTAGAATTGAGAATTTTCCAATGGGCTAAGATGGCGGACAGCCTGCCCTTAGCCGGGTGCCAATCGATTTGACATCTCTACCAAATGACTCCCCCAACGTCCTTTCCCCAACTTTGTCACACAGGAACGGATCAAGAAAAAGGAGGTGGGTGGGCTTCGATTGTGGAAGGAGTGTGTTGTGTAAAAAAATTTAAAGAAAAAATTAATGTATAATAAATCTAATAGTTATTATTTTATTTATTTTTACGAAAGCTTGTCCCCCTTCAATCGCTCCCTCCTCTCCTCACGACCTCAACTCTTTGTCGCCTGCACCACTCGTGTTGTTTGTCATCAATGGCCTACCCTAGCTAAAGCTAACCAAAATCTAACTCTTACCCTAATTTAATCCTAACCCTAGACTAATCAGCTTAACCATTAACTGTATTAACCCGCACTGACCCTCCATTTCCTTGACCTTAATTTTCTATTTAATTTATGAAAAAAATATTTGCATTTTTATATAATCTTACTTTACAAGGCCATTTTATTACTTGCCAACACAGGCCAATCGTGAAATCAAATTATAGATTTTGATTTTTTTTAAAAAAAATCTATTGCTTATATTAAATTTCTTATTCATTTTATTTTAAGTATTGGAATAAGCCCAATATATACACGGGTTATGCCGGGCTCAGATTCATCAGGGACCTGGCATAGCCTGATGATTGGTTTAGCCCATAGGTTGAGTCATCCTCGCCTAACTCAAGCTACAACACAAGTTAAGACAGGTAGACATGAGACAACTATTATTATATCGTGCTCGGCTCAATCCAAGTTGTGCAAGGTAAGATAGAGGGCAATCTAACTCATTTTACACCTCCAATTATATAAAGGGGTATTTGATTGATGACTTTCGGAACTAGTGAATAGAATGATAGTAAAAAAATAATGTTTGAATGATGAATTTAAAAATAACAATTTAAAAATAATTTTTAAATTTATGAAAATCAATCAAATTCATATAATTAAATGAGTTTCATTCTTATTCTTATTTTTATTCTATTTTACTATCAAATTTATACCATAATTATTCCTATTATTTAATCAAATATCACCTAAATGAATTTAACCGTGAGAATTTTAATATGATTAGTCAAATGGAGAGTACTCTAGTCATGTTATTATTGTTTTATGAATTGTTCATGCCTTCCTAATTGTTAATTAGCGTAAGTTGTTTAATACACGGTGAAGTAGACGGTTTTTATACGACGACTCCGAATGGGAGGAAAGTATCTCTTCATCGAATCAAGTCGTGGACCCCTCACCATTCTGTGGCTCATAATATTTTGGGTATCGGTTGGGGAAGAAAGATTCCAGTACACTAAAAAGGGATTTTATTTTATTTTTGGGTTTTCCCTTATCCAAATCCTGTCCCTTTCCTGGAAGACGGGTCAATAATTCCATATTCGACTCAAATCCGCCGTTCACTTTTCTTAATCGACGGTTCAAATTAACTGTCAAACGGAACGGCGAGTACAAAATGGGACCAACCGGTTTCCGTTCGCCCCGATCCTATTTTTCTCCATCTTCCTCCTTTTGCTTCCCCTCGAAGGCTCTATCGCCTCTCGTTCCTTCTTCTGATCGCCGCGTGTTGATCCCGATTTCGGTCATTTCGTTTCGGAATCTCAACGCCAGGAAGGAGAAGCCTCGGTCCGCGGTGTCCATGGCGCAGGTATTGTCTCAGAGGAGCTTCCTTTCGCCGTGCGGCGGCCGCCGTCCATTTTCGTGTTCTTTGGCGAGGAGGAAAAGCCCGGGCTTCGTGATGCTTCGCCGAGTTTCTTCTCTAAGGATCGATACCTTGAGGTTGGTTTCTCGTAGCGGTGGTTTCCATGTGCGGAGACTTCATGTTGGGTCTCCGCGGCGGAAGACCTCTCGGGGTTTCCTCTCTGCGATTTCTGTGCAGGTGGGTACAAGCTTTGAGATCTCGTGGTTCAAGTTGGTATTTATCCTTGAATGCTCGATCTTTTATGATCTGCATTGGTTGCAAGTCATGATAGTCTCGTTCGTTCCATGGAAAAGAAAAACAAAGGTTTTTTTTTTCTGTGTGTTTTATCTTGATTAAAATTGATAATGCGAATTTGGGCGGTTTGGATCCAGATGACTCTTTCCTTCGGGAAATCTCAGAAATGGTGGGAAAAGGGTCTCCAACCAAACATGAAGGAGATCGAGTCGGCTCACGATCTTGCCAACTCCTTATTGAACGCAGGCGACAAACTTGTCATCGTAGATTTCTTCTCCCCTGGATGCGGAGGCTGCAGGGCCCTTTATCCAAAGGCATGATCTTTCAACGGAATTTCTTCGATCAAGTGCTTTATACCACCAATTTCATGTAATTCGAAAGTTCCAATCTCTCTCGATGCAGATCTGTCAGATTGCAGAGATGAATCCTAACGTCCAATTTCTTCAAATAAACTACGAGAAGCACAAGTCCATGTGCTACACCTTGAATGTCCATGTCCTCCCCTTCTTTAGGTTTTACCGTGGAGCACAGGGTCGACTCTGCAGCTTTAGCTGCACCAATGCAACTGTAAGATTCACTAACCCGAATGCAGCTTTCCTCACAATTGTTGTTCATCATTTTTTTTTTCATCAAGTTGTTTATGGACCAGATTAAGAAGTTTAAAGATGCATTGACCATGCACAGCACGGATTGGTGCAGTCTTGGGCCAGCAAAGGGTTTGGACGAATCAGAACTACTGGCTCTGGCTGCAAACAAGGATCTCTCCTTCAGTTTCACTAAAAATCCAGTTCCTGTTCCAAATCCTGATGAAAATTCTACAAACCCTAATATTATTGTGCCCACAGTCAATGGAGGCATTGAAGACTCTGAAGAGGAGGCCCGACTTGCCACGGCAGAGAGATGAACTGTAGACGACTTACTGCCATTTCCATGTTTATGGTAGCTGTAAGGATCTCACTCATGTCCAAGCATTACTTGTTTGTGTCATTGTGTGTACCATAGTTGTTGGAAGATGGAAGAAAAAAAAAGGAGGAACTTAACATATTTGCATATACATATCTATGTATATAATCTTGAGAGACTAGTTCTATGTGTTCTTTAAGGCATAGTGCTGTTTCTATGTGGTATTGTATCATCTGATACTATTGATTCAAATATAATGTTTGATTCTGATAAATGAAGAGCTGGAGTTTGTTCATGAAGTTATTATATAGTGCTCACTTTGATGTTGCTTCAATCTTAGACAGAGTTGGCAAATGGAGGTCACATATATTTAGTTTGATCATTAGTTTGCAGCCAAATAATATCGAAGATGTTAGGTAATGTCCGATGTGGTTGTGGCCAACTCATCGACTTTCAGATTCTCAGCTCAAGGAATCGTTTGGAGACTAACATCTTGAAAGTTGGATCTCAATCTTTCGAAGGTATTGACTTAGTGTTGTAGCCGTTTATTCTTGATCTCAAAATTTCCTCTTATTTGTTGAGCCACCAGTTGGAAATCTAAATAGATCATGACTCAAGAAGCCCTGACTTATTTGACTGCTTGAAGCCCTACCAATAAGGTTTCATACTCATCTTTATTATTAGATGCTCGGAAGTTAAGTTGGATTGAAAGTTAAAGTACATCCACTTGAGGGAAGATCAATAAATCCTAACTCCGTTACCTTGTCAGGCGGATGAGTTATCCACATAAATTTTGTTGAGGAGCCTGATGTGATGCATGCATTGGACACATATCAAAGACGCACAGCGGAAGACAATAATTCTAAATTATTACATACACACCTCACATGCCTCTAGGATACACACGTGTCAGGCATAATTGTATAATAAAATTTTACAACAATAAGTTATACTTGCGAGTTCATTATCGAACTTTGTAAATAGTGTTTGCTAGTCTTACAAGGCTAACCTCCATCGGAATCAATGAGCAAGCCTAACAAGGTTTCCTTTTACTCGTATCTACGCTGAGTTATCCTCGAGGTGACTTCACTGAATCACGAGTCATGTCTCCATCTTCGGTACTAGCCGATGATCAGAGTCGAAATGATATGAGAGAGGGATCATGGCTCAATTTGTACTCGACGTCAATGGCAACCAAGCAGCACAAATCAACTAGTGGTAACAAAGGTTGTTGCTGCTGTCCGAAGCCTAAAATCTTGCTGCCAACAAGGAGCAGCGAATCCAACAGTGGCTGTGTTCTGGCAATAACAATTGCTTGCTAGAATAGTGATTTGGCCAATGGAACAAGGCTGCTGGGCGGCGAAAAGGATGGTCCGAACATCTCCTTCAGCCAGCGGGAGCAGGAGCTTCAACCGGCCGTAGCCACAAAAAGGTTGGGTGACAGTAGCTTTTGTTGGAACAAAATTTCCAACGAGACAGCACCTTCCGCAGAACTGCCGACAATGACGGAACAGGAGGTTCATTGGCATTAGCAACACTTTGTTGTGACCAGAGCAAGGAAGTCGACCGATGTCCAATGGGCCGGGCCACAGCCAAGGGTAGCAACAGAGACTAAACAACACCCGCTGTTGTTCAGCGGTTGCCCGGATGTCTGCCAGCTGAGTAGGGATGACAATTTCATTCGAATCCGATGGAAGATCCGACATCCGATCCGAATGGAGAAGGGTATGGAGGGACTATCAATACCCGATACCCGACCCGAATACCCGATTAAATAATATATATACGTATATTAAAGAAAATTTTCTTTTTCTAAAATCAACTTACTATTTTTTGTTGATATTAGTAGGAGACTATATAGATGTTTAATCTATTTTTTAATTATATATATAATTTAATAGGATGTTAATTTTAATATGTTTTTGTTGAATGATAATAGTTCGATAGAAAGAAGAAAAATTATATGTATAGAAGATATCCGATCCTTTAATAGGTATGAGTATATCCATTGGATATCCTATACCCGATGGGTATGGGTACGAAAGATATAGAATTCGACCCGAATCCGACCCATTGTCATCCTTACAGCTGAGGCAGTGGTTGTCGTCTGGAGAGGCCGGCGGCAACAGGTGCACCAACGGTGCAAATGAGAACCTTTTTCCTAACCAACTTGATTTAAAATCAAATCATCATTAATTAAAAACAAACTAATTTGGTTCAATTCATCTTCAAAAGATGTGGCTCATTCGCGTTTCCATTACATCAAACTCTTCATATTTTCCCTTCGTTTGGTTCAACCAAACTCATTCTCTCTCGATCTAAGAATCTAATTTTCAAACTCATTTTATCTCTCTCGGATAAACTCATAGTGCATATGATATTATAGGTTCATGATTTATGTTGGTCGTCCATAATTAACCTTTAATTATATATCGATCATAAATGACACCTAGTAGTGCATCATGATCCCCAATTAATTGAAAAATCATAGTTTATTCCAAAACAACTTCTAAACTCTTTAGCAACTACATTGAGTCGTGCATTGTTCCTTTCACTCATCTTATACCTACTTGGTTCAGGATATGATTTATGTGTCAATCTCTACTAGGCTATGTCACACCTAATCCAAGTAATACTTCCTCATCCTATAGATTCAAATTACTCATATATGTATTCAAGAGTATCATGCTTTTAACATGTGATTCTTTGGATACAAATTTTTGAGTAATAATCATAATAAGTGGTCATTATAAGTACCCCATGGTACTTTTGATATGATCAACCAAGTCAAGTTAGGTCCTGTTGTGGTTTGATGCCCTATGTCTGAATGTGCAGGAACTTTGGAGCATAGGAGGTTGATCGAAAGACACAGCTAACGAGAAGGACGACACGGGAGAGAGCCGACGGGCTCGGTGTGTCTGAGGGACGAGGCGCTGCGAAAGAGTACACTAGTGGACGAGAAGATGGCGCTTGACGTTTTCGAAGGACGAGAAACTGAAACGAAATATTGCTCGAGAAGGCCGGAAAATGAGTTCGGGTGAGCTTTACTCCGTATGGCCAAAATCACCCAAATGAGCGAAGTTGGAGCGGAAGACCTGGACGAAAAGTCAACTTCATGTTGATTGGAGTCCGAGCGCTCGGAGCTATTCCGAGCGCCCGGAGCTACTCCAGGCTCCCGGAGCTACTCCGAGTGCCCGGATCGGCTTGGTTTAGCTGGGGCGCCTTGGTGACGCGTCCCTGTGCGAAAGCGATCCGGGCACCTAGAACCCCTCCAGACACCCGTGTTGGAGCAATCCCAATGGTCCGTGCGACCATGTGTTTTGGTGTTTGGACAAAGGGTTTAAGTTAGGTTCACCCTTGTATTTGATATGTATATTTGAGTTGTGCAGGTTTACAGGATACACATGTAACTCAGGTTGATGGCTTCGGGTCCGGTGAAGGATGGAGCATCCGAGGGACCGTGGACAAGGCAGCGAGGACAAGGGCCGAGGGAAGCGACTTCGAGGCATACGCGAAGGATGATATTGGGACGAGCCGCGGGCTTGAATGCATCCGAGGGACGAGAGCCAAAGGAAGTAGGCTTGAAGGCAAGAAGTCAATGCTGCAAAGAAGCATCAAGTGAGTCATAAGGGTGAGGGTATGAGTGCACAAGAGATTGTACTCGGAGTAAAATCCTAGTTTCAGGGTTTTACTATAGCAGTACTGTAGCAGTCGACTGATGCAGTCGACTGGGTGTGAACAGAATAGTTCTGTTCGTTCGGTCAGTGTGGATCAGTCGACTGCATGTTTTAGCAGTCAATTGCACCAGTCGACTGCAAGTTTTAGCAGTCGACTGGTATCGAGCCGTAAGGATATAACGGTCGAATTTCCACAGAGGGCAGTCGACTGCATGTTTTGGCAGTCGACTGGTAGGCGGGATTTTCAACTCGTGGCCTATAAAACCAAAGCTTGGGAGCTTGGTTATAGTTGACGGAATTGAGGTCGTTAATCTCTATTAGTAGTCTACCTGTGCCCTAGCTTGTAAAGAGTCCTTGGTGAGGATTGTGGTGAAATTTCTCCACCCACAAGGAGCTACGTGAGCTAGCCGGAGGTCTTCCAGGGAGTAATCCACCGACGGATAGCGATCGCCCACCTCAAGGACACGCCGTGGAGTAGGAGCTTTATCTCAGAACCACGTAAATGATCGTGTAGCTTGGTTTGCATTCTTTCTTGTCTTTAGTTTAATTTCCTTTAGCTTGTTTGTTTTGTATATTCCGCTGCACATACTAACAAGTGTAGGAAGATCAATCGATTTGGGGGCGCCGTCTATCCAACCCCCCTTCAAGCCGGCCGACCGATCCCCTACAACCCGGACCAAAGATTTTATCCAGATCCGTTGCAACGCGATCCGTTGCAATGTGGATAAAGTTTTATCCACGTCCATGCTCTTAGAACCCTTCCAGGTACCCCGATCAGGGCTATAAATATAACCCTGATCCCAATAGCTAAAAACAACACTTCTTCTCCGTCCGAAGGAGACTTTAGTGGGCTTTCAAATGTTTTGGATTAGCAATCTTCTGATTGCAAATCAAGTAAAATCTCTGTGCATTTTTCTCTTGTTAATTTACTTGTTATTTCCTTTTTTGTACAAGTGTTTATGTTGATAAAGTTATAAGTCAAGAAAGGTGTTCATCTTTTGATTTCAAGCTATTCACCCCCCCCCCCCCCTCCTCTAGCTAGCCACAAGGGACCAACAAGTGATATCAGAGCCCAACCACTTCAAGAGGAGTAATCGCCGATTGAAGCATAAGAGATGGCCGAACTGAGTATCTACTCACCGAAGTTCGAGGGGGAATTTGTGAACTAGAAAAATAAGATGGAGGTATTTTTTTAAAACAGATTTTGAATTATTGATTATTATGAAATATGATTTTACAACACCGAAGGATAAAGAAGAATATCAGTGGACAAAGAAGGAGCAAGCCAACTTTGTAGCAAACGGCAAGGCAAAGTTCCATCTGACGAGCTTTTTACTGCCATAAGAAGGCAACCGGATCGGAGCCTATGAGTCAATCAAGGAGCTTTAGGAGAAATTTCTGGAACTACACTAAGGGACTTCGGAGGCAAAAGTCACGAGACGGGACCTACTCCGGAACCATATCAGCAACCTCCAGTTAGAAGAAGGCGAAACCGTCGCACACCTTCACTCAAGGATCAAGGAACTCATCACCAGACTTATGAATCTCAGAGAAAAGGTAACCAACCGAGATTCGCTAAGGTGCGCGCTTAACGCATTTCCTAGGACTCTCGAATGGTCAACCTTAGTAAATGCATATTACATCTCTAAGTATTTAGAAGTAAGTACACTAGAAGAATTATTTTCAACACTTGAAGTGCATGAAACTAGATGTGCATATCTAAAAAAGGAGCTCAGGCACAACATTGCTTTAAAGGCAAAAATCGACGAACCAGAGTCTGAAACATACCTTGACGATGACAAAGCAACATTCATGGTAAGAAAGTTCAAAAAGTTCTTTAAAACTAATAACTTCAATCAGGTGCAGGGTAAAAGAAGGAAAAGAAAGGTAAGATGCTACCACTACAATGAACAAGGGCACGTGAAAGACAACTGCTCAAAATTGAAGAGCAAGGATAAGGACAAGGATAAGAGCAAGGATAAAAGACCAACCTAGAAAAGGTACAAGAACCTAAAAGTGACATGGGATGAAACTTCATCAGAATCAAAAATCGAAGTCTACACCGGACTTGTGCTGATGGCAAGTTACCAAGAAGAAGAAGTTGAAACAAGCTCTTCCGAAATGAGTATCGAAAGTATCGATGAAGGGGGAGCAACATCAGAGGAAAGTATCTCTACAGGGGGAGCATCAGAAATTGACAAGGTAAGTCAGGTACGGTCTCTACCTCCTAACCAGTTATTTAAGTTTATAAAAATATTGTCAAAAATTCATGTAAATTAGAAATTGAAAATAGAAAACTTAAAGAAGAAAATGAGGAACTAAAACTAACCTTATCTTGTCGATTAGAAAATTTCGACAAAATAAAAATTTAAAAGAACAAATACAAAATTTGAAAACTTCTACATGTTCAAATTTTCCTGCTTCAAATTTTAGGATCTATAAAGGACTAAACTAGTACTTACGATATCATCAGGGCCAAGTTAGAAAATTATCACCAAAATATATCCCTAGAAAATTTTTAATTAATCCAGTTGGAAGGAACCTATATTGTGTTCTGAAATCATACCTAAATTAAATGTTTATGCATGTTATACTTTTAAATGATTTAATTTTTATTGCCTACTTAGAATTATTAAATAAATTGTTTTACATAATTTATATTAGAAATTAATTTGATCCAAATTTTTCCGAGAAAGAAGATTTCACTACTCATCTATAGAAAAAATTTTAAATTTTTTTACCATTGTATTATTTTTCTATGATTTTTTCAAAATTTATATTTTTTAATTTAAAATTATTTTATAGGTTTATTCTTGTAAAATTTATTTTTCTGTAAAACTTTATGATGCTCTCTATCTAAAAAAATATTTTCAAAATCTTTTGACCGTTGGCGAATTTTCTATGAATTATTTGTCCAAATGCAAACTTTTAATATTAAAAATTCTCGAAAAGCTATTTTTTTTAAAAAAAAAAAATTTATGCAAAGCTACTTGCTATATTATACACTCAAAAAAAATTTCAAGATTTTTTGAGTTTAAAAACTATTTTTAATTTTTTTTTAAAAATACATCCTTGTGTAAAAAATATTTTATTTCTACTTAAATCAATCTGATAATTTAGTGAATTTTTTACAGCCTTGATTATGTCTATTTTATAGCTATAAAATTTTTTTAAAAAATTCTACTATTAAAAATATTTTTCAAAATTATTCTTTTCAAAAATGGTTTATAAATTATTAAAATTCAGATGTTCGAACTTTAAACCTAATGATTTTTTTTTTTGGATGATAATCACCTTATTTTTATCCCTTAGACTCGATTTTAATTTTATTTCAAGTTATTTTCATGACATACCCCATTTTTAATGTGATCAAAAGGAAAGATTTAGAGATTAAGTCTAGGGGGAGGGTATATATTTTTTAAAATCATGTACTTGCAATTTTTTTTGTTAATTGATTTTTGTTTATCCTAACTTAACTTGGGGTTGCTCACATTAAAAAGGAGGAGATTGAAAGTAACCCGTGATAGTTTTAATGTGATCAACCAAGTCCAGTTAGGTCATGTTGTGGTTTGATGCTCTGTGTCTGAGTGTACAGGAACTTATGAGCACAGAAAGTCGAGCGAAAGATGTAGCTAGCGAGAAGGATGCCACGAGAGAGAGTCGACGGGCTTGGTGCATTCGAGGGACGAGGCACTGCGAAAGAGTACGCTAGTGGATGAGGAGGCGCGTGGCATTTTCGAGGGATGAGAAGTAGGAGTGGAAGATTGCTTGAGAAGGTCGAAAAATGGGTTCGGGTGAGCCCTATTCCGGATGGCCGAAATCACTCAAGTGAGCGGAGCTGGAGTGGAACTGTGGAAGACCCGGATGAAAAGCCAACTTCAAGTTGACTGGAGTCCGGGCACCCAGACTAGCTTGGTCCAGCCGTGACGCCTTGGTGACGCACCCCTGTACGAAAGTGATCCGGGCACCCAGAACCCCTCTAGGCATCTGGAGTAGAGATTTTATCCATATCCATTGTGACATGGATAAAGTTTTATCCATGTCCAGGCTCCTGGAATCCTTCTAGGTGCCTCGATCAAAGCTATAAATATAACCCTGATCTCAATAGCTAAAAACAACACTTGTAAATGTTCTACTTTCTGTTTAGCTTTGTAATTGAGTGGTTTCACTGCTATAAGAAGCTTCTCTGCCCGAAGGAGACTTTAGTGGGCTTTCAAATATCTTGGATTAGTAATCTTCTAATTGCAAACCAAGTAAAATCTTTGTGTCTCTTTCTCTTGTTAATTTGTTAGTTTTTTTTTTTGTACAAGTGTTTATGTTGATAAAGCTATAAGTCGAGAAAGGTCTTCATCTTTTGATTTCAGGATATTCACCCCCTCTAGCCGACCATAAGGGACTAACAGTCATAGGATATACATCTTCTTGTAAAAAGTGTTGAATCTTTTATTGGCTATTCAAACACCTTCAGGTACTTCGACTTATACCCAATCATTTCAGGTCTACACCTCCTCAGAGATACTTGCTTAAGATGTCAAAATATAATTCTTCATGACTAAGATGATTTGAATACCTCAAGTTGAAGGAAACACACACTTAAGTTGTAATGAGATCTTCATGACATATCTATTTATGTAAAAAACTATATGAAATCTCATAATAGGTTACTCCAACGGATTAGTTACCACTAACTAGTATCCATGTTTAACTCTATGCATCCTAATGTTTCTAGCTAATGAAGAGCAGCTGCTTGGACAACCCAAGGAGTATAACCCTTGCTAGTCTCACAAAATTGATGATGTCCAAACTTATCAATTCATCGACTAGGGAATATCTCAACACATTCATAAGTATACATGTAGAGATGCTCACTAATTATAATTTAATTACAAGTTCTCTTATTTTATGAATTATATTACAGACTTTCAATAAATAAGTTTAAGATTCAATCACATACATAGAGAATATACACTCAATTAATGAAACTTTATTTATCTAATAAATAAATATAAATCATAAAGTGATTGTCTTAGGACATATCTCAAATATAATAAATCTTCCACGTCCCCTCGACTACTTTGTCGAGAATTTTAGTAAGAAAATTGGGCAGGACTTTAGCTTTGATAGTGGTCCTTGGCTAATACTGACTGTCATATTCAGTTAATTCTATGATTGATCAGTCTCCTAGAGGCCTCTGGCTTCAGTAATACCAACCTAAACTGATATTGGTGAGGACCGTAATCGGGTGGGCCAGAAAATAAGGCCTTAATCGGCAAGCAACCAAGGTCAACCCGAATTCTAACTTCTCTAGATTGGTGTATCTACTCTCAGCGTCTTTTAATAAGTAACTAAAAAGTATATTAGGTGTTGTACCTTGTCTTTTTGCTACAACAAAACCACAGTGATTGCCCCTTCTGAGGCTGCCAGGCACCCCCATACCATTTCACCTGCTTTTGGTTTAGAGAGGAGTGGAAGCCAAGACAAATATTCCTTCAACTCCATAAAGGTTTGATCACGCTTTTCATCCCATTCAAACTTTACAGCTTTCCTCAACACCTTAAGAAATGGTAGACTCAGAGTGGCTGAATGAGAAATAAATCAGGGCAGTACCATGATGCATCCAACCAGTCATTTTGTCTCTATGAGATTGTGGGGCAGCAACATACTTTAGAGTGTTGGTGCGAGAAGCATCCGACGATCGAACCGTTGTTTTGATAATGGCAAAGGAATTCAAAGTTAAGGTTATGTCGTTATCTAACAAGGTTCATGGAGCTTGCAGGAAAGTCCTAAGTGATACTTAGGCAAAAGTCCTAGCTGCGGTTATGTAGGTTGAAAACCCTAGGGGGTGGTAACCCTAGGTCATAGGGGGTGGTAACCCTATGCGGAAAGTCTTGGCGGGTCGAGTGTTTCAGGAAAAAATCCTAGGGGGTGGTAACCCTAGGTGGAAAGTCCTGGTGTCGCGAACCAGGTGAAAGACTGGACGGGTCGGAAAGCGGGCGTCCAGCAGAAAGTCTGGAGGCATCGAGCGCTGAGCAAAAGTCCAGTCGATCTGGAGGATCGCACTGGCAACAGGTAAATCTCCTGAGTGGAGTAGGTGAGGACGCGTTCCCCGTAGAGGGAACAGTAGGCGTCGGGTCGACCTAGGGTTTCCGGTTGGAAACCCGAAGTCAGACCCGGACAGCCCGAAGGTTGTCCATCTATTTGTTTATATATCTATCGTGTTCTAACTCTGTTTTGCAGGAGACTAACATTTTTGTGCAGAGTTAGAAGAGACCGGGATCGGTCGACCGAACCCCCAAGCCAGCAGATCAGATCTTCAGAGGTTGGATCAGGCTCGACCAGGGGATCGGTCGACCGAACCTTGGGATCGGTCGACCGAACCAGGGTTGGGTGTCGACTGGATCAGGCTGACTGGACAGCTTATCGGTCGACCGAACCTATTTATTGGCCGACCGAACCTCGGATGAAGTTTGACCAGAATAAAGCGGAGCGAGAGGATCGGGTGGATCAGATAGAAGGAGATCCCCTGATCGGTCGACCGAACAGGGGATCGGTCGACCGATCCGCCTCGGGTTAAACTTGATCCCGAAGTTTGGGGATCTGGATCAGACTTTGCAGAGCTATAAAAGGAGGCCTAGAGGTGCAACTTCAGCAATCAATTCAAACAGAAGACCCTGCGTTCTTCCGTGTGCTGCTCAAAACGCTTTTGCGACGCTCTGCTACTCCGACAGTCAGCGACTACGTCTACATCTCTTGTACTATCGGTATATTTTCCTTAGTGCACTTATTGTAATAATCCATTGTAAACTTTGCGATATTATAGTTGTTGCCCACCGAAAGCGGTCAACGACCGCGGGCCTTGGAGTAGGAGTCGCCACAGGCTTCGAACCAAGTAAACGACTGTGTCTTCTGTGTTTGTGTTACTTCCTTTCTTTTCTGCTGCGTTTACACGAACGATTTCCGAAAATGAAAAAGTTAAAGTCACGAGAGCTATTCACCCCCTCCTCTAGCGCTTTCAATCCAACAATTGGTATCAGAGCGGGGTCGTTTTGAATTGGTGCAACCACCATTCAAAGCAATTTTACGTGGTCGTTTTAATCTTTTCGGAGTCAATTAGAATTAGCTTTGTAGCTACATTCTAATTCTTTTTATAAATCGGTTTTGCTCGAATCAAGTACAACACCAATCGAGTTCGCAATATTTTTTATCTTTTCTCCCGCACTACTAATCCAAGACTTAGTCTTGGAACAGTTTTCTTTGTCTTTGCCACGCAAGGTTTCAATGGCCCAACAAGAGGGTTATAGCACCGTTCGTCCCCCACTTTTCACCGGAGAGGATTTCGGATACTGGAAGGGACGGATGGAGAATTTTTTGAAAATCTAATTCGAAGCTTGGATGATCGTCAAGACCAGACTTCAACTACCAACCGATGAAGATGGCGAGCCAACACCCTGCGAAAAATGGGAACCAACCCTAATCAAGAAGGTGGAAGCTAATGCAAGAGCTACCTGCACCCTCCAGTGTGGACTGACCAAGGAGGAGCTCAATAGAGTTAGTCCGTTCTCGACTGCAAAGGAGCTGTGGGAAAAGTTAATTGAACTGGACGAGGGCTCCTCCGAAACCAAAGTAAGTAAGCGTAATCTACTGTTTAATAAACTGTATAATCTAAAAATGTAGGAAGACGAGATGGCCGGCCAGTCAACTTCACGCTCGTATTCAAGACATCCTCAACTCCCTCCACGCAATCGGGCAAAAGGTCGAGAACAGGGACGTCATAAGGTACACACTTAATGCTTTTCCGAGGAGCACATTATGGGCATCAATGGTAGATGTCTACAAAGTCTCCAAGGATTTATCTTCCATTAGATTAGACGAGTTATTTTCTGAATTTGAACTTCATGAGCAGACTAATACACAGCCACCCGAGAAAGGTGTAGCTTTGATTGTAGGTACTAGTAGAACACGCGAACAAAGATCACGACGAAGAACTGAACCGGAGTCGGAACCAGAACCAGACTCAGACGATGAAGACGACAAACTAACAACCGAACTCGTCAATCTTGTAAAGAAATTGTACAAGAAGAAGAAGGGGTTCAACAAGAAGAACCTCAAGAAGGCAGTTCAGTCCAAGGAAGTTCAATCAAAGGTGAAGTTCGAGGTAACGTGCTACGGGTACAACCAAAAGGGGCACATCAAGGCGAACTACCCAAATCAGAAAGATCTGAAGAAACAAAGGAAGAAAAAGGCCCTGAAGGCGACATGGGACGAATCTTCAGAGGAGGATATCGACGATGAGCTCGAACAGACGAGCCTTCTTGCACTGATGGCCCGGGACCAGATCGATGTGTCCGAGAGCGAGTCGGAAGCAGAATCGGAAAGAAGCCACGGATCCGCATCCGTTTTCGAAGGGCCCGATCCCACTGTAAGTATCCCTTGACTAAACAATCTCATAAATTATCTGTTACAAAAATTAGCTAAGTCTAATCTTAGAATTAAGTCACTTCTAAAGGAAGTAGCTGTCCTTAAAGAAGTGACTAACCCCGAATCTTTGACTGAACCAGTTCAAACCAGAAACTCGACTCAAGTCCAAAAACTTGAGGAAGAGAATTCCAGCCTGAAAACTCAGGTCAAGGATGTTGGATCGAGACGCTCTAGAGGGGGGAGGGGTGAATAGCGCTCGTGGGTTTCACTCGGTTCGGAATCGTAAAACATTCGAAGAGTTAACAGAGTAATAAACGCAGCGGAAATTAAAAGCACACAGAAAGACGCAAGGTATTTACTTCGTTCGGAGTTTAGTTCGACTTCTACTCGAAGGCCCGCGGTCGTTGACCGCTTTCGGTGGGCAACAACTATAGAATCGTTAAGATTTACAGGTATAACAATTATAGCTTAATATTAAAACAATAATCTTATACCAACAGCAATAGATGAAGAAATGGAGCTTCGGGTTGTCGGGAGGTTGTCACAGCACTCCGGGATCGCGTCGTTGGCAGCTTGTCGTAAAGGAATCGCTTGGTTGATGATGTTCCAATAAGCTACTCGAGACCTGCTTTTAAAGCATGCTGGAGGCGCCTTGAACCCACTCCGAGGCGCCTCAGACTCAGCGAGTCAGCCGCGCGGATGAGCGAAGAACTGGTCACAACTTATCCTGCTTAAGGCGCCTTCAGATCCCTCAAAGGCGCCTCCAAGCATCGTTCCAAGGCGCCTCCAACACCCATGGAGGCGCCTCTAGCTCCCGCGCACAGCCAGCTCCAGCTTTGCACCCGAGGCGCCTCCAAGCCCCATGGAGGCGCCTCAGACACTGTTCATCCGAGGTGTACTTTGTGTTTTTGGTACCTGTAAACATGTTAGTCCCAAAATACCTACAACACAAAGTTAGTACAATAATAGTATGAATATGAAAGTTTGACAGTCTCCGGACTATCCGGGTCTGACTTTGGATTTCCAACCGGAAACCCTAGGTCGACCCGACGCCTACTGTTCCCTCTGCGGGAAACGCGTCCTCACCTACTCCACTCAGGAGATTTACCTGTTGCCAGTGCGATCATCCAGATCGACTGGACTTTTGCTCAGTGCTCGATGCTTCCGGACTTTCTGCTCGACTTCCGCTTCCCGGTTGGTCCAGTCTTTCACCTGGTTCGCGACACCAGGACTTTCCACCTAGGGTTACCCCTAGGACTTTTGCCTGAATCACTCGACCCACCAAGACTTTCCGCATAGGGTTACCACCCCCTATGACATAGGGTTACCACCCCCTAGGATTTTTACCTTGACTAACCACAGTTAGGACTTACCTGAAACACTCAATCAAGCACGTTAGATCACAACACACCTTAACTTTAAATCCTTCGCCATTATCAAAACTCAGGTTCGATCGTCGGATGCTTTCCGCACCAACAATCTCCCCTTTTTTGATTATGGAAACCCAAATTCAAAGTTAAGTAAAACAAATGCATAAATATATTAACAGATTTTAAGTGAGCAAGCTTAAGTATATAAATTCAAATAAAAGCATAACTTAAGCTAACACTTAAACTTTGTGAAGCTCCTCCTTAATACAGGGCTTCCTTTTACTTTTGAATTAGATAGATTTTGAATTTTCTACTCTCCCCCTTTGCCATTTATCAAAAAATAAGCCAGTTGAAAGCAAGTTTTAAGTTTCTAGAAAAAACAGATTTAGTTTTTGAAAAAATGCTTGTGGGTTACTTAGCTTATAATAAAATTTTACTGAAAAAATTGTTAGTTTAAGGGAGAAAGAGGACTTAAAAAGGAATATTTTTCTTCTAATTTAAAAAGGCTAATTTATGGATGACTTTGAAGGATGACCTTAGCCTCTTTTTAAACTTAGTTGGTTTTAGAGAAAAAAATATTTAACTAAGTTTAGAGAAACTTAGCTAGATTTTAAAGAATTTTGGAGGTAAATTATTTTGAAGGCTCTTTTTACTTAGCAAAAAATTTTTTTGAAAGCCATGAGTTAAATTTTGCAAGTAAAGAAATATGCTTTTAATACTTTTAGCTAAATATAGAATGAATCTAATAGGTAACTTAGCAAAAATTCATAAAGATGGCTAAGTTTGAGGGTTGCTATATGAGTCACTTAGCTAAGCCTTTTGCAAACATTAAATTTTTGAAAATGTAGTTTCAGTTTGAAAAGGTACTTAAAAAAACTTAATTTTGAAGAAAATAGGAGTAAGAATTTATGAAATTTTAGGACGAAGAGAGAGAAACTAAATATTTAATTTATGTTCAAGTTTAGTTAGTCCTTAAGTCCAAGCATGAGTCAAGTTAAATAGTTGTTAACTTGTTTTGATCAGGTATCAGAGCCCTAAAGTGCAAGCATGCTTAAGCTTAATATTTCTATTTCCTTTACCAACTGTCTAACCTTTAGCTACTTGCTGATTGCCTAGAGGGCAGCAGCTTTCACTTGATTAGTCAAGTTAAGTCATTTAGTCCAGTTAGATTTGACTAAGGCTGGAAGACTTGACTTGATTACTATTAATAAAGTATTTAACGCCCAGACTCATATTGATGCACAGTAATAAGCATTCTTGAGTCCAGGCTGTACCCTATGCATCTCACACCATTCTATGTTTTATAAACACAAACAAGGTATACCTAGGTGTTTGTGAGATGCTCTGGCTTAAATCTAGGGGAACATGATTTCTAGGGTAGAGCCTAGGCTAAGTCATATTTTTGAAAATTCTAGGAAAATGGAATTTTAAAATCATTATTTTTCCTAGATTTTGAAAAGAATAAAAGAATGAGTTTTGAAGTAAGACAGTGAATTTTGAAAATTAATATCTATTCTACCCAGCACATTCCTATTTGTCTTCTAAGTGCACTGAACTCAAGTTCAGGTAAGGGTTTTGTGAAAATGTTAGCTAGATTTGATTTGGACTCAACATAGTTGAGTGCAAGTTCACCTTTAGCTACATGATCCCTTACAAAGTGGTGTTTTACCTCTATGTGTTTAGTCCTAGAGTGGTGAATTAGATTTTTAGTTAGATTAATTGAGCTTATATTATCAATTAAGATTTTTATATTTTTGTATTCTAATTCATAGTCTTTTAAAGTATGCATCATCCATAAAAGTTGAGAGGCACACTCTCCTAGGGCTATGTATTCAGCTTCAGTGATGGATAGAGCAACACAATGTTGCTTTCTGCTTGACCAACTTACTGATGGATCGAAAGCGCTAGAGGGGGGGGGGGGGGGGAATAGCGCTCGTGGCTATTTCGTTTTTCGAAATCGTAAAAGCTTGTTCAGAAATAATGCAGCGGAAAGTAAATAAAGTGGACACGAAGGATTTACTTCGTTCGGAGCCTGTGATGACTCCTACTCGAAGGCCCGCGATCCTTGATCGCTTCCGGTGGGCAACAACTATAATTTGTAAAAGCTATTACAAGATAAGTACAATTTAAGCAGAAAAGAATATTGTACCGACAATAAAAAGACTAAAACTGAAGCTCCGGGTTGTCGTTGCAGCACTTCTGAGTCGAGACGTTAGCAGCTTGTCGCACGAAGAATGCTTAGAAGATTGTTTTTAAAGCTGCACCTCAACCCTCCTTTTATATGAGGTTCCGGGCGCCTGGGACCTTTCCGGGCGCCTGGAGTGTGACGTGGCCAGCCAACCAGGTTGCTCCACGTCGCGAAGTCGCGCAGGGGATAAAAGTTGGTCCCGGGCGCCTGGATCCATCCCGAGCGCCCGGACCTCCTTTTTCCAGGAGCCGTTTCTCCTGCAAAACAAGGTTAGTCCGAGCAATTGCATACCCTGCAAGACAATGTTAGAATATGATAATTCATAAGTGAAAAAGAGCTGACAGTCTTCGGACTGTCCGAGTCTGACTTCGAATTTTCAACCGGAAACCCTAGGTCGACCCGACGCCTACTGTTCCCTCTACGGGGAACGCGTCCTCACCTACTTCACTCAGGAGATTTACCTGATGCCAGTCCGGTCCTCCAGACCGACTGGACTTTTCGCCTAAGGTTACCACCCCCTAGGACCTAGGGTTACCGCCCCCTAGGGTTTTTCTCCACCTAGGGTTACCGCCCCCTAGGACCTAAGGTTACCGCCCCTTAGGGTTTTCCTCCACCTAGGGTTACCGCCCCCTAGGACCTAAGGTTACCACCCCTTAGGGTTTTTCACCTGCCTAACCGCAGCTAGGACTTTCCTGAAACACTCATTCAAACATGTTAGATCACACACTAACTTAACCTTGAATCCTTTGCCATTATCAAAACTAAGGTTCGATCGTCGGATGCTTCCCGCACCAACAATCTCCCCCTTTTTGATAATGGCAACCGAAATTCAATGTTAAGTAAAAAATATGCAGTTATGTATAAGCACAAGAAACAAGCTAAGATAAGCGTGATAGCAAGATAAGTATAAACATAGCTCCCCCTTAATATAAGTTATTCTCTTTGAATTTTTTTTCCTAATAGCCATAGCTCCCCCTTAATACAAGCTCCCTTTAAAATATTTTCTTCTTTAAAATATTTACTTTGAATTTCTCTACTCTCCCCCTTTGCCATATATCAAAAATGAGCTAGTTTTGAAAAAACTTAACTTTTCAAGACAAAGCTTAACAGAATTTGTTTAAAAATCTTAACTTAGGCAAGAGGCAAAAAAATAAGTGAAAGGCAACATCTTAGAATTGGTTTTAATAGCAACATTTTTGAAAGAAAATTTGGCTAAGGAAAATAGTTTAGAGGATATGTTTCTTTGTGATATATTCAACTCTTTTTAACTTAGTGAGTTTTCTTGTAACGCCCAAAAATTATCAAAAGTATTTTAGAAATATTCTATGATTTTTCTGGAATTTTAGGATATTTTTACAGAATTTTTAGAGTAACGGAAGTAGCAAAAATAAATAGAAAACGAAAACGGCCTAAGCGGAAATTGAACCCAAGACCTACGGTTTACGGATAATGTTAGTAACCAGTTGAACCCAGCAGGGCCGTGTTGAAAGGAAAGGGAGGCAATTAAATTTATATTAGAGTTGGGCTGAAATTACCCACTTAATATAAATAGGGAATTTAATAGGTGAAAAGTTATTTTTTTTAACATGACTTTTCCTTCTCCTCACCCTAGCCACGCCGCCCCCTTCCCTCTCCTTCTCTTGGCGCCAACCACAAGAAGAACCTAGGGTTCCTTTCCTAGGGCTTCAAGGACACCTTCCGGCGACATCTCCAACATGAGGACGTTCCCCTTCGCGAGAGGAACGCTTAGACGCGAGAAGATCGTCGAAAGGATCATCTCCTCCGGGAAAATCTCGCGATTAGAATCGTAAGAAATTACGAATAGGAGGTAAGAAACCCCTAACCTGCAGTATAAGTAGCTTCCGTTTGAATGCATGCTTTTAGATTAGTTATACTCGGATTTTTGTCGACATCTAGGGTGTATTTAACCCTCCTCGCAGCTTTAGGGATTAGTCGAGCACCTCTAGATGGGCCGGACGCGTTTTCCCTCTTCAGTTTGAGGTGTTAGACGTTGTCGGGTTCCTAGAGGTGGTCTCCCTACTAGAGAGGAGAGTTAGAGCACACCAAATGCTCGATAAAAAGATTAGGACAGCTTTTGATTCAGTGGGCATTTATTTAGCTCAGTCAAATGCCGTATAGACGTATTGATCCAGTTAATTAGCTTTATTACAGCTTTCATGGGACTAGATGTTCAATGGGTGGGCTCCCACAGTCGCCTCTAGGTTCAGACAACCTAGCTCTAGGTTCAGATAACCTAGAAACGGCTAAATAAAATAAATTAGCTATTCAGTATTTTATTTTCTCAGTGGCATCCAGATCAGATATCCATTGGGTTGGACTCCCACAGTCGTCCCTAGGTTCAGATAACCTAGTAAACCCTACTAGATTTGGAACTTACAATCCCGGGTCTAGCTAGGGGTGCGCGCACGACACGTACAGTTGCCAGGGCCCTCAGCAGTATGATTATTATTTTAATCTACTTATGTATACAGTTTTCAAAACTCTCAGTCACCTATGTGATCAGGATTTAATTCAGTATCAGCTTAGTTTAGTTCAGTTTCAGTTTCAGTTTAGTTCTTCCTGACTGATACCATGAGTTAGCTCCATGCTTAGATTTTGATATGCATGCTATGTTTCAGTATTTGTGCTTAGTAACTTTGCTAAGTCATGCTTATCTATGTTCAGTACGTATTTCAAATAGCATGTTTTCAAAACATAAATTGCATCGTGTGCATGTTTTGTGAGGTAGCTGGTTTCTTACTAAGCTTTAAGCTTACAGATAATTTTTCCTTATACTGCAGATAAAGGTAAAGGGAAAATGGACTAGCGGAGGCTGGAGGACAATGCGATGAAGATGTGTATGGAAGGAACTTGGAATAAAAGATCTTAGGGATCTAATAAGCTTTATTTATGCATTAGAACTTTCAGCAAAATTAGTTAACTGTTAGAACCTTATTATTCTACACATAGTACATTTGCATGCCATGAATTAGTGAACCATGCATGATATCATGTTTAAAATGTTAGCTAATACATGTTAAAAATGTTTCTAGCTGTTATAGACTTGATGTGTATGAGTTGGGCACGAAATAGTGCTGAAATCAAGGGTTCTGATTCGAAATCAGAAACCCAGATCGATCGCCTCTGTTATGGATCGGTCAGCCGACCGATCCATTGTGCGAACAGAGAGCACCGACGCTCACTGATAGGTCAGCCGACCGATCAGTGAGCTATTGATCGGTCTAATACGACCGATCAGGGTACTCCTGGATCGGTCAGTAGACCGATCCAGCCGCATACAGAGGCGAGGGAGCATATGGATCGGTCTGCCGACCGATCCAGAGAGTTGTTCCGTGCCAGTAACAAGCTGGATCGATCACGGGATCGATCCGATAGCCCAATCGATCTATGGATCGATTGAAATGCCTGATTACAGCTAGCAGGCCATCCGAGAGGCATAGATCATCTTCCCTAGCATGTGTACAACTCCTAGGTACACCTAGAATATTAAGTTCAGATTTTACAGTAATCAGTTTAGCAAAATTTTAATCAATCCAGATTTCCACAATAGTAATTTAGCACAGCATAATGTAGCGATCTACCTCACAGCCTAGTCAGTAGAAGGCGGGGCGTTACAGAGTGGTATTAGAGCAGTGTTCCATACTTCCTACACACACATCAGCATTGTACCTGCAGCTTCCAAGTAAGAATACCTCTCACTTTGTATGTTTATTGCTTTTCTGTTATAGATAACTAAAGCATGCTTGTTTATGATAGTAGTTAACATGATAACAATAGTTTCTCTATTATGCTTGTGTTAGTCATGTATGTCCTGCATGTCTTTAGAAATGGCACGAGGACGCCCAGCTAGAAGGGCACCAGCCACTGAGCCCCAGCATGAGGCAGACAGTTCAGTGCCTCCCCCAGACCTTACAGCACTAGTGGCTCAGTTACAGCAGCAGCTAGCTGAACAACAATAGGAAATAGCCACCTTAAAGGCTAGTCAGCAGAACACTCCCACTGTCACCCCGGAGCCTAACTTAGCGACACCAGTGGTCTTAGAGGTTCCACCAGTCCAGCCTACGGCACCAGTAGCCCCAGCAGCAGGAACGCAGAGAGAAGCCTATCTGATCCAGTGGCAGAGAGTCAAGCCAGAGAATTTCTCAGGCAATAATGAACCATGGGATGTTCAGGCATGGTTCAAAACACTGGAAAGTACGATGGAGCTTCTGGACTGGCCAGAACATGAGAAGGTGAAGTGCGCCTCCTCCTGTCTGACAGGAGATGCACGTATGTGGTGGGAGAGAATCAGAGCGAAGCGCCCAGTGAACCAGATGACATGGGCTGACTTCGAGAAGGAATTCTTTGAGGAGTTCTTTCACATGCGGGTCACCAACCGTCACTACGACGAGTTCACTGAGTTTCGTCAGGGCAACCTATCAGTTGAGGAAGCCTTGAAGAAATTCAACAGGTTGGCTCGTCTATGCCCTGAATTAGTCAGCATAGAAAGGGAACGAATCCGGTTGATGCTCAAGATGCTGAGGCCGGAAATAGCAATGAACGTGGCTGGTGGCGTTCATAGGCCTGAACCACGGAAGAATTAGTGGCGGTGCTCTAATCACCGAGCATTACGAGAATAGCATCAAGCGGTAGAAGCAAGTCCTCTCGAAGCTAAAGGTCAAGGAGGCTCGGGCACTCAGAAACAGTAGGGCCACGGCTCCCATGACTCTAACTGGAAAGGGAACTCCGGCAACAAGCGCAAACCAGGAGTTACCAAGGAGGGCCAGCAAGCAGCCCAGTTATCCAAAGTGTGCTACTTGTGGGAAATTCCATCACGGGTTTGTCGTAAGGGCACACGAGGATGCTTTGAATGCGGACGGGAAGGGCATATGGCCAGCGGTGTCAAACAATACCGTCTTCCTCACGGCCGATTCGGATGGAGGCCGGCTCGATTACATCGGATGCCGCTTTAGATGGTCCACATATCGGCCAGGGTAGAAGTCCAGCTTCGACCAATGCGAGGATCTACTCACTCACGAGAGAGGACGCAGCAAATGCCTCGGCAGTTATTACAGGTCGATTAGGATTTTACAAAAAAAATGTCTTATTCGATACTGGGGCAACCCATTCATACATATCCAGGGCATTTGCTGAGAAGTTAGCAGTACCTCTAGAGGTACTCAGTAGCCAGTTCCTTACGACGTTACCCTTAGGAGAAATCATGGCGTCTACGCACTGGCACAGAGCAGTGTTGGTCACTATAGCAGACAGAGAGCTCTTTTGCGATCTGATAGTGATTAATATGACCGACTACGACATCATCTTCGGGATGGACTTCTTGATCAAATACGGTGCCTCCATCGAGTGCCGTAAACAGAAAGTCATATTCCAACCTGAAGCGGAAGCACAGTTCGAATTCGTCGGAGAACCTAGGAGAAAGGCCAAGAAGTTTCTCTCAGCTATGAAGGCACAGAGGTTGATGGATTCAGGATGTACGGGGTTCTTAGCACACGTAGTCAGCACCAGTCAGGACAAGGACCAACAGCTAGCAGAGGTTCGAGTCGTATGTGACTACCCAGCAGTCTTCCCTGAAGAGTTACCAGGCCTAGCACCAGACAGGGAGATCGAATTCGAGATAGAGCTCATTCCTGGTACAAATCCTATCTCTAAAGCACCTTACCGCATGGCTCCAGCAGAACTGAAGGAACTTCATGAGCAACTACAGGAGCTGCTTGACAAGGGCTTCATCCGTCCTAGTCACTCACCATGGGGAGCACCTGTATTGTTCGTGAAGAAGAAAGACGGGAGCATGCGCCTGTGTATGGACTACCGGGCACTGAACCAAGTCACAATCAAGAACAGGTATCCTCTTCCCAGAATAGATGACCTGTTTGATCAGCTAAAGGGAGCAGCAGTGTTCTCTAAAATAGACCTCAGATCAGGTTATCATCAGGTGAAGGTTAAAGAAGGGGGCATACCCAAGACAGCATTCAGGACTAGATACGGACATTACGAGTTCGTAGTCATGCCCTTTGGCGTGACAAATGCTCCAGCTACTTTCATGGACCTTATGAACAGGGTATTCAGAGAATATTTAGATAGGTTCGTTATCGTGTTCATCGATGATATCCTTATCTATTCCAGAACTCAGGAAGAACACGTAGAGCACCTGAAAATAGTATTGCAGACCCTTCAGCAGAATCAGCTGTACGCCAAGTTCACCAAATGTGAATTTTGGCTAGATCAGGTGTCCTTCCTGGGTCACATCATCTCAAAGGATGATATCATGGTAGACCCCGGTAAGATAGTGTGACCAACTAGAAAAGACCCAAGAACGCCGGTGAGATCGAAGCTTTCGGGATTAGCGGGTTACTACAGGAAATTCGTGAGGACTTCTCCGGGATAGCCTCCCTCGGCAGTTCTTACGGAAAGAACATAAAATTTCAGGATGGAGGATGTGAGAGCAGTTTCGTGAAAAGGAGATTGACGATGCACCTATTCGACTCTACCGAGAACGCAGATAGCTTTGACATATATAGTGATGCCTCGAAGTTGGGACTAGGAGCGGTGTTGATGCAAGATGGCAAGGTGATCGCCTATGCCTCCGACAACTTAAGGATTATGAGAAGAACTATCCTACTCATGACCTTGAGCTTGCAGCGATGGTGTTCGCTCTCAAGATTTAGAGACATTACTTGTATGGAGCTCGGTGTAGGATCATCGAGTCAAGTACTTCTTCACTCGGAAGGATCTGACAGTGCAGATGGCTAGAACTAGTCAAAGACTACGACATAGATATCCTCTACCACCCGGAAAAGTGAATAGGGTAGCAGACGCCCAGGAAGTCCAGCGCTACCCTATTATCTCTAGCAGCCATGTCACCGCCCTACGAGGAGATAGCAAATTTGGTCTCGAGCTCATAGTGGACAGCTCTCTACTATGACATTAGAATCTACCTTGCTCGGTGACATCCAGACAGCTCAGGAGCAAGATCCCGAAATTCAGAGAATCAAGCAAGGTTTAGCAGAATCGAAGGTGGAGAGAATATCGGATAGCGGGGTGTTGTATTTTGGTGACAGGCTATGTGTTCCGGATCAGGAGGAACTACAGAGGAAAATCCTAGACGAGGCTCACAAGACTCCCTATGCGATGCATCCTGGCTCCACCAAAATGTACCAGGACATGAAGAAATGTTTTTGGTGGCCTGGGATGAAGAGAGACATCGCTCGATATGTTAGCACCTGCCTAACCTGTCAGAGGGTTAAGGCAGAACATCAGAGACCAGGGGAAGTTTTGCAGCCCATACAGATACCAGAATAGAAGTGGGAAGACATTTCTATGGATTTTATAGTGGGATTACCCAGAACCACGAATGGTTTTGATACCATCTGGGTAATAGTCGACAGATTGACTAAATCAGCCCACTTCTTAGCTATCAGGATATCCTACTCCATGGAACAGCTAGCTCAGTTGTATCTCAAGGAGATCGTTAGATTACATGGAGTCCCACGAACCATTATTTCGGACAGAGGCAGCAGGTTCACGTCACACCTCTGGGAGTGTGTACAGACAGCTTTGGGCACGAAGTTAAAGTTTAGCACAGCCTTCCATCCGCAGACAGATGGACAGACGGAGCGAGTAAATCAGGTACTCGAGGATATGCTCCGAGCATGTGCCCTAGATTTCAAGGGAAGTTGGTGCAAATATCTGAGTTTAGCAGAATTTGCATACAACAACAGCTATCAGGCCACTATTGGTATGACACCTTATGAGGCTCTTTATGGGCGGAGGTGTAGATCTCCAATCTGCTGGTATGAGAGTGGTGAACAGAAAGAGCTAGAACTTCAGACAGATCTAGTGGCAGATACCACAGCAGCTATACAGCAGATCCGCCAGCCGCTAGAAAAGCTATGCTGATATACGACGCAGACCTTTGGAGTTTTCAGTTGGGGATTCAGTGTTCCTTAGAGTAGCTCCCATGAAGGGAGTAATGCGTTTTGGGAAGAAGGGCAAGCTAAGTCCCCGATATGTGGGACCATACCTTATCAGCAGAAGAGTGGGCAAGGTAGCATATGAGCTAGAGCTACCCCAGGAAATGTCACTTGTCCACAATGTATTTCATGTCTCTATCTTTGAAGAAGCATATCCCGATGCCACCGGTGATTGAGCCCAGTCAGATCATGAAGACCTCGATTATGACGATCGGCCTATTGGATAATGGACCAGCGGTTAAGAAATTGTGGAACAAGGAAGTACCATTAGTCAAAGTCATTTGGCACACTCACAGAAGAGGCAACATGGGAGGCGAAGCCAGCATGAGTACCCAGATTATTCTAAGTTCGAGGGCGAACTTTTATAAGGTATGGGAGATTGTAACACCGAAAATTCTCAAAACTATTTAGAAATATTCTATGATTTTCTGGAATTTTAGGATATTTTTACATATGGTTTACGGATAAATATAAAACGGCCTAAGCGGGAATTGAACTCGAGACCTACGGTTTACGGATAATGTTAGTAACCAGTTGAACCCAGCAGGGCCGTGCTGAAAGGAAAGGGAGGCAATTAAATTTATATTAGAGTTGGGCTGAAATTACCCACTTAATATAAATAGGGAATTTAATAGGTGAATAGTTATTTTTTTTAACGTGACTTTTCCTTCTCCTCACCCTAGCCACGCCGCCCCCTTCCCTCTCCTTCTCTCGGCGCCAACCACAAGAAGAAACCTAGGGTTCCTTTCCTAGGGCTTCAAGGACACCTTCCGGCGACATCTCCGACACGAGGACGTTCCCCTTCGCGAGCGCGAGAAGATCGTCGAAAGGATCGTCTCCTCCGGGAAAATCTCGCGATTAGAATCGTAAGAAATTACGAATAGGAGGTAAGAAACCCCTCACTTGCAGTATAAGTAGCTTCCGTTTGAATGCATGCTTTTAGATTAGTTATACTCGGATTTTTGTCGACATCTAGGGTGTATTTAACCCTCCTCGCAGCTTTAGGGACTAGTCGAGCACCTCTAGATGGGCCGGACGCGTTTGCCCTCTTCAGTTTGAGGTGTTAGACGTTGACGGGTGCCTAGAGGTGGTCTCCCTACTAGAGAGGAGAGTTAGAGCACACCAAATGCTCGATAAAAAGATTAGGACAACTTTTGATTCAGTGGGCATTTATTCAGCTCAGTCAAATGCCGTATAGACGTATTGATCCAGTTAATTAGCTTTATTACAGCTTTCATGGGACTAGATGTTCAATGGGTGGGCTCCCACAGTCGCCTCTAGGTTCAGACAACCTAGCTCTAGGTTCAGATAGCCTAGAAACGGCAAAATAAAAAATTCAGACTATTCAGTATTTTATTTTCAGCAGTGGCACTGTACAGGATCAGATATCCATTGGGTTGGACTCCCACAGTCGTCCCTAGGTTCAGATAACCTAGTAAACCCTACTAGATTTGGAACTTGCAATCCCGGGTCTAGCTAGGGGTGCGCGCACAGCACGTACAGTTGCCAGGGCCCTCAGCAGCATGATTATTATTTTAATCTACTTATGTATACAGTTTTCAAAACTCTCAGTCACCTATGTGATCAGGATTTAATTCAGTATCAGCTTAGTTTAGTTCAGTTTCAGTTTCAGTTTAGTTCTTCCTGACTGATACCATGAGTTAGCTCCATGCTTAGATTTTGATATGCATGCTATGTTTCAGTATTTGTGCTTAGTAACTTTGCTAAGTCATGCTTATCTATGTTCAGTACGTATTTCAAATAGCATGTTTTCAAAACATAAATTGCATCGTGTGCATGTTTTGTGAGGTAGCTGGTTTCTTACTAAGCTTTAAGCTTACAGATAATTTTTCCTTATACTGCAGATAAAGGTAAAGGGAAAATGGACTAGCGGAGGCTGGAGGACAATGCGATGAAGATGTGTGTGGAAGGAACTTGGAATAAAATATCTTAGGGATCTAATAAGCTTTATTTATGCATTAGAACTTTCAGCAAAATTAGTTAACTGTTAGAACCTTATTATTCTACACATAGTACATTTACATGCCATGAATTAGTGAACCATGCGTGATATCATGTTTAAAATGTTAGCTAATACATGTTAAAAATGTTTCTAGCTGTTATAGACTTGATGTGTATGAGTTGGGCACGAAATAGTCTTTGAAATCGGGGTTCGATTGAAATCGAAACCGGATCGATCTGATCGATCGGTGGGTTGTGCCCTTTGGATCGGTCGGTGACCAATCCAGTGACAGAGAGTTAGCGTCTGTTATGGATCGGTCCACCACCGATCCGGATCTGAACAAAATGCGAAGCTCAGCGATCGGTCAGCCGACCGATCAGTGAGCTACTGGATTGGTCAAGCCGACCGATCAGTGTACTCCTGGATCGGTCGGTAGACCGATCCAGCCGCATACAGAAGCAATATAGCTTATGGATCGGTCAGCCGACCGATCCAGAGTTTTTCTCCGTGCCGGTATCAAGCTGGATCGATCCGACAGCCCAATCGATTCATGGATCGATTGAAATGCCTAATTACAGCTAACAGGACATCCGAGAGGCATAGATTATTTTCCCTAGCATGTGTACAACTCCTAGGTACACTTAGAATATTAAGTTCAGATTTTACAATAATCAGTTTAGTAAAATTTTAATCAATCCAGATTTCCGCAATAGTAATTTAGCACAGCATAATGTAGCGATCGGCCTCACAGCCTAGTCAGTAGAAGGCGGGTCGTTACATTTCTGTTAAAAAAAATTTTAAATAGAAGAGACTTGAAAGTCGTAAATTTGAAATTTTTTTTTTTTGAAAAGCTGTTTAAGATAAATGAATTGCAAAGATACTTAGGGTAAAGGAGAAGCGTTAACCTTAGTGTTTAATAGTTTACAAATTTTGTTTTAGTAAGGTATCAGAGCCCTAAGATCCAAGCATGAGTTAAGATTTATTTTGATCAGGTATCAGATCCCTTAAGTACAAGCATGCTTAATCTTAATATTTCCATTTCCTTTAGTTTGAGAGATACTTTTAGCTAAGATAAGGTTATTTTTGTCTTTAACAAGTAACTAAGCAAATGTTTGTGATATCACAACACTTTAATTTCTTAGTTTTTAAAGAGGGAGTTTAGAAAAAAAATTTGATCAAGACTCAGTTTAGCTAAGAAAAATACTTTTATCAAAGACTTAGCTAAACTTATGAAGATAATAGTTTTGTTAAGTATTTAACCTTAAAAAGACTTATGAAGATAATTGTTTTGATGAAATTTTGAGAATGCTTTAGAAAATACTTAGCATTTTCAGTAAAACTTAGCATGTGAAAACAATTGCTTTGAGAAAACTTCTTGCCAAATAGCTAAGTTTTAGAGTATAGTCTAACTAAGCTTAGTTAAAGAAGACTTGATTAAGTACTTAGCTTAAAGAGGTTTTACATAAAGGCTTAGCTTTGAAAACATTCTAGAAGAGTTATAATTTAAAAGCCAGGTCATAAATAATTTCAATTTTAAAGTTAAGTTAAGAATAACCTTAATTTTTGAAGATAAGTAAAAATTAGTTTTTAATTTTGAGGTCAAGTTAAAATTTTATTTTAACGAAAAACTAATTTTAAAACCAATTTAAAATCACTTCCCCTTAATAAATACCTTAATAAATTCTTTGAGTTCAGGAGTCCAAGCATGAGAGGTTAAAAAACAATTTTCCTATCTTTCCATCTCACTCATTCTAGATAAACAAGCATGTTTAGCATATGAGTGAACGTTAGATGGAGTTAACATTTGCAATCATAATATGATTTGAGAATTAAAGATTTTTAAACCCTTTTAAATTAATTGAATAACATTTTGAAATTAATTAAATAATATTTTGAAATGCATTTTCAAAAGATTTTTGAAATGAATTTTCAAAATATTTTTCAAATAATTTTAAATGATTTTTAAAAGAGTTTTTTTAAAAAAATAATTTTTAAAGGATTTTTAAAATTCGGTTTTAAAAGATTTTTAAATGATTTAAAAAGATTTTTCAAGAAATTTTGAAATTAAATTTTAAAAGATTTTTAAATAATTTTGAAAAGATTTTTAATGGAATTTTTTAAAACATTTCCAAAAATAATTTTTAAAGGACTTTTAAATGAATTTTAAAATGCTTTTCAAAAATAATTTTTAAAAGATTTTTTAAATGATTTTTAAAATGATTTTCAAAATAATTTTTAAAAGATTTTTTAAATGAATTTTAAAATTAAGTTTTGAAGTAATTTTGAAATTAATTTTAATTTCAATTAATTATCAGTTTGTTTTTAATTACTTAGTCATCTCACCCGATCTGAATTTTCAATCAAGGAATCCTATAATTTTTGTGAGATGAATTGAGGTTCAATTTAAGGGTCTGGTTTAACTTTGTGTTAGATTCAGGTTTAGCTTTGGGTTCAACAAGTAAGCATTCTTTGGTAACCATGCCTTCGAGGTTTACCAAATAGTCATACCCATTGAACTTAATACTAAACCTTGGTCTAACTAGTTAGGATCCATTTAAGAGTAACTTCGGTTAGTTCCACTTGGCCAAATGCACCTGGTCGAAGCCATATCTTCCTAGACATGCGATGCCCAAGTTTTTCCAACGTACTATCATCCAAAAACTTCACCAGTACTCTGCTTCCAGTTAAATTTTAACCCTTTTTAATCTATCCTTATTTACCCATCTGGGTAATCTACTCTTGTTTACCCATTTCGGGTAGATTAAGTTCGGTTACCTTGTAGGGTAAATAGATTTCGGGGTTGTCAGCTATTCTGAACCCTCCTTGATTTTTAAATTTAATTAATAATTAATTTCAAAATTTTGAATTTGAATTTTAAATTTTAATTACGAATTTTGAACTTAAATTTTAAATTACGAATTTTGAACTTGAATTTTAAATTTTAATTACGAATTATAAAATTTAAATTTAATTATTAATTACGAATTTTGAACTTGAATTTTAATTACGAATTTTGAACTTAAATTTTAATTATTAATTTTAGTTGTTTTTCTGCTAGCTCCCCCTGGATCATAGCCTCGATAAGGTTTATCGAGATAATGTATTTGATCCTTAGGAACCCAATAATGTCCAGGTCCTACTTGATTGATCAGGTTAGACTTGGCAACCCAAGCTTGGACCGATTTACTATTTGGTTTGTTTATTAAGGATAGGTAAGATTTATATTTCTTTTTATATCCTAGTCCAGTTCGATTGTAGATTGCCCTTTGTGTTCCAAGAATCAAGTCAAGATTCTTGGATCCCAAGGAAAATCGTTCTAGGGTTGTTTTCAAATCCTTTACCTGACTTTTCAGATTGGAATTCTCTTCCTCAAGTTTTTGAACTTGAGTTGAGGTTCCAGTTTGAACTTGATCAGTTAAGGATTCGTTGTTAGGCGTTTCTTTAAGGAGTGTTACCTCCTTTAGAAGCGGTTTGATTCGAATCTTGGACTTAGCTACTTTATGCATTAAATAATTAATTAAGCTATATAAACGATTTTTACTTACAGAGGGGTTCGGTCCTTCGGAAACGGATGCGGATCCGTGGCTTCAATCGGACTCGACTTCCGATTCGTCCTCACTTCCGGATCCGTTGGTGTAGTCCCGGGCTGTCAAGGCGAGAAAGTTCGTCTGTTCTAGTTCTTCGTCGTCGGATTCCTCGGAAGAAGACTCGTCCCATGTTGCCTTCAATGCCTTCTTTCTTTTGGGTTTCTTTGGATCCTTCTGGTTCGGGCAATTTGCCTTGATGTGACCCTTCTGATTGCACCCGTAGCAGGTCACTTCGAATTTACCCTTCGAGCTTGGTTGGGCTTCTTTGGACTGGATGGCCTTTCTGAGATCCTTTTTGTTGAAGCCCTTCTTTTTGCAGAGCTTCTTTACTAAGTTGACTATCTCGGTTGTAAGTTCATCGTCGTCTTCCGAATCTGGTTCTTCTTCTGACTCAGGTTCGGTTCTCCGCTTGATTTTTGACTCACGCGATCTCCCTGTTCCTGCAACCAAAGCCAACCCTTTCTCGGTCGGGCGTGCATTAGTCTGTTCATGAAGTTTGAATTCTACAAAAAGTTCATCTAGTTTAATGGTAGATAAGTCCTTGGAGACCTTGTAGGCATCTACCATGGATGCCCAGAAGGTGTTCCTTGGAAAGGCGTTTAGAGAATACCTTATGATGTCCCGGTTGTCTACCTTTTGTCCAATTGCATGAAGACCATTGAGCAGATCTTGAATCCGGGCATGGAGTTGGGCAGCTGTTTCACCTTCCTACAATTTGATGTTAAATAATTTATTAAAAATTAGGTCTCTTTTACTTACTTTGGTGTCGGATGTCCCTTCGTGAAGTTCAATTAGCTTCTCCCACAACTCTTTGGCACTGTTGAAGGGGCCGACGCGGTTGAGTTCTTCTTTTGATAGGCCACACTGGAGGGTGCAGGTTGCCTTGGCATTAGCTTCCACCTTCTTGATCAAAGATGCATCCCAGTCCTCGTACGGTAGTGGTTTGCCGACGTTATCAGATGGTAGTTGGAATCCGGTTTTGACAATCATCCAGACTTCAAAGTGAGTCTGGAGATATGCCTCCATCCGACCCTTCCAGTACCCGAAGTTGTCTCCGGTGAATAGCGGAGGGCGGGCTGTACTGTAGCCTTCTTGAAGGGCCATTTCAGATTAACCTAAAACGAAAAACATCCAACAAAATGTCCCAGGACTTGGTCCTGGCTTAGTAGTGCGGAAGGAGAAAAAAATGGATCACGAGCTCGGGTGGTGTTGCACCAATTCCGAGAAAAATCGATTCGAGGGAAAAAAAATTAGAATATAGCTATGAGGCTAAATTCTAATCGACTCCGAAAATCTAAAAAATACCACGAAAAAATATTTTGAATGGTGGTTGTACCGATTCAAAATGACCCCGCTCTGATACCAATTGATGGATCGAAAGCGCTAGAGGGGGGGTGAATAGTGCTCGTGGCTATTTCATTTTTCGAAATCGTAAAAGCTTGTTCAGAAATAATACAGCGGAAAGTAAATAAAGTGGACACGAAGGATTTACTTCGTTCGGAGCCTGTGATGACTCCTACTCGAAGGCCCGCGATCCTTGATCGCTTCCGGTGGGCAACAACTATAATTCGTAAAAGCTATTACAAGCTAAGTACAATTTAAGCAGAAAAGAATATTGTACCGACAATAAAAAGACTAAAACTGAAGCTCCGGGTTGTCGTTGCAGCACTTCTGAGTCGAGACGTTAGCAGCTTGTCTCACGGAGAATGCTTAGAAGATTGTTTTTAAAGCTGCACCTCAACCCTCCTTTTATATGAGGTTCCGGGTGCCTGGGACCTTTCCGGGCGCCTGGAGTGTGACGTGGCCAGCCAACCAGGTTGCTCCACGTCGCGAAGTCGCGCAGGGGATAAAAGTTGGTCCCGGGCGCCCGGACCTCCTTTTTCCAGGAGCCGCTTCTCCTGCAAAACAAGGTTAGTCCGAGCAATTGCATACCCTGCAAGACAATGTTAGAATCTGATAATTCATAAGTGAAAAAGAGCTGACAGTCTTCGGACTGTCCGAGTTTCCAACCGGAAACCCTAGGTCGACCCGACGCCTACTGTTCCCTCTACGGGGAACGCGTCCTCACCTACTCCACTCAGGAGATTTACCTGATGCCAGTCCGGTCCTCCAGACCGACTGGACTTTTCGCCTAGGGTTACCACCCCCTAGGACCTAGGGTTACCGCCCCCTAGGGTTTTTCTCCACCTAGGGTTACCGCCCCCTAGGACCTAAGGTTACCGCCCCTTAGGGTTTTCCTCCACCTAGGGTTACCGCCCCCTAGGACCTAAGGTTACCACCCTTTAGGGTTTTTCACCTGCCTAACCGCATCTAGGACTTTCCTGAAACACTCATTCAAACATGTTAGATCATACACTAACTTAACCTTGAATCCTTTGCCATTATCAAAACTAAGGTTCGATCGTCGGATGCTTCCCGCACCAACACTTACTAGGCACCGACCTAGTATTTGGCAGCTACCACTTGTACTTTTTCTGTCTAATTTACATCCGGCATAGTCTGAGTCAGAATAGACAAATAGATCAAAGGTACTAGTTCTTCCTGCATAGCAATGATCCAGTCTGGATCGGGTAGGGCTTCTTCTATAGTCTAGGCTCAATCTTTGAAATAAGGGCAATCTGACTTAGGTTCCTATATGAGGATTTAGTTCTGACTCCTAGGTTTGGATCACCCAAAATTTGGTCAGGTGGGTGAGAGGTACTTGCTCTAGTTGGTCTTATATTTGGGTCAGAAATTGGTTCCTCTAGTTTATTAGTATTGGGATGAATCTCATCGTCTTCAATAATTCTTGGATTAATGTCAACATTTTCATTTAAGTTAGGTAGATTTTTTTCTTCATCAAATATTATATTAGTTGTTTCTTCAACTTTTAGGGTATTTTGGTTATAGACTCTATAGGCCCTACTGGTTGTGGAGTACCCTAAAAAGATTTCTTGGTTTAATTTGGGTGTAAATTGTAAAGACCACCCTTCTTACTACTACTACTCTCTAAGGATGGCCGTTACTTAACTACTAACTCTACTTAACCGGTATGATTAAAAATCACATGGAAACCTTACCGAAAAATTTCGGCAGAGTATCCCCTGTACCGGTGACCTTAAACTGACATACATAACATAATATACACAGCCACATGCGGCTGGAACACATATCAAACACACAGAAGGAATAACATCACCACGCAGTTTAATGAAATCAAATCATGCAAGTAATGAATAGCGGAAACAAAATAAAAACATACAATTAATTAACAGCGGAAGACTAAATGACTCATCTAATACATTCTTAATAAATGATAATCTTAATAAATTCTTAAACTAAGTCCCAAGGATTCCATAGTCCTGGCATCACACACCATCCGCGCCACCTTGTCGCCTTCCTTTCTATAACTTTTCCTTTCCTGTATCTGCAGTAAGAGGAAGTGTAGTCTATAAGCAAAATTTGCTTAGTAAGCGCTATCTAACTCACAAAATCACGAATGTGCATGCATACGAAAAGAACTAAAAACTATATGCTCTAAAAAGAAATAAAGCATAAACATAACTGCTCATGTCAAACTAATAGCAAAGAAAAGCTAAGAAATCTACTCATGTAATTCTACTCGCTAATCATGCTACTCATCTAATAGGTAGACATGAAACTACTCATCCACTAGATAAACATAGTAGAATAAAGAACTAAACTTACTGAATTCTAAACACCTTCTGAATCTTATTCCACTTGTTTAAAGACTTATTCTTTAATACTTTATACTTATGTAAAACTCGTTTTACTTGTTCAAAAACTTATACTTATAATACTTCAAAATAATAATCAACTTCTCTTGGGCCCGGCAACTGTGCTTTTACTTTTGTAACGACCCGACCCATTCGGCGGCCCATTTGGCGGCCCATTTGGCGACCCTTACTACTAGGTTATCTAAACCTAGGGACGACTATGGGAGCCCAGCCCAAGGACAGAGAGTCCAACACAGTGCCACTGATAAAAGTAAAATACTTGTTATCTTTTAATACTTCTATATAATGCCTCGGCATTTTCTTTAGCACCTTGTGTGCCAAAATCCCTAAAGTCTTGACTTTGGAATTTACTTAAGGCCTTGGCCTTTTTCTTTCTTTTCTTAATCTTTCTTATACTTTTCTTATAAAAGAATGCTTCTTACAAAACTGAAATGTTTAAACAAATTCTAACATTGCAATGCTTAAACAAAATCTGCATACAAGTTTAAACAGAAATCTGCATATTAAGCTTATCTAAAATCTGCATACTAAGCTTATCTAAAATCTGCATACTAAGCTTAACAAAATCTGCATACTAAGCTTATCTAAGGTCTGCATACTAAGCTTATCAAAAATCTGCATCTTAAGCTTAACTCATAGCAAACAAAACTGGAAAATAAATCTGCATATTCAAGAACAATAACTCAATAAATCTACACATCCTAAATTATTTCCAACTAAGCAAAGCAATAAGAAAGATTACTGCTGCTAACGACCTTTACACGTGGTATACTGAAGCATGCATCACTAGATCTACACATGTTGAATTATTTCCAACTAAGCAAAGTAATAAGAAAAAGATTACTGCTGCTAATAAAAGAGAATAATCCTTATACAAATTAGATATGAGGAACAAACCTAATAACCTTCTCTAACAAAGTACTCGAACAGAAAAGATACAGGAAATAGAATCACTTGCTCATTATCCTTAAGTTACCATTCCAAACTCGGAGAACAAGGAAAATTCAAACAACTACTAACCTTTTCGATACAAAGGAATAGACAATCATGCAAAGATAGGGCTACATAGCTCCAACATTCTAACTTCCAAAAAGAATTAGAAATCAAGCGATAACCTATAGAACACTCACGGCAGAAATCTTCAAAGACAAAACTCCTTACAGCATGCTTCAACAATCAAGAAGAACAAGCATAATCTTTACAGCATGATTCGAAATCAAGAAGAACAAGTCCGAAAACTACTCCTACTACATGCTTCAGAAATCTAACTCACGCCAATAAGCATAAAACCAAAATCCTTAAACCACGGCAGCAAGGAAAGAAAATCTCGGAGCAATCCTACTGCAGGTGAGTAGCAACTTACCTTGCTTCTTGGACTCACAACCGAACAAAAAGGGCTTCTAGGACCTTGGCCGTCCGCCGGAGATGATGCCCTAACTCCCTTTCGTTTTCTGCCCGAGCTCTGCCATCGTACGCAGAAGAGAAGGAGAGAATGGTTTAAGTCACGGGAAAACAGAGCATCAACTTATCCCTTTTTATAACTTAATATTTCTGTTAACTCCTTAAATAAATTTGCTATTTTTTCTAAACAGACAAATCCAACATCAACTTATCCAATATTCTGTTAATTATTTTAAATAAATTCGCTACTTTTTCTAAACAAATAAATCCAACATTAACTTATCCCTTTTATAATATTCTGTTAACTATCTTAAATAAATTCACTACCTTTTCTAAACAAACAAATCCAAGATCAACTTATCCCTTTTATAATATTCTGTTAACTATCTTAAATAAATTCGCTACCTTTTCTAAATAGAAAAATCTGTTTGCCCACCTGGTCAGTTGGGTTTTGACCGAGTCAAAGGTTGTGGGTTCAATTCTCGGCTTGGACATTTTTTTGTCGAAACTTCCTTCGTTTAGTAAAAATACCAAATGACTTCCAAAAATTACATAAAAATACTCTAAAAATTTCTAAAAATCCCTAGAATATTTCTATAGCATTTTTAAATATTTTTAAATTACTTTTAGGACTCTAATTGAGGAAATTTGGGGCGTTACATAAATTTTCCTAAGTAATCTTTAGTGTTTAAAATATGAACTTTACATCCAAAAACTTTTAGGTAGTTTAGGTTGGGAATTTTATTATAATACATTTCATAAGGAGTTTTATTGTGATATTTGTTAATTAGAATTCTATTTTGAATATAATTTGCTGTATTTATGGCTTCGGCCCAAAATTGATGACTTAAGTTATATTCATTTAGCATGGTTCTAGCGGCTTCTTGTAGGGTTCTATTTTTACGTTCCACTAGACCGCTTTGTTGGGGGGTTCTAGGACATGAAAATTCATGTTGGTATCCATTGATTTTATAAAATTGGGTAAACCTATGATTTTCAAATTCCCCCCCCCCCCCCCCCCCATGATCACTTCTTATTCTTTTAATTTTAGTATCTTTTTCATTTTCTGTTAACTTGTAAAAATTACTAAATTCTTCAAAAGTTTCATCTTTTGTTTTTAGAAATTTTACCCAGGTGAACCTAGAGTAGTCATCAATTATTACTAAGCAATACTGGTTCTTGCTTAGTGACTTGGCTCCATGTGAATCAAATATGTCAAGGTGAAGGAGCTCAAGTAAGGAGTTAGTTCTTTCTAGATTAGTTGATTTGTGGGTTGACTTGGTCTGTTTTCCTTGTTGACAAGCATTACAGATTGAGTTTTCAATAAATTTTAATTTGAGCAAACCTTTAACTAGACCATTTTGACTCCTTTTTGAAATGAGTCTAGTGTGAGTGTGACCCAATCTTCTGTGCCACAACTAAGTTTCCTCTTCTTGTGTTAGAAAACACTTTAATGAGGAAGTGGGTAGATCAATTGAGTACATATTATTTTTCCTAAGCCCCTTAAGTGTGATTTCAGGGTTTTCAATATTTTTAACTAAACAACTAGATCTGTCAAAGGTAACTAAATATCCACTATCACACAATTGGCTTATACTTAGAAGATTAAAATTGAAGTTTTCAACTAATAGAACTTTTCGAATAATAAAATCGGAACTAAGTTCGATGTTACCTCTTCCGATTACCTTAAGTTTGTCGTCGTTGCCGAATGCAACAGACCCTAAATTCTTTAGTGTGAGCTTTGTGAACTTTAGTTTATCTCCAGTCATGTGCCTGGAGCATCCACTATCTAACATCCACTGATCCAATTCTTTATGTTCCTACACATAAATTGTTTAAATTGGATTCTATTTGATGAAAAGAAAGTGAAGTAATTAAGTTTGAGTTTGAATTTGATTGAAACAAAGATCTAACTTTAGGTTTATTTTGAAGTTTAATGATTTTAAGTTTGATTGATTTTGTAAATAATTTAAGTTAATTAAGTTTTGAAAACTAATTTAAGTTACTTAAGTTTTAAGTTAATTAATTTTGAAAAGTAATTAAAATTTTGAAATTGATTTTGAAAAGAAATTTGAAATTGATTTTGAAGATAATTTTTTGAAGGTGATTTTCAAAAGATTTTGAAGGTGATTTTCAAAGGAATTTTGAAATTAAGTTTTAAAATATTTTTAAAATACTTTTGAAATATTTTGAAAAGATTTTTAAAGGAATTTTGAAATTAAGTTTTAAAATATTTTTAAAATACTTTTAAATAGTTTTGAAATTGATTTTGAAAATATTTTTATTTGAAAAAATAATATTAATTATGAATCTAATTTTGAATTATAGTTACGAGTTTAATTTTGAATTTGAATTTTAAATTTCTTAGTCATCTCACCCGATCTAAATTTTCAATCAGGTATTCCTATAATTGTTGTGAGATGAATTGAGGTTCAATTTAAGGGTTTAGTTTAACTTTGTGTTAGATTTAGATTTAGTTTTGGGTTCAACAAGTAGACATTCTTTGGATAAACTTCTGGGCTATGGTGAGTCACAAGGACATCATTAAAGTAACCATGCCTTCGAGGTTTTCCAAATAGTCCTACCCATTGAACTTAGTACAAAACCTTGGTCTAACTAGTTAGGATCCATAAATGGTAGCTTCGGTCAGTTCCACTTAGCCAAATGCACCAGGTCGAAGCCATATCTTCCTAGACATACGATGACAAAGCTTCCCCAACGTACTATCATCCAATACTTCACCAGTACCGTGGGTCAAGTTAAACCTAACTCCTTTTAGTCTAACCTTAATTACCCTGCCGGGTGGTCTACTCTTGTTTACCCATTTCGGGTAGATTAAGTTCGGTTACCCAATCGGGTAGTTTAGTTAGGGGTGCCAGCTATTCTGGATCCTCCTTCTATGTTTTGAATTAATTTCGAATTGAATTTCGAATTTTAATTTTAATTTTCGAATTTTTAATTTGATTTTAAATTTTGAATTTTAATTTAATTTCGAATTTTGAAAGAATTTTTAAAATTTTAATTTAATTTTGAATTTTTTTAATCTTTAATTTAATTTCGATTTTTTAATTTAATTTTGAATGAATTTTTTAATTTTTAATTTAATTTCGAATTTTTTAATCTTTAATTTAATTTCAAATTTTTTAATTTAATTTTGAATTAAGTTCGTTTTATTAATATCGTTTTTGTTTTTGCTCCCCCTGGATCATAACCTCGATATGGTCTATCGAGGTAGTGTATTTGATCATTCGGGATCCAATATTGACCAAGTCCAATTTGATTAATCAATTTGGACTTGGGGACCCATGCTTGGACTGTTTTTCTATTTGATTTTTGTACAAGAGATAAATAAGATTTGTATTTTTCCTTTGGTTTAAATCCTAGACCAGTTCTATTGTAAACGGCTCTTTGTGTCCCAGGAATTAGGTCAAGATTCTTAGAACCTAAAGAAAACCGTTCTAGTGTTTTCTCCATATCCTTGACTTGAGTTTTCAGGCTGGAATTCTCTTCCTCAAGTTTTTGGACTTGGGTTGAGTTTCCAGTCTAAACTGGTTCAGTCAGAGATTTGGAGTTAGTCTCTTCTTTAAGGACAGTTACTTCCTTTAGAAGTGACTTAACTCTAAGGTTTGATTTAGCTAACTTTCGCAATAAATAATTAACTAGATTATTAAGTCTAGAAATACTCACAGCGGGGTCTGGCCCTTCGGAAACGGATACGGATCCGTGGCTTCGCTTGGACTCGGCCTCCGACTCGCTCTCACTCTCGGACATGTCGATCTGGTCCAGTGCCATCAGTGCGAGGACACTCGTCTGATTGAGTTCGTCGTCGGTGTCTTCTTCTGAGGATTCGTCCCACATCGCCTTTAGGGCCTTCTTCTTTCGCTTCTTTGCATCCTTCAAACTTGGGCAGTTGGCCTTGATGTGCCCCTTCTGGTTGCACCGGTAGTAGATTACCTCGAACTTACCCTTCGAACTCGATTGCACCTCCTTGGATTGTACTGCCTTCTTTAGATCTCTCTTGTTGAAGCCCTTCCTCTTCTTGTAGAGCTTCTTTACGAGGTTTACGAGCTCGGTTGTTAATTCATCGTCTTCATCCTCTGAGTCGGGTTCTTCTTCTGACTCTGGTTCAGTTCTTCGTCGTAATCTCGGTTCGCGTGTTCGACTGGTACCTGCAACCAAAGCAACCCCCTTCTCGGTTGACTGTGCATTAGTCTGCTCATGTAATTCAAACTCACAAAATAATTCATCTAACTTTATTGAAGATAAATCCTTGGAGACTTTGTAGGCATCTACCATTGATGTCCACAATGTGCTCCTCGGAAACGAGTTTAGTGCGTACCTTATGGCGTCCCGATTCTCTACCTTTTGCTCGATTCCGTGGAGAGAATTGAGGATGTCTTGAATTCTTGCGTGCAGTGAACTTGCCGTCTCACCTTCCTGCATTTTCAGATTATATAATTTATTAAGTAAAAGATCTCTTTTACTTACCTTGGTGTCGGAGGTGCCCTCGTGGAGTTCTATCAGTTTCTCCCACAGCACCTTTGCGGTTGAAAATGGACCGACTCTATTGAGCTCCTCCTTGGTAAGACCACACTGGAGGGTGCAGGTAGCTTTGGCGTCGGCTTCCACCTTCTTGATTGTGGTCGGTTCCCATTTTTCGCAGGTTGTCGGCTTGCCGTCTTCGTCGGATGGGAGTTGTAGTCCGGTCTTGATTATCATACACGTATCGAATTGCGTCTTCAGGAAGGTTTCCATTCGCCCCTTCCAATATCCGAAGTCTTCTCCGGAGAAAAGTGGGGGGCGAACGGTACTGAAACCTTCTTGTTGGGCCATTTGTAATATGCAACAACAAAAAGTAAAGAATGTTCCAAGACTAGGTCTTGGATTAGCAGTGCGGGAGAAATAAGGGAAAACGAGCTCGAGTGGTATTGTACCAATCTCGAGCAGAACCGATTCGATAAAACAATTAGAATGTAGCTAGCAAGCTAATTCTAATTTGACTCCGAAAATCTGAAAATACCACGAAAAAAAATGTTTTGAATAGTGGTTGCACTGATTCAAAACGACCCCGCTCTGATACCAATTGTTGGATCGAGACGCGCTAGAGGGGGGGTGAATAGCGCTCGTGGGTTTCACTCGGTTCAGAATCGTAAAATGTTCGAAGAGTTAACAGAGTAATAAATGCAGCGGAAATTAAAAGCACACAGAAAGACGCAAGGTATTTACTTCGTTCGGAGTCTATTTCGACTCCTACTCGAAGGTCCGCGGTCGTTGACCGCTTTCGGTGGGCAACAACTATAGAATCGTTAAGATTTACAGGTATAACAATTACAGCTTAATATTAAAACAATAATCTTATACCGACAACAATAGATGAAGAAATGGAGCTTCGGGTTGTCGGGAGGTTGTCACAGCACTCCGGGATCACGTCGTTGGCAGCTTGTCGTAAAGGAATCGCTTGGTTGATGATGTTTCAATAAGCTGCTCGAGACCTGATTTAACTTATCCTGCTTAAGGCGCCTTCAGATCCCTCAAAGGTGCCTCCAAGCATCGGTCCAAGGCGCCTCCAACACCCATGGAGGCGCCTCCAGCTCCCGCGCACAGCCAGCTCCAGCTTTGCATCCGAGGCGCCTCCAAGCCCCATGGAGGCGCCTCGGACACTGTTCATCCAAGGTGTACTTTGTGTTTTTGGTACCTGCAAACATGTTAGTCCCAAAATACCTACAACACAAAGTTAGTACAATAATAGTATGAATATGAAAGTTTGATAGTCTCCGGATTGTCCGGGTCTGACTTTGGATTTCCAACCGGAAATCCTAGGTCGACCCGACGCCTATTGTTCCCTCTGCGGGGAACGCGTTCTCACCTACTCCACTCAGGAGATTTACCTGTTGCCAGTGCGATCCTCCAGATCGACTGGACTTTTGCTCGGTGCTTGATGCTTCCGGACTTTCTGCTGGACTTCCGCTTCCCGGCTGGCCTAGTCTTTCACCTGGTTTGTGACACCAGGACTTTCCACCTAGGGTTACCCCCCTAGGACTTTTGCTTGAAGCACTCGACCCACCAAGACTTTCCGCATAGGGTTACCACCCCCTATGACCTAGGGTTACCACCCCCTAGGGTTTTTACCTTGCCTAACCACAGTTAGGACTTACCTGAAACACTCAATCAAGCACGTTAGATCACAATGTTAGGACCAAAAGTAGCTAGGGGGGGGGGGGGGGTGAATAGCTCGTCGCGTGCCCGGTGTTCGGCGTTGCTTGTTTCTTCGAAGATGTGCAACGGAAAATACAGAAACAAATACAAACACTTGGATTTTACTTGGTATCCACCTCCAAGGGAGGTGACTAATCCAAGGATCCACACAACGCACGCACCCTCCACTAATGAAACTCTCCTTTATGGTAACTACCAAGGGCGGAGAAGCCCTACAAGACTCAATACAAGAAGAAGAAAAGGTAGTAAAGAAATACAAGCTTACAAGCTTACAATGAGTGCACAAACCCTAACCCTAGTTTCTTCTCCTTGCTTTGATCCGCCTCTTGACTTGGAAGAACCTCCAAGAACCTTCAAGAACTGGCGATCTCGAGCTTGAGAAGAGCTGTGGAGGAGCTGGTGAAGATCTGAAATGAATCTGTGAAGAGATGCCGAAGACAACGCTCGCCTGCGGCTCAAATACGACGCAACGGTCGGATCCCAATCGATTCGATTATTCCCAATCGATCGGGGAGGCTTTGGATCGATCCACGGATCGATCCAGAGCGCCTCTGTGCTCTGGAAAAATGCCTGGATCGATCCACGGATCGATCCAGCGCTTATCGCGCGAAGCAGCAGCGTCCCAATCGATCCACTGATCGATTGAGACCTCTGGATCGATCCACTGATCGATCCAGAGGCTTTCTGTTCGCTGGGAAAGGTCTGGATCGATCCACTGATCGATCCAGAGCCTAGATCGATCCACTGATCGATCCAGAGCCTGGATCGATCCACTGATCGATCCAGCACTTGGTTTTTGCCCAAAACCAAGTCCCAAACCTCCCAAACCAACATCCGGTCAACCTTAACCTGTTGGTACGTCATGCCTAGCATCTAGTCACTCCCTTGACCTGCTAGAACTCCCTCACCAAGTGTCCGGTCAATCCCTTTAACCCACTTGGGCTTTTCTTTCATGCCAAGTATCCGGTCACTCTCTTGACCTACTTGGACTTTCACCTAGCTTCACTCACTAGGATTTTCAATCTGCCTAGCTTCACTCACTAGGTCTTTCACCTGGCTTCACTCACCAGGATTTTCCTTCTGCCTGGCTTCACTCACCAGGACTTCCATACTACCTAGCTTCACTCACTAAGACTTTCACCTGGCTTCACTCACCAGGATTTCTATCTGCCTAGCTTCACTCACTAGGACTTTCACCTGGCTTCACTCACCAGGGTTTTCAATCTGCCTAGCTTCACTCACTAGGACTTTCACCTGGCTTCACTCACCAGGGTTTCCTTCCAGTCAAGTATACCTACTTGACTCTTCTTCAATCACACTGATCAGTCCCTGATCAGAATCTCCCCATATGAACAACTGCACCTGCATTGTCCATGTGTCTACATGTATTGTCAAACATCGAAACTATGACCAAGACTCAAGCTTGGTCAAACCAGTCAACCTTGACCTAAGGGATATTGCACCAACACACAACACACCTTAACTTTGAATCTTTTGCCATTATCAAAAGTCAGGTTCGATCGTCGAATGCTTCCCGCACCAACAAAGAATCTGGAGAAAACATTAGAACGATTCTCTTTGGGTTCCAAGAACCTTGATCTTATCCTTGGGACACAAAAGGCAATCTACAATAGAACGGGACTAGGATTCAAACCAAAAAAAGAAATATAAATCATATTTATCACTTATACAAAGACCAAATAGAAAAATGGTTCATGCATGGGTCCCCAAGTCCAACCTGATCAATCAAGTTGGACTTGGTCAATACTGGGTTCCTAAGGATCAAATACATTACCTCGATAGACCATATCGAGGTTATAATCCAGGGGGAGTAAACACAAAAATAATTAAAATTCGAAATTCGAAATTAAATTAAAATTAAAATTCAAAATTAAAATTAAGTTAAAAAACAAAACTCGAAATTAAACAATTAAATTAAAATTCGAAATTAAAAATTAAGTTAAAAATTAAAATTCGAAATCAAATTAAAATTTAAATTTGAAATTAAAAATTAAAATTTGAAATCAAATTAAAAATTAAAATTTGAAATTAAAAATTAAGTTAAAATTAAAACTCGAGATCAAAATAAAAATTAAAATTAAATATGAAATTAAAAAAAAATAAAAATATAAAATAAGAATCAAATTAAAATCCAAAGGAAGGCTACAGAATAGCTGGCACCTCCTAACTTAATCCACCCGATAAGGGTAACCAAGAGTAGACTACCCGGCAGGGTAATTAAGATTAGAGTAAAGCGGGCTAGGTTTAACTTGACCCATGGTACTGGTGAACTATTGGATGATAGTACGTTGGAGAAGCTTAGTCATCGCATGTCTAGGAAGAAATGGTTTCGACCTGGTGCGTTTGGCTAAGTGAAACTAACCGAAGCTACCTTATATGGATCATACCAGTTAGACCAAGGTTTTGTATTAAGTTCAATGGGTAGGACTATTTGGAAAACCTCGAAGGCATGCTTACTTTAATGATGTCCTTGTGACTCACCATAGCCCAGAAGTTTATCCAAAAAATGTTTATTTGTTGAACTCAAAGCTAAACCTGAATCTAACACAAAGTTAAACCAAAACCCTAAATTTGAATCTAATTCATCTCATAAAAATTATAGGATTCCCTGATTGAAAATTTAGATCGGGTGAGATGACTAAGGAATAAATAATTAATTTAAATTTAAAATTAACTTCAATTAATTAATTAACTTAAAATATTTTTCAAAAATTTAATTAACTTAAAATATTTTTTAAAAATTTAATTAACTTAAAATATATTTCAAAAAATTAATTAACTTAAAATATTTTTCAAAAATATAATTAACTTAAAATATTTTTCAAAATTTTAATTAACTTAAAACGTTTTTAAAAAATTATTAACTTAAAACCTTTTTCAAAAATTTAATTAACTTAAAACGTTTTTCAAAAATTTAATTAACTTAAAACTTTTTCAAAATTTAATTAACCTAAAATATTTTTCAAAATTTAATTAACTTAAAATATTTTTCAAAAATTTAATTAACATAAAACATTTTTTCAAAATTTAATTAACTTAAAATATTTTTTAAAATTTAATTAACTTAAAATATTTTTCAAAAATTTATTTTCCAAAAATTTAATTAACTTAAAATATTTTTCAAAAATTTAATTTACTTAAAATATTTTTGAAAAATTTAATTAACTTAAAATATATTTTAAAATTTTAATTAACTTAAAATATTTTTCAAAAATTTAATTAAAATATTTTTCAAAATTTTAATTAAAATATTTTTCAAAAATTTAATTAACTTAAAATATTTTTCAAAAATTTAATTAACTTAAAACGTTTTTCAAAATTTAATTAACTTATAATATTTTTAAAAAATTTAATTAACTTAAAACGTTTTTCAAAATTTAATTAACTTAAAACATTTTTCAAAATTTAATTAACTTAAAACATTTTTCAAAAATTTAATTAACTAAAAAAATTCTCAAAAATTAATTAACTTAAACATTTTTCAAAATTTAATTAACTTAAAACATTTTTCAAAATTAATTAACTTAAAACATTTTTCAAAAATTTAATTAACTTAAAAGATTTTTCAAAATTTAATTAACTTAAAACATTTTTCAAAATTTAATTAACTTCAAATATTTTTCAAAAATTTAATTAACTTAAAACATTTTTCAAAATTTAATTAACTTAAAATATTTTTCAAAATTTAATTAACTTAAAATATTTTTCAAAAATTTATTTTCCAAAATTTAATTAACTTAAAATATTTTCCAAAATTTAATTAACTTAAAATATTGTTCAAAAATTTAATTAACTTAAAATATTTTTCAAATTTTTATCTTAAAATATTTTTTTTCAAAATTTAATTATATTTTAAAAAAATTTAATTATATTTTTAAAAAATTTAATTAACGTAAAATATTTTTCAAAACTTAAGTAATTTAAAACATTTAATATTTATTATTCAAATCATCTAACAATCATCCATAGGATTAACTATCACCCATAGGATTAACTGATAATTAACTTAGATTGGGTGAGATGAAAATTAGGGAGCTTAACTCAATTAAACTGTCTTTTGATCCAAGAGGAAAAATTTAATTCAACTACTTTATGTGTAGGAATTGGATCAATGGATATTGGACAGTGGATGCTCCAGACATATGACTGGAGATAGGTTGAAATTTACTAAGCTCAAACTAAAGAACCTAGGGTCGGTTGCATTCGGCAATGACAGTAAACTTAAGGTAATCGGAAAAGGTAATATCGAACTTAACTCCGATTTTATTATTCGAAAAGTTTTATTAGTTGAAAGTTTCAATTTAATTTATTAAGTATAAGTCAATTATGTGATACTGGTTACTCAGTTAATTTTATCAAGTCTGAATGTATAGTCAAACATATTGATAATCCAAAAATCATACTTAAGGGAGCTAGGAAAGATAATGTCTACACCATTTATCTACCAACACCCTCACTAAAGTGTTTTCTAACACAACAAGAGGAAATCGAGTTGTGGCACAGGAGATTGGGTCACACTCACACTAGACTCATTTCAAAAATGAGTCAAAATGGATTAGTTAGAGGGTTGCCCAAATTAAAAGTTATTGAAAACTCAGTCTGTAATGCTTGTCAACAAGGAAAATAAATCAAGTCAACCCACAAGTCAACCAATCTGGATAGAACTAATTCCTTACTTGAGCTCCTTCACCTAGACCTATTTGATTCACATGGAGCCAAGCCACTAAGCAAGAACCAGTATTGCTTAGTTATAATTGATGACTTCTCTAGGTTCATCTGGGTAAAATTTATAAAAACAAAAGACGAAACCTTTGAAGTATTTAGTAATTTTTACAAATTAACAGAAAATGAAAAAGATACTAAAATTAAAAGAATAAGAAGCGATCATGGAGGGGAATTTGAAAATCATAAATTTACCCAATTATGTAAAATCAATGGGTATAAACATGAATACTCTTGCCCTAGGACCCCCCGACAAAATGACCTAGTAGAACGTAAAAATCGGACCCTACAAGAAGCCGCTAGGACCATGCTAAACGAATATAATTTAAATCATCAATTTTGGGTTGAAGCAATAAATACGGCAAACTATATTCAAAATCGAATTTTAATTAACAAACTTCATAATAAAACCCCTTATGAAATATATTATAATAAAATTTCCAACTTAAACTATTTAAAAGTATTTGGATGTAAAGTTCATATTTTAAACACTAAAGACTACTTAGGAAAGTTTACACCCAAATCAAACCAAGGAATCTTTTTAGGGTACTCTACAACCAGTAGGGTCTATAGAGTCTATAATCAAAATACTCTAAAAGTTGAAGAAACAACTAATGTAATATTTGAAGAAAATAATCTACCAAATATAGATCAAAATGTTGACATTAACCCAAGAAACAGAGAAGATGATAAAATTCAATCTGCACCTATTGAATCTGAAGAACAAATCACTAACTCAAATGATATACGACCAACAAGAACAAACACAAATCACCCATCTGACAAAATTTTGGGTAACCCAACTTTAGGAGTCAGAACTAGGTCATCTTATAGAAACCAGAGCCAAATTGCCCTTATTTCAAAGATTGAGCCCAAGACTATAGAAGAAGCCCTACCTGACCCAGACTGGGTCATTGCTATGCAGGAAGAGTTAGCCCAATTTGATAGAAACCAAGTCTGGGAACTTGTACCTAAACCCATAGATAAATCAGTAATAGACATCAAATGGGTATTCAGAAATAAGTTGGATGATCAGGGTGAGATAATAAGAAATAAGACTAAACTAGTAGCCAAAGGATTTAGTCAAGTTGAGGGCTTAGACTATGATGAAACTTACATACCAGTAGCTAGACTCGAATCCATTAGGATGTTGTTAGCCTATGCAACACATAAAGGGTTTAAGTTATACCAAATAGATGTAAAATCGGCATTCCTTAATGGGTTTATTAAGGAAGAGGTCTATGTAAGTCAACCCCCAGGATTTGAAGACTTAGACTACCCTAACCATGTATTTAAACTGAAAAAAGCCTTATATGGACTAAAACAAGCTCCTAGGGCATGGTATGAACGATTATCTAATTACCTAATATCCAAGGGCTTTAACCAAGGACAAATAGATCAAACCTTATTTGTCAAAACCTTAGAAAAAGACATTTTTATAACGTAACCCAAATATATGTTGACGATATAATTTTTGGTTCAACAAATTCAAAACTTTTAAAAGAATTCATTAAATTAATGGAAAATGAATTCGAAATGAGTTTGGTTGGGGAACTCAACTTTTTCTTAGGCTTACAGATTAAACAAACCAAAGATGATATTTATATTTATCAAACCAAGTATGCTAAAGAACTATTTAAAAAATTTGGAATGGAAAATTCAAAAATTATAAATACCCCAATGGCCACTAACATTAACATTGGTTCTGACCCAGAAGGAAAACCTGTAGACTCAAAGTACTATAGAAGTGCCATAGGTAGCCTACTCTACCTAACTGCAAGCCGACCCGACATATTATTTGCAGTAGGTATGTGCGCAAGATACCAATCTTGTGCAAAAGAGTCACACCTAGCCTATGTCAAAAGAATACTTAGGTATATTAAGGGCACCATAAATTTAGGATTTTGGTGCCCAAGAACTTGCTCCCTTGATCTTTTTGGCTACTTTGATTCAGACTATGTCGGGTGCAAACTAGACAGAAAAAGCACAAGTGGTAGCTACCATATTCTAGGTCAGTGCCTAGTAAGCTGGTCAAGCAGAAAGCAACACTGTGTTGCTTTATCCACTACTGAAGCTGAATACATAGCCCTAGGAGAGTGTGCCTCTCAACTTTTATGGATGATGCATACTCTAAAAGATTACCAACTGGAATATAATAATACAAAAATTTTAATTGATAACATAAGCTTAATTAATCTCACCAAAAATCCAATTCATCACTCTAGGACCAAACATATAGAGGTAAGGCACCATTTTGTAAGGGATCATATAGCTAAAGGTGAAATTGTACTTAACCATGTTGAGTCCAAATCAAACCTAGTTGACATCTTCACAAAACCCTTACCTGAACTAGAGTTCAGTACACTTAGACGACAAATAGGAATGTGTTGGATAGAATAGTTCTATGCTTCAAATGTTTTTAATATTCAAAATTTACTTATTGTTTTTAAGCTAATAGGAAAAATAATTTTCAAAATCCCAACTTCTTAGTTTTTCAAAATTTGGACTTAGTCTAGGCTCTAACCCTAGAACTCATGTTCCCCTAGTTTCAGCCAGAGCATCTCACAAACACCTAGGCTTATCTTGCTTGTGGTTGGAAAACATAGAACTGCGTGAGATGCATAGGGTACAACCTGGACTCAAGAATGCTTATATCTGTACATCAATATGAGTATGGGCGTTAAATACTTTATTTACAGTAATCAAGTCAAGTCTTCCAGTCTCAGTCAAATCTAACTGGACCAAATGACTTAACTTGACTAACCAAGTGAAAGTTGATGCCCTCTAGGCAATCAGCCAGTAGCTAAAGGTTAGACAGTGGGTAAACAAGATTTTAAGTCTAAACATGCTTGAACTGTAGGGCTCTGATACCTCTCTCAAGTAAATTGAATAATTTGAAAATGTTGTTATCAAGCTGAGTACTTTTTCAACTTTAGTTATATTTTTAGTTTTGTGCTAAACCATCTTGGCAAACTAATAATATCCTCTTAGGACCCTTCAAAATTCAATATTTTCAACTAAAGTGTTTAATTATCAAACATGTTTTTGATATATGGCAAAAGGGGAGAGTAGAAAATTCAAATAAAAATAAAAGAAAAATTAAAGAAAATTTAAAGAAAATTCAAAGAAAATTAAAAAGAAATGTTTGTTAAGGAGGAGCTTCTATTAAGGGGAAGCTTTGTATGTGCTTATGCTGTATTTATGCTTGTGCATATTTGTGCTTATCTTAATTGCATTCTTGACTTAATTTTGAATTTTGGTTGCCATAATCAAAAAGGGGGAGATTGTTGGTGCGGGAAGCATCCGACGATCGAACCGTTGTTTTGATAATGACAAAGGAATTCAAAGTTAAGGTTATGTCGTTATCTAACAAAGTTCATGGAGCTTGCAAGAAAGTCCTAAGTGATACTTAGGCAAAAGTCCTAGCTGCGGTTAGGCAGGTTGAAAACCCTAGGGGGTGGTAACCCTAGGTCATAGGGGGCGGTAACCCTATGTGGAAAGTCTTGGCGGGTTGAGTGCTTCAGGCAAAAATCCTAGGGGGTGGTAACCCTAGGTGGAAAGTCCTGGTGTCGCGAACCAGGTGAAAGACTGGACGGGTCGGGAAGCGGGCGTCCAGTAGAAAGTCCGGAGGCATCGAGCGCTGAGCAAAACTCCAGTCGATCTGGAGGATCGCACTGGCAATAGGTAAATCTCCTGAGTGGAGTAGGTGAGGACGCGTTCCCCGTAGAGGGAACAGTAGGCGTCGGGTCGACCTAGGGTTTCCGGTTGGAAACCCGAAGTCAGACCCGGACAACCCGAAGGCTGTCCATCTATTTTTTTTATATATCTATCGTGTTCTAACTCTGTTTTGCAGGAGACCAACATTTTTGTGTAGAGTTAGAAGAGACCGGGATCGGTCGACCGAACCTTGGGATCGGTCGACTGAACCCCCAAGCCAGCAGATCAGATCTTCAGAGGTTGGACCAGGCTCAACCAGGGGATCAGTCGACCGAACCTTGGGATCGGTCGACCGAACTAGGGTTGGGCGTCGACTGGATCTGGCTGACTGGACAGCTTATCAGTCGACCGAACCTGTTTATTGGTCGACCGAACCTCGGATGAAGTTTGACCAGAATAAAGCGGAGCGAGAGGATTGGACGGATCAGATAGGAGGAGATCGCCTGATCGGTCGACCGAACAGGGGATCGGTCGACCGATCCGCCTCGGGTCAAACTTGATCCCGAAGTTTGGGGATCTGGATCAGACTTTATAGAGCTATAAAAGGAGGCCTAGAGGTGCAGCTTCGGCAATCAATTCAAACAGAAGATCCTGCGTTCTTCCGTGTGCTGCTCCAAACGCTTCTGCGACGCTCTGCTACTCTGACAGTCAACGACTACATCTACATCTCTTGTACTGTCGGTATATTTTCCTTAGTGCACTTATTGTAATAATCCATTGTAAACTTTGCGATATTATAGTTGTTGCCCATCGAAAGTGGTCAACGACCGCGGGCCTTGGAGTAGGAGTCGCCACAGGCTTCGAACCAAGTAAACGACTGTGTCTTCTGTGTTTGTGTTACTTCCTTTCTTTTCTACTGCGTTCACACGAACGATTTCCGAAAATGAAAAAGTGAAAGCCACGAGCGCTATTCACTCTCCCCCCCCCTCTAGCGCTTTCGATCCAACATAGAGAGCGTGGACTTTCTCGGGATTAGCTTCAATTCCCCGTTCAGTGATGATGTATCTGAGAAATTTTCTGCTCTTGACTCCAAAAAGACATTTGTGGAGGTTCAGTTTGAGCCCATATTTTCTCAGAGTGCAGCATGTTTTCTCATGTCTGAGATTAGGATTTTGGCTCGTATAGACTTGATTAGGATGTCATCTACATAGACCTTGACATTCCTCCCAATTTGATATTGAATACTCGATCCATAAGTTATTGATAAGTCGTCCCTGCATTCTTTAAACCAAATGACATGATACTGTAGTATAATGCCCCATTATAAGTGATGAAACTGATTTTCTCTTGGTCCTCCAGGGCCAAGGGGATTTTTTGATAACCTTGACAAGTGTCTTGCATACATATAAGCTTGCAATCGGAGGTCGAATCCACCTGCTGATCGATGTGGGGAAGTGGATAACAATCTTTTGGACATGCTTTGTTAAGGTTCTAGATATCGATGTAGACCCTCCACTTGCCTCCTGACTTAAATAATAATACTATGTTAGCTAGTTAAGTCGAGAATTGGACTTCCCATATATGTCCAACCTCCAATAGTTTGTCAATTTCTACTTGGATTATTTGATTATGCTCGGGTGGGAATTTTCACTTTTTCTACTATAGGGGTTGAATCCTTAGAAGTGTATTTAGCCTATGAGCCATCATAGAGTGGGGGACACTTGTGACCTCCTTGGTTGACTAGGCGAAGTCGTTCTGATTATGTGAGAGACATGCAATCATCTTTTCTTTGAGTCTTGATCCAAAATCTGTGGCGACTCAGGTGACTCCTGGTTGGTCAGTACAAATTTGTACTTCTTCATGGCCCTCTTCAGGATGAGTTAATGGTACCTCCTTGGTAACTTAGAAGAAGGTATCTTGAGTTCTGTGAACTTACTAGGATTCAACCCAAATTATATCTACATATATAGCATCTTTTAGCCACCACTTGACTCTCCTTCACTTTCTGATTTTCTATTGGGAACTTAATGTTTTGATAAAAAGTTAAAACCACGGCTTAGAAAGCGCTCAACATTGATCTCCCCAATATGAAATTATAAGTGGACTTAGTATTCACAGCAAGGAAGGGTGTGCGCCTTGTCCTCCTTAGTGTCTCCTCTCCCAAGGAGAGAGAGATGAATCTGACCCATTGGTTGTACCTGATACCTGGTGAATCCTTATAGGGAGTGTTTATAGGACACAATTCCTCCCCATCTAACTGTAATTGATCAAAGACCTGGTTGAAGATAATGTTGACAGAGCTGCCTGTGTCAACGAACACCCTCTTCATAATGTAATTGGCGATGAGAGCTTGAATCACCAGGGCATCATCATGGAAATTTTCATTCCTTCCAAATCATTGGGCCCAAAGCTAATCATGGGGCCACTGGTTTTTCCCCAACTAACACTAATTCTATAATTCTCTAATCATAGACCGTAAGCTTTCCAGGTCCAGGTTGAGTCACCATTAATTGGGCCTCCTGAAATCATATTGACTATCCATAAAGGGTTGACTTTATCTTTTCCTTTCTTGTCCTTGCCTCTTTGTTGGTCATCCTGCGATGAGTGAGACGTGCTACGAGATTGTTTAGAGGGAGAGTGGGACCGCTGACCGAAGCAATAGTTAGTATCCTCTTCTCGACTAGGATGATGATGATGATTGTTTGACTTGGGAAACATTTTACAAATTCATCTATGACCATCTTTCCATTGATCAGCTCTCAACTACAACTCCCTAGCATATTGTTGACACTCTCGGAAGAAATGAGTGTCCGACTTATAAAAAGCGCAATATAATCTGTTGGTACCCCAAGGTTATTTTGATGTGATCAAAAAAGTTAAGTTGGGTCTTGTTGTATTTAACCTTGTGTCTAAGTATACAGGAACTTAGGAGCACAGGGAGTAGAGCAAAAGATGCAGCTAGCAAGAAGGACGGCACGGGAGAGAGCAGACGGGCTCGGTGCGTCTGAGGGACTAGGTGCTACGGAAGAGTACGCGGGCAGATGAGAATAAGACGCACGACGTTTTTGAGGGACGAGAAGCCGGAGCGGAAGGTTGCTTGAGAAGGCCGGAAGTTGGGTTCAGGTGAGCGCTATTCCAGATGACCGAAATCACCTAAGCTAGTGGAAAAATCTGGACTGAAGCAAGCAGAGCCGAAGCTGGACGTCCGGAGAGAAAGTCAACAAAATGTTGACTTTCCCCCTTCGGGGCGCCCTGAACGATTCTGGGTGCCCAGAGCAGTCCGGGGCGCCCGAAATGAGTCCGGGCGCCCGGAGAGGTCCGGGCGCCCGAAACCCTTCCGAGTGCCCGGAACCCAAGTTTTAGTCATTTCAACGTGGTCTTTGATCGTTGCGCCGGGGATAAGTTGTTATCCCACTCCAGGCGCCTGGAACTCTTCCAGACACCCCGACCAAGGCTATAAATACAGCCTTGGTCCCATAAGATATCAACAACAAGCATATTGAGAAACAACACTTGTACACTTCTAGTTTTCGTTTAGCCTCATCTTTTTGTACAATCATTATTGTAAAGAGGCTTCTCCGCCTGAAGGAGATATTAGAGCGCTCTACTTCCTTGGATTAACAACCTCCCCGGTTGTAACTAAGTAAAAACTTCTGTGCCTCTGTCTTTTTGATTTCCTTATTCTTTTTTATGCAAGTGTCTATTTAAGTTATAAGTTGAGAAAGATATTTTTATTTTTATTTTTATTTGTGCAGTGGCTATTCACCCTCCTCTAGCCGTCCGTCAAGGGTCCTAACAAGTGGTATCAGAGCCAGGATGCTTCAGGAGGACTAATCGCCGATCAAAACACCGAATCGATGGCCGAACCGAGTATATACCCACCGAAGTTCGAGGGGGAGTTCACGAGTTGGAAAAAGATAATGTAGGTATTCTTTAAAATAGATTTTAAATTGCTTTTAATAATAAAGTTCAATTTTGTAGCACTCGAAGGTAAGGAAGAATACCAGTGGACGAAGAAGGAGCAGGCTGACTATGTGACAAATGACAAAGCAGAGTTCCATCTACTAAGCAGCCTACCTCCACAAAAAGTCAACCAGATTGGTGTCTACAACTCAGCAAAGGAGCTTTGGGAGAAATTCCTTGAGCTACACAAAGGGGCGTCCGAACCCAAGCTCGCGAGACGGGACTTACTTTGCAACCAACTCACCAACCTTCAATTTGAAGAAGACAAATCCATTTCACACCTTCACTCGAGGATTAAGGAGCTCATCACCGGGCTTTCGAATCTCGGAGAAAAGGTAAGCAACCGAGATTCGCTAAGGTACGCTCTAAATGTTTTCCCTAGAGATACGAAATGGCTATTGATATGGGTTAGGTTTTGTGGGTCTTCAGATGAGGAAAGAAAAGGAAAAAAGAGTCAAAGGAGGAAAGCCAATAACGACCGATGCACACTCCAGAGCAGAGATAACCTAATATCGGCCAATACATGCCTGCCGAATGAAGGTAGGTCAATATTGGTCGATACATGCCTGTCGAACGAAGGTAGGCCAACATCGGTCGATACATGTCTATCGAACGAAGGTAGGCCAACATCGGTCGATACATGCCTATCGAACGAAGGTAGGCCAACATCGGTCGATACATGCCTATCGAACGAAGGTAGGCCAATATCGGTCGATACATGCCTATCGAATGAAGGTAGGTCAATATCGGTCGATACACGCCTATCGAACGAAGGTAGGCCAATATCGGTCGATACATGCCTATCGAACGAAGGTAGGCCAATATCGGTCGCTACATGCTTGCCGAACGAAGGTAGGCCAATATCGGTCGCTACATGCCTGCCGAATGAAGGTAGGTCAATATCGGTAGATACACGCCTGTCGAACGAAGGTAGGCCAATATCGGTCGATACATGCCTATCGAACGAAGGTAGGCCAATATCGGTCGCTACATGCTTGCCGAACGAAGGTAGGCCAATATCGGTCGATACATGTCTGCCGAACGAAGGTAGGCCAATATCGGTCGCTACATGCTTGCCGAACGAAGGTAGGCCAATATCGGTCGATACATGTCTGCCGAACAAGGGTAGGCCAATATCGGTCGATACATGCTTGCCGTATCAGGGTAAGTTAATAACGACTGATACATACTCTAGAGCAAAAGTAGACTAATATCGGCCAAAAGGATTAACGAATGCCTTAGAAACATGTTGAATAAAATATTATTACAAATAGAAGTCACATGAAGAAGAATCATACATGAATATATCGAATAGAATAATTTATGATGGAGAGTATATATTTTTTGGCGGGAAATATGCTTTCAGATTGTCTTGCAGGCGCTAAACGACAAAGGAGGTACATCTGGGGTACAGAAAAGATTCCTTAAAAGTCATCTTCCTCAAGTACCAGCTGATGTCATAACGAACTCTAACAAACCGGGGTCCACTTCATGACTACGGAGGTTATATGAAGTGGTATAAAAGGGGGAATCCTCTCCGTTGGCTAGGTAAGTTCACATCTCTAATTCTTGGGCTACCGTTCATCTTCTTTCTTCTTCTTTCCTCGGCGTCAAGAGAGATCCCTAACTTGAGCGTCGGAGGGCCTAGCCAGGGATTCCCACCCCGGTCTTAGGTCACTGACGATAGTGTTGATTGGTCTCTTGTGCGCAGGGAGCCTCGGGAGCTTGAAGGTTTTCTTCCGATCCGCTTTGGGTTTCTCGGGTCGAGGTTTCACCGTCATTATTCTTCGTCATTGAAGTGGGTCTCCTTCTCCCGGATCTCCTTCACGGTCAGCTTCTCAGACAGGATCAGGTATCATTAGTAGATGTCTACTATATCTCTAAGGACTTAGAATCTGTTACCTTAGAGGAGTTATTTTCAACGTTTGAAGTCCATGAATCGAGATGTGCAGATTTAAAGAATGAGCCAAAGCATATATTGCCCTCAAGGCGAAGATGGATGAACAAGAGTCGGAATCTTTTTTTGACGATGAGGAAACATCGATGATGGTAAATCAATTTAAAAAATTATTTAAATCTAGAAAAACTAACCATCTACAGGGTAGAAAGAGAAGAAAAATCAAATGCTACCACTGCAATGAAGAACGGCACATTAAAAACAACTGCCCTAAATTGAAAAACAAGGACAAAGGCAAGAATAAGAAGCCCTTCCAAATGAACAAACACAAAACCCTGAAGGCGACGTGGGACGAAATGTTGTCTGAATCAGAGATTGAGGCTTTCTCTGGACTCGCGTTAATGGCAAGCTATCAAGATGACAAAAACGAAGCAAGCTCATCCAAAATAAGCATCGAGAGCATCGATGAAGGGGGAGCGACATCGAAAGAAAGCAACACTTCAGGGGGAGCTACAGATAACGTGATCGACAATGTAAGTCAGGTACAATCTCTTCCTTCTGATAAGTTGTTTAAGTTTATAAAATATTTATCAAAGAATTGTTGCATGCTAGAAAAAGAAATTAAAGAGTTAAAATTAATTGTGGTAAAATCTTATCCATTAGAAGAATTTGATAAAATAAAATTGAAAAATGAAAATTTATAAAATGAAATAAAGAAGTTGAAAAATTATGCATGTTTGAATGTTAGAACTCAAAATTATAATAGACTAAGCTGGCATCTTAAATTTCATAAGGGATAAATTAGAAAAATTTTAAAGAAATATATTCCAAAAAATTCTTAATTAATTCAGTTGGCTAGAACCTATAGGTTCCAAAGTCTTGTCTAACTTGTATTTTAATTAGACTTAGTGCTTTCAGCGAGAAAATAAAATGTTTGAATTTCCTTAATAGGCTTTGTCTAGAAAGTGGTTGTTGTTCCAATAACCAAGAAGGCCTAGTGCCTCGCCACAGCCTAGAAGTCGATTAATGAACTAAAATATTTAATTGACTAACTGATAGAGCATTTAATTATAATTAAATAATACTTTAAATAGTTACTCAGTTTTTTTTGGTCTTTTTAACTTAGGATTTTTTTAAAAAAAAATATTATTTCTACAAAATTAGTTTTTGCAAATTTATTTAACTTAGGAAATTATTGATATCAAAATTATTTTTAAAAAAATTCTAATATTATTTTAAGTTCTATCAAAATAATTTTTAAAAGTTTTAGAGTTTTTCACTTGATAAGTTCTTCAAAATGTTGAAAATCAGCTTTTTTTTAAACTAAAACTTTCCTATTTTTTTTGAAAAATTTAACCCTTAGATTTTTTTTTGTACCCCATTTTTTTATGTGATCAAAGGGCGAGAAGGAAAGATTAAGTCTAGGGGGAGGTAAACCATCTGCAGGGTAGAAAGAGAAGAAAAATTAGATGCTACCACTGCAATGAAGAATGACACGTTAAAGACAACTATCCTAAATTGAAGAACAAGGACAAAGGCAAGAACAAGAAACCTATCTAAATGAACAAACACAAAAACCTGAAGGCAACGTACGACGAAACGTTGTCCGAATCAGAGATTGATTTTGCACTTTAATTGTAAATTTATTGCTTTTACTTTATGTTAGTTTACCCTAACTTAACTTGGGTTGCTCTCATCAAAAAGGGCGAGATTATTAGTACCCCAAGGTTGTTTTGATGTGATCAAATAACTTAAGTTAGGTCCTGTTGTGTTTAACCTTGTGTCTAAATGTACAGGAACTTAGGAGCACAGAGAGTCGAGCAAAAGACACAGCTAGTGAGAAGGACGGCACGGGAGAGAGCCGATGGGCTCGATGCATCTGAGGGATGAGGTGCTGCGAAAGAGTACGCGGATGGACGAGAATGAGGCGTGCGGTGTTTCTAAGGGACGAAAAGTCGAAGCGGAAGGTTGCTCGAGAAGGCCGGAAGTTGGGTTCGGGTGAGCCCTATTCTGGATGACCGAAATCACCCAAGAGAGCGGAAAAACCCAGACCGAAGCAAGCGGAGCCGAAGTTGGAGGCCAAAAAAAAATCAACAAAATGTTGACTTTTCCCCTTCGGGGCGCCCGAAACCCTTCCGAGTGCCCGGAACCCAAGTTTTAGCCATTTCGACGTGATCTTTGACCGTTACGTCGGGAATAATTTTTTATCCCACTCTAGGTACCTGGAACCCTTCCAGGCACCCCGACCAAGGTTATAAATATAGCCTTGGTCCCATAAGTTATCAACAACAAGCATATTGAGAAACAACACTTGTACACTTCTAGTTTTCGTTTAGCTTCATCTTTTTATGCGATCATTGCTATAAAGAGGTTTCTCCTCTTGAAGGAGATATTAGTGCGCTCTACTTCCTTGGATTAACAACCTCCCCAGTTGTAACCAAGTAAAACTTCTGTGTCTCTGTCTTTTTGGTTTCCTTATTCTTTTTTATGCAAGTGTCTGTTTAAGTTATAAGTTGAAAAGGTATTTTTATTTGTACAGGGGCTATTCACCCCTCCCCTTCTAGCCGGCCGCCAAGGGTCCTAACACAATCTTCCCTTTGGAAATTCCTGACTTGATCCCAAAACTAGAGTCGGGGCTACCTTTACTACCTACACCTGATTCCTTAAAGGGGGAAGAGGAGTTTTATGTTCCGGTTGAATAGAATAGAGGTGGGGTTTGAGACTTCTTTTCTTTTCGCTATTTTGGCTTCTTCCACCTGGACATATTTTAACGCTCGAGCCTTTAGCCCATCGAAGTCGGCCAGGGGTTTCTTGACTAGAGATTTAAAGAAGTCACCATCAATCAAGCCTATTGAAAATGCCCTAACATGTATCTCTGGAGTATCCAAAGGTGAGTCCATGGCTACCCGATTGAAACTAATAGTGAAGGTTGCACTAATAATCAAACTCAAATTTTGATGTATGACAAAAGTTTAGGTTAGATTATATTATGATCTAATGCTTTTACCAAGTGTAAAGGATATAAACTTGGTGGGTCTAGAGGACCAAAACATTAGGCTAAAGTCTAGCTAGGTTGATAGCTAGCATAAAGTCTAAATTAGTTGAAATCTAACAGGAGGAAGACCAATTGGGTCGACAGCTGAAGTCTAGATTGTTGGAGATATGGCAAGAAGTCCTGGTGGGTCAAGGGATCTGGCATCAAGGGAGTCTGTGATTGGTAACTAGAGGTAAGTAACTAGAGGAGATATCCAATGAGGATGCGTTTCTAGTTAAGAGAATAGTAGACATCGGTCCGACCTAAAATTTCAACAAAACTCAAAGTCAGAATCGGACAGTCCGGAGACTGTCAAATATTTAATTACTACTCTTCTTTCCATATTATTAATTGTTACACTAACCTTGTGATGCAGGAAAATCATATGGCTGAAAAAGGGAGCTCCAGGTGTCTGGGCAAGGAGGCGAAGCGGTGGGCGATTGGCTAAGGTGGCACACACTAGTTGGCTGACACACGTCAGCTCTAGGGGTCTAGATTGGTCTGAATGCCCAAAGATGGATGAAATTTTAGAGATTGAGTTTTGTCGAGGTGCGATGACATCGTCATCATTCCAGGCGCCCAGTGCTGGTTTGAGTACCTGGAAATTGTTAGTCCGAGTCGGCCGGCTGGAGAGGGTTGAGTTGCCTCAAACACTAAAATAAACTTTTCTCAATCTTTCAACTCAGGTTAGCATTAATAGCAAATAATATTAATAGAAAATAAAATTAAACAGAAATAACAACTTAAATAAAATCAGTAAAAGACCAAGAGTTACTTGGTTACAACCTAGATGGTTGCTAATCTAAGCCAGTAGAAAGCTCACTAAGAATCTCCTTCACTGAAGGCGAAGAAGCCTTTTACACACAATGAAAGCTCAGAAAAGACTAGAAAAGTGAATACACAAGTTGTTACTTCTTTTCTAGGTTCAAGATTTTTTTATAGCCCCTGAAAAATCTTATCTGTAGGTTGAAGACACCTTCCAAAGGGCTGGAAGGTACCTCCAGCGAGGCGCTCGTGAATAAAACTTTATCCACGACCAACGACTCATTTCAGCCTGATCGAAGGCGCCTCCCATAGCCTTGGAAGGCGCCTTCGCACTGTTCATCGAAGGCACCTTCCAGCCATGGAAGGCGCCTTCCACAGAAGGTGCAGAGGCACCTTCAACAGCCTTTAAAGGCGCCTCCAGCAACACTTGTAGCTCCATTTCGCTCCTTTGCTGTTGTGATCTCCTGGGTGATTTCAGCCAACGGAATAGGGTTCACCCAGACATAATTTTCGGCCGTCTCCTCAAGCAACCTTCCTTCCTGACTTCTCGTCCCTCAGACTGCCGCGCGCGTTCTTCTCATCTGCCAGTATACTCTTCCGCAGAACCTCATCCCTTAGACGCACTAAGCCCATCGGCTCTCTCCCATGTCGCCCTTCTCGCTAGTTGCGTCTTCCTCCCGACTTCCTGTGCTCCTATGTTCCTGCACATTTAGACACAGAGATCAAAATATAACAGGACCTAACCTAACTTAGTTGATCACACCAAAAATAACCTTGGGGTTCCAACAAAAATAGTCTATAAAAAAGTCTTCGACCAAAAGCTTCAATATAACATTTGCTCTAACTTTCGTTCTTATGTATTACTCCGAGAAGGCTTTGGCGAACGAAAAGCTTCTCTGACAACCGATGATCAAGCAATTATGTTTATACTGTTGGATCGAAAGCGCTAGAGGGGGGTGAATAGCGCTTGTGGCTTTCATGTTCATTTCAGAAAATTATCGAGTAATATGCAGTGAAAATAAATGAAACAATCGCAACCACAGAAACACCAAGGGTTTTACTTGGTTCGGAGCCTGAGGCGACTCCTACTCCAAGGCTCATGCTTATTGAGCATTTACTTTGGGCAATCACTATAAGCTTGAAAAGTTACAATTCAGATTTATAATATTAAAGAATAATGAAATTATACCGACAATGAAATCAGTAATCTTGAAGCTTTTGGTTATCGGAGACTTGTTGTAGCTTCGCTGGATTGTTCTTTGAGCAGCACACGGAAGAAGGGTTGTCAAATTGTGTTGTTCCTCTGCTGCTGCTCGAGACAGACTTATATAGTCCATTGAGGGCGCCCTCAACAAAATGGAGGGTGCCTCCAATCTCGCCGGATCTACAGCGTGGATAAGCTCCGCTTCGCCCGTAGCTTATCTGCCCGAGGGCGTCTCCAACCGCATGGAGGGCACCCTCGCGCCAGTGTCCAGGGCGCCTCTAAGCTCCATGGAGGCGCTCTCGCGCCAGTGTCCAGGGCGCCTCCAAGCTCCATGGAGGCGCCCTCTGCCCTGCTGCGCGGAGGTCTTCAACTAGTGACCTGAGGCGCCTCTAAGCTCCATGGAGGGCGCCTCAGGACTGTTCATCTGAGCCTTTTGCTTCTTTTTCACCCCCTGCAAGATGGGTTAGTCCAAAATACAAATCATATCCTACAAGACAGAGTTTAGCACAACAAAATAAGTCAAACATAAGTATTTGACAGTCTCCGAACTGTCCGGTTCTGACTTCGGATTTCTCGTCCGGAAATCCTAGGTCGAACCGACGCCTACTGTTCCCTCACTGGGGAACACGTCCTCACCTACTCCACTCAGGAGAGTTTACCTATTGCTAGTTGATCCTCCAAACCAACTAGAATTTTGCTCAGCGTTCGAGGCTCCAAGACTTCCTGCTGGATGTTCGCTCCACGACCCGTCTAGTCTTCCACCTAGTTCGCGACACCAGGACATTCCACCTAGAGTCCTCGACTCTAGGACTTTTGCCCGAAGCCCTCAACCCGTCAAGACTTCTCACCTATGGTTACCACCCCCTAAGACCTAGGGTTACCACCCCATAGGGTTTTCCACCTGCCTAACTGCAGCTAGGACTTTTGCCTAAGTACACTTAGGACTTTCCTGCAAACTCATTCAAATATGTTAGATAACAAATAATCTTAACTTTGAACCCTTTGCCATTATCAAAACTTAGGTTCGATCGTCGGATGCTTCCCGCGCCAACATATACTTCTTTCTTGCAGTAACAGTTATTCTGAAATTCATGCACTCAAATTTTCCAACTAATAATGATTGTCCAACGAAAGCACTCAATGAGTGTGAGCCTTATAGTAGGAGTCATCGAAGGCTCCGAACTAAGTAAAAAATATTTGTGTTAGCTCTTGTTCTTTGTTCTTTCTCTTTTACGTTGTGTTTGTTTTAACTTGTTATAATTGAAAAAGTGATGAATGTTATTCACCCTCCCTTTAGCGTCTTTTTGATCTTACAGAAACATTGTATGTATTCCTTCAAAAGTTCTTTGGGTTTCTATTTGAGGGTGAACAGATCATGTGGTGTCTTCTAATACCTTCGACTAGTGGCGAAGTGTCGCATGAATACTGCTTTAAAATTCTCGAAAGATCGGATGGAGAATGGAGGAAGGTGGTTAAACCATCTCTGTGTCAAGCCTGATAGAGTCGTCAAAAAGACTCGATATTTGACCTAATTCGTATATTGATGTAATAGAGAGGCATTCTCGAACTGCATATGTGGTCTTCAAGATCAGTCGTGTCGTTATATTCTCCAATTTGCGATGCTAAAAAATGTCTTGGTCATTCATCTTCAAGAATACCTTTTGAAAATAGAGGACCCCTAGGAACCCTTACTTTGCTTGATATGAAAGCTCTTTCCTTCAGGGGATTTTGTTGTGGGCTCTTCCCTTATGACTCCATAGATTCTTCCCTTATGACAGAGGTGTCGGCCCAAGTGGGGAGCTCCTCATGATGCATCCCTGCAAGACAAGACAATTTTGGATGAACCATTGATGACACCTCGACAAATTAAGGCGGCACCTCATTCGAGGGGTTGGGCACAGGTGTCACCAGCTACTGGGGTTGTCCTTGCAACATTATCTATACCGTAGTCACCACTAACTTGTTAAAGTCCTTTGTAGCTATGGTGATAATGCTCAATTTTCAACTCCCTTGACATTGGGTCTATCGGTGGCGTTCATCTTGCAACGTCTCAGTTTAGTTATTAACTCAGATTTTCCTACCGACGGTGCAAACTTGATCCTGCTTGAGAACACCAATAGTCAATTCACTAGTGATTGTGCATCGAGGTTGACTGAGCTATTGATCACTTTGCCCCGTAGTTCTACAGAGTCTTCTAATAAGGACTGAGAAGGAACACTAAAGGAAGCATGTTAGAATTACAGTTAGGGAGTTCCTTGGCATAACTACTCCGACACTCAAATAAGTCTTCAAAAAAGGGGAAGAAGTATAAAGAAATGTGTAATGGAGGTAGGGTTTGATGCGTTTGTTGGGGATCTTGATGCAGTGTGTGCTTAACATGTTTCGTAATGCAGCGAAAGCAATAAATATGAAAATAAAACTAATTTTATTATAAGACACACATCACACGCATGTAGGATACAACTCACGCAAACATAATTGTAAAATAAAACTTTTAGTATAATAATTATTCTAAGCGTACTTTACGGATGATGAGAAGGGAAAAAGCATCAACTTAGTGGCGTCCACAGACCTCGCCTCTATTTATATCCATGTCGAGATCTTCATGACAACTCTGGTAAGCAACTAGATTTGCCTCCGGTTGGTACTAGCCAAGCATGGAGGCGATGTGATCCAAGAGAATGAAGAAGAAGTGAAGAAGCCTAAGGAAGAAAATCTTCCTCAGCTTCTTGGTGAGGGGCGACAGAGAGAGGAGAGGAGAGAGAAAGAGGCTAAGTTTCAAAAACCTAAAACCAATGAATAATGAATTGGTTCATAATTTCTCCCTTTATTATATCAATATATAATTTCTCTTGATGAGTTGAATTAAAAAAAGCCCAAACCTAATCCAAATTTTTTAACCAAAATTTGATTCATTAACCTTTTGGTTTGGTTCACAAATAAGCCAACTTGGTTTAAATCAAACTAATTTTGTTCATTATTAAACCAAATAGGGTCTAATTCTTCCATAAGAGATAAGGCTCATCCGCGCTTCCGTTCCGACAAAATATCTTTCATATTTATCCTTTGTCTGATCCAACTAAATATCTTATCTCTTAATCTGAAAATTGAACTCTCAAATTTATTTTATGTCTTTTAGATACTCGTAATACATGTAGCCTAATAGGTTCCTGATTTATCTTGATCGTCCATAATTAACTATTAAATTGTGAATCGATCATAAGTGACACCTAATAGTACATTATGATCCCTAGTTAACTGAAAAATCACAATTGATTCCGGAATTAGTTCTAAACTCTTCAACAGCTACAGTGAGTTATGCATTATTCCTTTCACTTGTCTTATACTCACTTAGTTCAGGATATAGTCTATGTATTTGTCTTCACTAGACTGACTACGTCATATCTAACCCAAGTAATATTAACTTGTCACATGGATTCAAATTACTCCTATATATATCTGAGAGTCTCATACTTTTAACATGTGATGCTTTGTAAAGACTCTGACTAACAATCCTGACAAGTGACCATAGGATATACGTCTCCTCGCAAGGAGCGGTAAATGTTGGTGCAGCGGAGACCGGCAAGAGGGGGGTGAATTGCTGAAAACAAAAAAAATATACCCTCCTCGTACTTTTAACTCAATTAATGCAATAGTAAAAATAAAGGCAGAAATAAAATTAAACCAAGCAAGGAAATAGAAATTAAGTAGAAGACAGGATTTAACCTAGTTACAACCAAGGAGGTTGTTAATCCAGGACAGTAAGAAAAAGCTCAGTAGAAAAATCTCCTTTGCTGAAGGCGGAGAAGCCTTTTACACTTTCAAAAGTTCAGAACTATTGCTAGGAAACACCACAGATTGAATGCTTGTGTTGTTGTTGAATTCCTAGCTCCAGGGGCCTTTTTATAGCTCCTGAAAAGTCTATCCCGAGGGTCCAAGGCGCCTCCAACAAGGTTCAAGGCGCCTCCAGCTCGGTCAGCGGATAAAACTTTATCCGCACGCAAATGGTCAAAACTGACCTGTTGAAGGTGCCTTCAACAGGCTTGAAGGCGCCTTCAAGGGCGCCTTCAAGCTACAGTAACTTCTGCTACAGTAACTTCCTGCTATAGTAATTTCCAGCCTCTTTTGACTCCTTTTCTTCTTCGCTTTGGCTTCCGAAGCTCCGTTCTTTTGGGTGATTGCGGCCAATCGAAATAGGGCTCACCCGAACCCAATTCCCGGCTTAACGTCCCTCGAACGCCGCGCACGCTCTTCACGCCCACCGGAGTACTCTTCCGCAGCTCTCTCGTCCTTCGGACGCACCGAGCCCGTCGGCTCCCTTCCCGTGCCGTCCTTCTCGCTAGCTGTGTCTTCCGCTCGACTTCCTGTGCTCCTAAGCTCCTGCACACTCAGACACAGGGATCAAACACAGCAGGACCTAACCAACTTGGTTGATCACATCAAAACTACCACGGGGTCCAACAATCTCCCCCTTTTTGATGTGCATCAACCCAAGTTCAAGTTAGGGTTAAAAATAGACAAAAAATAGTAATTTTAAAGAAAAATTACTAAACTAACAAGTTAAGAATAATTTTTACAATTAGTAAAATTGCAACACTTTTTTTTTAAAAAAAAAAATAAATTTTAAGTTTTCTCTAACTCCCCCTAAACTTGTACTTTTCTCTCCCCCTTTGATCACAGCAAAAATGGGGTCTTAAGAATATTCAAGTAAGATTGAAGTTTTTTTGAAAATTTTCTAAGTTAAAAATGAATTTTTGAAAAAAATTGCTAAGTTAAAATAAATTTTCAAAAAAAATTTCTAAGTATAAAAAAATCCTAAGTAAATATTCAAATGTTCCCAAAAAAATTTCTAAGTCAAGTGAATGAACTTTTAGAATTTTCCAGAAGAAAATTTCTAACTCAAAAAATTAAGTTAGAATTTTAAAAAAAAAATTCTAAGGAATTTTTATTTATTTTAACAAATATTTGATAAACTTTCAAAGCATTATTTAATTTTTATTTAATGCTTTTTCAGAAAGTTAATTAAATATTTTCTTTCAATATTTTAGTTTCCAGGTCGTGGCGAGGCACTAGGCCTTCTTGGTTATTGGAGCAACAACCACTTCCTTAGACAAAGCTTCCATAAAGAATTTCAATGTTTAATTTTCTCATTGTAAGCTTTTAATTTTTGAAAAATTAATTAAGCACAGATTTTGGAACCCAATAGAGGTTCCTACCTACAGGGTTATTCAGATACTTAGGGGGTACATAATTTTTGGGTATTTTTCTAAGTTGACCCTGATGGTTTCTAATGTACCAGTTCAATTTTCCATAAACTTTAATTTTTGAATTTGGAAATCTATTTAAACATGTATTATTTCTTAACTTCTCAATTTCTAATTTTAGATTTTTATTTTCAGATTTTAAATTTTTATTTTCTTTTTCTAATTGATCTAATTCTTTAGACAAAGCTTTAATAAACTCAAAAGACTGTTTAGAGTTTAGGGAGCGTACCTTACTTACCTCATCTTGCGATGCTCCTCCTTCATCATTGCTTTCTCCTTCTGATGTTCCTCCCCCTTCATCTATGCTCATTTCTGAGCTGGACGTTTCTTCTAGCTGATGGTTGGCCATCAGTGCTAGTCCCGAGAATTCTTCGACTTCGGAGTCGGAGGACGACGAATCATCCCACGTGGCCTTTAGATTGTGTTTGGGTCGAGTGGGCTTCTTGCTCCTTTCCTTACTTTTGCTCTTCAGTTTTGGACAGTCATCTTTGATATGTCCTTCTTCGTTGCAATTGTAGCAACGAACCACCCTTTTCTTTCGCTGGAGCTTTTTCGACTGCAATCTAAATTTGTTAGAATTTACAAATTTATTAAACCGTCTTACCAGTAATGCCACTTCGGATTCGTCGATCGAAGCTTCGGAATCGGGAGCGTCCCTCCTTGCTTGTAGGGCGACGTCGAGGTTTGACTTCACTACTTCTTTAGGCTCTGCAATCCGAGACTCGTGAAGTTCAAAGGTAGAAAATAAACTTTCTAAGGTACTTACCTCAAGGTCCTTAGAGATGTAGTAAGCATCTACTAAGGACGCCCATTCCGGAGTCCTCGGGAAGGCGTTGAGCGCGTATCGGATGGAGTCTCGATTCGTTACCGTTTCGCCAAGATTCGTCAGTTGCGTTATCAGCTCCTTGATCCGTGCTTGGAGTTGCGCTACCTTCTCGCCGGTGTTCATTCGGAGATTTGTTAGTTGTGTTCGAAGAATGTCGCGCCTCGCTAGCTTTGCTTCCGAGGTGCCTTCGTGGAGCTCTAGGAATTTCTCCCAGAGGTCTTTTGCGGAATCGTAGCTTCCGATCCGACTTACCTCTTGGGGCGGAAGAACGCTGAGCAAGTGAAACTCAGCTTTTCCGTTCGCCACAAAATCCGCCTGCTCCTTCTTCGTCCATTGGAACTCTTCTTTGTCTTTAGGAGCTGAAAAATCGTATTTCATTGTTAGTAAGATATCGAACTCGGTTTTGAAGAATACCTCCATTTTTCGCTTCTATGTAGAGAAATCTCCGTCGAACTTCAGGGGATGGATGTTCGCGCCGGCCATTGTCTTGATCGTAGTGCTTCAGTTGGCGGTTAGTCCTTCTGAGGCGATCAGACTCTGATACCACTTGTTGGTGCAGCGGAGACCGGCAAGAGGGGGGTGAATTGCTGAACACAAAAAAAAATATACCCTCCTCGTACTTTTAACTCAATTAATGCAATAGTAAAAATAAAGGCAGAAATAAAATTAAACCAAGCAAGGAAATAGAAATTAAGTAGAAGACAGGATTTAACCTGGTTACAACCAAGGAGGTTGTTAATCCAGGGCAGTAAGAAAAAGCTCAGTAGAAAAATCTCCTTTGCTGAAGGCGGAGAAGCCTTTTACACTTTCAAAAGTTCAGAACTATTGCTAGGAAACACCACAGATTGAATGCTTGTGTTGTTGTTGAATTCCTAGCTCCAGGGCCTTTTTTATAGCTCCTGAAAAGTCTATCCCGAGGGTCCAAGGCGCCTCCAGCTCGGTCAGCGGATAAAACTTTATCCGCACGCAAATGGTCAAAACTGACCTGTTGAAGGTGCCTTCAACAGGCTTGAAGGCGCCTTCAAGGGCGCCTTCAAGCTTGTTTAAGGTGCCTTCAAGCTACAGTAACTTCCTGCTATAGTAATTTCCAGCCTCTTTTGACTCCTTTTCTTCTTCGCTTTGGCTTCCGAAGCTCCATTCTTTTGGGTGATTGCGGCCAATCGAAATAGGGCTCACCCGAACCTCCGTCCCGGCTTAACGTCCCTCGAACGCCGCGCACGCTCTTCACGCCCACCGGAGTACTCTTCCGCAGCTCTCTCGTCCTTCGGACGCACCGAGCCCGTCGGCTCCCTTCCCGTGTCGTCCTTCTCGCTAGCTGCGTCTTCCGCTCGACTTCCTGTGCTCCTAAGCTCTTGCACACTCAGACACAGGGATCAAACATAGCAGGACCTAACCAACTTGGTTGATCACATCAAAACTACCACGGGGTCCAACAGTAAATCCTCTATGGGATATCCAAACACCTTCGAATACTTCGACTTATATCCAATTATCTCGGGTTCACATCTTCAAGGAGTTATTTTGCTTAAGATGTCAATGTATAAGCTTCCATGACCAAGGTGACTTGAATACCTCAAGTCAAAGGAAATTTGCATTCAAGCTGCAGTAAGAACTTCATAGACATATTTATATATGTAGAGAACCATATGAATCCTTACAACATGTCACTCCAATTAACTAGTTACCATAACTAATATCCATATTTAACTCTCGACATTCTAATGTCTTCAGTTAGTAATTAATAGCTGCTTGGTTAGACCAAGGAATATAACTCATGCTAGTCTCACAGAATTAATGATGTCCGAATACATCAATTCATTGACTAAGGAATATTTTAATACTTTTATAATTACACATGTAGAGACATTCACTAGTTGTGACTCAATCAAAAGTTCTCTCATGCTATGAATCGTATTACGAACATTCAATAAGTGAGTTTAAGACCATTCAAGCATATAAGCAATGTGTACTCAAATAGTAAATTTTTATTTATTAAAATAAATAGTACAAATCATAAGGCAATCAACCTTAGAACACCTCTCAAACATAACAACGTTATGTACATGTACATTTTTCCGTGGGGATAGGTTACCTCTTATAGGATCATGTCTATCTCCCATGTTCTCCACGTGTCCCTGGTTTCATACGATCGTTACCACGTTCTCCCATACGAATGAACATCACCGTCCATTTATTTCGGAGTAAATAGTCACATTTCCACCTTTTCACGGATAACGTCTACATTATCCACGTCTTCAATAAATGATAATTCGTCACTTTGATTTTCCAACTATTGGAGCCATTATAGCTTTAGCTGGGAGCGTTCAGAACAGGGCCAAAGAATCAAGATTGATTGGAACCCGAGTCAAAACTCAAGACCAATTGAGACCAGAGTCGAGTGTTAAGGCTGATTGGGATAAGAGTCGAGAGTCGAGGCCAGACTGGAGTCGGAAGTCAAGATCAAGTGGAATCAGAGTACATTTTTGTTGTTGACTTTTGATGTAATGTCCGAGACCAAATTGTTTTAATTAAGAGGATTTATTTGATTAATTTATATTTAATTGAATAATTTAAATAGATAGATTTAGTTAGATTAAAATAATTAAGTTAGTTCATATTTATAGAATTTGAATATTGATCAATTATATTAGGAAAATGGTTAGATATAAATATGAATAAAGTTTATTTTATATCCAAATAGGTACATATAAAAAAAATTCATAAGACTTAGTAAGAATATAAAAATTTATATATAAGCCATGTGTATAAATTTTTATATAAAAATTTATATAACTCATAGATATTAATTTGTATAAAATTTATTACATATGAATTTTATGTAAGAAATTTAATTAAGATATATATACATATATATTTTAAAGATAAAGAGATAAATCTGAATTTAATAAATAAAATTTATACATGGCTTGGTAGGTATAAAAAAAATTATATCCGAATATTATATATATATATATATGTGTGTGTGTGAATATAGTAAATCCGAATTTTTATAGAAAAATTGACATGAAAAGTTAATGTGTATAAAATTTTAGTTGTTGTGGAATCATTCAAATGTATAAAAAAATTTACACAGATATATAGTATGTAATAAATGTGAGATGTGAATATATATAGATTTGAATTTATTTTCCATAGGAAATTGATATGATTATTAATATGTATAAGAGTTTAGTTTTTATAGAAAAATTGACATGAAAAGTTAATGTGTATAAAATTTTAGTTGTTGTGGAATCATTCAAATGTATAAAAAAATTTACACAGATATATAGTATGTAATAAATGTGAGATGTGAATATATATAGATTTGAATTTATTTTCCATAGGAAATTGATATGATTATTAATATGTATAAGAGTTTAGTTTATTATGGAAACTTTCAAATTTATTTTTGGAATAGACTTGGCACAACCAAAATATATATATATATATGCACCCTTAGAAAGAAAAGTCTTACTCCTAGATTGTTTTGCAATTTCCGCCAAACTCCTGGCCCTCACCACCGTCGGCCCTAGCCTCCACCACCTCTAGACCAAGCCATAAGGAGAAGTGAAGAAGAAGAGGTTTAGTAGTAAGAAGGAGTTGAAGGCGTGTTTATACTTTGTTATGCTTTAATTAGTTTCCTTAAATTCATGTATGTTTAGATATCATGGTAGGTTAAGTAATAATTTCATAATTTAGTTTAGTATGTTTGTGTTTATTCTTGCTTTACATCATGGTAATTTAGTAGGTTATATGTATGATTTTGGAATTTAGTTGAGTGTGTTTGTATTTATTCTTACTCCTTATCATGATAACCTTATGGTCTCTAGGAGATTTCGGATTCTAGATGAGATAAGTTTCGGATTGGGTTTTGTTGTACTTATGTTCTACTTGCTCTTATCATGATGACTATACATGCTATATCTAAATTTCGGATTTATAGTTAGGTAGGCTTATGTTGCTTCTTGTTCCTCATCGTGATAACTTTACATGCTACATGTACTTTCAGATTCTAGTTAGATAAGGTTGAACTCAGTTTAGTTAGGCTTATGTTTCTCCTCATCATGATAACTTTAAATGCTCATGAAATGAACTTACTTACGTTTATGCACATGTCTATTTTTATGTTCCATGCTTGTGTAGTGATCATGTTTACGGTTATACACATGTTTATGTTCATGCTTATGTATGGATCCTATTTATGTTTATGTACGAGTTTATGTTTATGTCCATACTTATGAAGTGGTCAAGTTTAAGTTAGGTGCATGTTTTTGGTTATATCTATGCTCATGTAATGATCATATTTACATTTATACACATGTTTAAATTTATGTTCCATGCTTGAGTGGTAATCATGGTCATGCATATGTACATGTTCAAGTGTAATTAATGTGACCCTGGGGACCCATGCCCAAGCCACTTATCTATTTAAGTTTTGGCCATAGAATTAGTTATGTATGTATGGGTAAGATATATTCTGGGGGCCTACACCTGGAAAGCTTACCAATTGAATTAGTTATGTATATATGGGTAAGTTATGTTCTGGGGATCCAAGCCCGAGAAATTTACCGTAGAATTAGTTATGTATGTATAGGGAGGATATGTTCAGGGGATCTAAGCCAAGGAAGCTTCCCAAGTGTTGATCCAGGGAAATCCTACGCCCCAAGGAGCTTACCAAGCTACGATTCGAGTACCATGTATCACTCCCATCCCAAGGTTCGGGTGCGGGTACCTTTTGTCAAGGGAGCTTCGAGCGTCAATCCGAAGATCCCCTCCCGAGTAACTCACACTATGGATAAGATATGCTCCGGGCGAGCCAGGGGAGCTTATACTATAGTATCAGTTAAGGTATGTATGGGTAGGGGTGTCTATTCCAAGGCTCGGATCCCTACCAATTATGGTAGGAGCAAGGGGACGGATAAGATATATTTCGGGCAAGCCCAGAAAGCTTTCCTAAGAAATCAGTTAACTTTATGTATGAGACAATGATATGATCCGAGGACTCATGCCCGGGGAGCGCATCAAACAATGAAAGCTTATGTTCATGTGTATATTCATGTTATGTATGTTCATGCCCATACATTTGCTCTTATGATCATGTTTACGTTTATGTTCATATATGTTTATATCTATAACTAAGTATGTTCATGCTCATGTCTATACTTTTATGTTTAAGATGAGGTGTATGTCCTTGTATTAAGAGGGTGTTTGACTAAACTTATTAAAAATAGCTTATATGCTCATACATCTTATAAGTTGTTTTAGGAGTTTATAAGTTGTTAGATTTTATTTTAAAAATAAGCTGTTAAAGTGTTTGGGTGAACTTATTACAATCAACTTAAATGTATTGATGTGTTTGGTATTATAAGATCCTTTTATTAATAAAATTATCGAAAAGGGTATAATACTATTACTAGAGGGTTTTGGATTTTTTTTATTAATAGAGAATTTTGGGTGAATTTCTGTACCGGGGGAGAGAAAATTGGAAAGAGGTGTTGGCGGAGAAGATGACACAACGCTGGAATAGAAGTCGATGGAGATAGAAAGATATTAGGTTTATAAAAATTTATGGAGGATAAGATAAGGATTTATGAAATTATATAAGGATAGTTTAGAGAAAAAAATTATTAAAATAAGATTTTTTTTAAAAAGTAGGGTGTTCCATATTTTTTTAAAAACAGCTTATAAACTCTAAAACAACCTATTTTAATAGCTTATAAGCTGTTTGAATGACCGGCACTAGGGGGGCGCTAAGGTAGCGGATCTACCTTTTTTATAAGTTGTTTGAAAAAAAAATTACCAAACAAATTTGAAGATCTTATAAGCTCTAAAACAACTTATAAGCTGTTTTAGAGATCTTATAAGCTCAGTCAAAAACCCTCTAAATATGTTACATTCATGCTTTAATATGCTTATACTAGGAAATTACTTTAATATGAATGAAGATTTAGTTAAACATGTTTTCCGTTATGACATATATAGGAATTAATTAATGCATAATATGATTTGAATGTGCTAAGTTTCTCGACTCACATATTTTAACTATTTCAGGTAATGAGATGAATGAGGTGGGAGGTCTTGATAGGTGAGCAAACTCGGGACTAATAGTACAATTTAAAATTTTTCAATTTAATTTTCGCATAGTTAAATATTTCATTTAAAAGAATAAATTCTGACATTTATATATATATATATATATATATATATATATATATATATATATATATATATATATATGAATTTATTCTTTTAAATGAAATATATATAGTCTCCTACTTAAATCCCAAGTCAACGGCGTTCATAATTGCAATAGGCAAGTCAAACCAAATGCCCGAACAAAATGGGAGTTAACCAGGGTCAGGGTCAAACTAGGTATCGAACACTAGATTTTCTGTTTTTTTTTCCCGGTTTATTTTTTAATCCGATCGGCTACTAATAGTAGGCATCAACTACCGCTACGAATAGTAGGCATCAACTACCGCTTGAGCAATTGCATTGCTGAAATTTAAACCAAAATATTTGCTTATTTATAATGATAACCTTTAACGACTTCTCTAGAATCGATCTTATGAATATGAATATGAAGAAAAATTTATATGGATATATAAGTATTGAGTGCATGATGAGATTGACTATGTTAATAGTCATCTTGAGAAATTGACCCCTAATCATTATATTAAAATTATCATGTGTGATCCACTCAATAATAATAATAATAATAAATAAATAAATAAATAAATTGGGTTGGGTTTTATTTTGAAATTGATATTATGGATGGACTGATTTGCCCCTGGTCCGGACGAAACTCTAATTTGTGATCCAATTGCAAAAAGAAACGCTAAATTTAAAAATCTTGACAAGGCGAACCCTCCGATTCGTTGAAAGGAGGGGGAGTTTTTCCTATACGAGGCAGGTAAGCGAGCTGTTGGAACAGCGTTATACGAGGCAGGTAAGCGAGCTGTTGGAACAGCGGCAGAAGTAGGATCGGAGAGAGTGGACGAAGGAGAGAGGGGAATCGGAGCCAGAAGGAGTCTCCTTT